>NC_091026.1:22519166-22850000 GCF_041296385.1 Aphelocoma coerulescens
AAGGCCCCGCTGTGTCTCAGTGCACCCTGGCTTCCATGCGGATCTGGAGTATCACAAAGGCTCCTTGGTTCCACCAGGTCCTGCTGTGTCACAATGGGTCCTGTGGTCCCTGAGGCCCTCCAAAGTCATTGTGGAGGCTTGCTTCCATGAGGTTCCATTATGTGCCAGTGGTCATCTTGGTTCCAGGAGTTTCCTTAGTGTCACAATGCTCTCCATGCTTCCATTAGGCCCTGCTTTGCCACAATGGTCCCCTTGTTTCCATGAGGCCCCGCTGTGTCACAATGGACCTATGGTTCCATGATGTTGCGTGGTGTCACCGTGCTCTTCTTGAATCCGCCGTGTAACCATGGACCATTGGTTCCATGCAGCCGTGTCACAATGGGCTCCTTGATTCCATGATTCCCCACGGTGTCACAATGGAGCCTTGTTTCTAGGAGGTTCTGTACTGTCACAATTGCCTCCTTGATGCCATCAGCCCCTGCAGTGTCACAATGGCTCCTTGGTTCCATGAGGAACACAATAGCTTGGCATAAGCATTGAGCAACAGCTGCTGAACACACCTGGCAACATCTGCTTGCATCAAAAGAGGGCTTCAAGCTGACAATGGCACCAGCAGCTTCCATCTGCAACAGAGACCCAGGAAAGGACAGGCTGTGCCGGTTTGGACAAATTTGGAGGAAAATATCCTCTGATAGAAGGCAGGTTACACCCAGCCCTCCCCCACCAGGTTTTTGGAAAAAAGAACTTTCCTGGGAAGAAAGTGAAAGAGATAAAAACTATTTTTTTAACAAACACACAGGAAAAGGATAGCAATGCTAAATATTAAAAGCTCTCGCTGTGCAGAGAAAGCTGGGATAATTTGAGAGTCCTTCCGTGTTTCGCTGGGGTCTCCTGAAACATCCATAGACAGCGAGGCCCGTGCAAAGAAACAGGGAGCGATTCTTGAGAGAAGTTTCAGAGCTCTTTCTTCTCCAGCCACATGGGCGGGGCACTGCCAAAGAACTGAGCAATCACAGCACAACCAGCGCCCTCCTCACACAGGGCAACACAAAATAAGCAGTGCTGAACAGGGTTAGGGCACATGTGAGCAGGGAGCAGGGAGACCCCGTGCCCAGGCCATGCCTCTACCCCAGGGTCCCCTCTCCCATGACCTCATGGCAGGGGGGAGGAACCCCAACACTTCCGTAGGTGCAGTCTCTCTCCTCCTCCTTGCAGCTGGCTCATGGGCCCACATTCAGGGCCCCCACCTCGGGAGAAAATTCTCCCAATGTGGTCTGATGTTGAAAGAGTCAAGAAGAGAAGAAGGGAAAAAAACCCCCGAAGTCCCAGGAAAACAAAGTTCAACTCTCCATCTCCCCCCAGAGAAAAGGAGCTGAAAACTGGCTAAAAAGAAACAAAGTTGCTTCCCTCTGCTCTTGCTGCAAGCAGGATGCAGAGGAGTGTGTATGTGTGTCCTTGAACAAACGCTCTGAGAAGTTTGTCCGGTTTTTTTTCCTCTCCCCCCTCTCAGGCTCAGTTGAAAGGCACAGAAATGCACAAAGTTCACTTCTGGGCATAGAGCAGCAATAGGGGATACACATGATAAAGTCACCCCAAGACACAGGGAGAGAGAATTCAGTGGAAAGACTCCGAGAATTCTGCTCCCAGAGATCATTCCTGCTCACACTGACCCTTGTAGAAAGGGGACATCGTTCCAGGCAGCCTGTACTGAGCATGTGGCTCCTGAGTGGGGTTTGTTGTTTAGGAAACCTGCTCCGGCTTTTCCATTCTTTCCTTGCAAACAGGAAAACTTCTCCTGGGGCTGTGTGCAGGCAGAGCCCTGAGGAGAGCAGGTGGCACATGGTGCGCTGGGCTGGGACAGCCAGCTGCAGAGCTCAAGGGAAGAAGCCCAAAGTGTCACAATGGCTCCTTGCCTTCCCATGCAACACCTGGGTCACAATGGTCTCCTTGATTCCATGAGGCCCCACTGTGTCACAATGGCTCCTTGGTTCCATCAGGTTCCGCAGTGTCACCATGGTCTCCTTTGATCCGCACTGTCATCATGGACAATTGGTTCCATGAGGCCCCGCAGTGTCACAATGGTCCCTTGGTTGCATAGCTTTTACGTTGTAACAAAGGACTCCTTGCTTCTATGAGCTAGCCTGCTTTTTGCAGAGGTGTCTTTGGTTCCAACAAGGCCCCGCTGTGTCTCAGTGCACCCTGGCTTCCATGTGGATGTGGAGTATCACAAAGGCTCCTTGGTTCCACCAGGTCCTGCTGTGTCACAATGGGTCCTGTGGTCCCTGAGGCCCTCCAAAACCATCGTGGAGGCTTGCTTCCATGAGGTTCCATTATGTGCCAGTGGTCATCTTGGTTCCAGGAGTTTCCTTAGTGTCACAATGCTCTCCATGCTTCCATTAGGCCCTGCTTTGCCACAATGGTCCCCTTGTTTCCATGAGGCCCCGCTGTGTCACAATGGACCTATGGTTCCGTGATGTTGCGTGGTGTCACCGTGCTCTTCTTGAATCCGCCGTGTAACCATGGACCATTGGTTCCATGCAGCCGTGTCACAATGGGCTCCTTGATTCCATGATTCCCCACGGTGTCACAATGGAGCCTTGTTTCTAGGAGGTTCTGTACTGTCACAATTGCCTCCTT
Source organism: Aphelocoma coerulescens (assembly GCF_041296385.1). Taxonomy (NCBI): domain Eukaryota; kingdom Metazoa; phylum Chordata; class Aves; order Passeriformes; family Corvidae; genus Aphelocoma; species Aphelocoma coerulescens. The sequence continues at coordinate 22,521,804 of NC_091026.1, forward strand.
GATGCCATCAGCCCCTGCAGTGTCACAATGGCTCCTTGGTTCCATGAGGAACACAATAGCTTGGCATAAGCATTGAGCAACAGCTGCTGAACACACCTGGCAACATCTGCTTGCATCAAAAGAGGGCTTCAAGCTGACAATGGCACCAGCAGCTTCCATCTGCAACAGACACCCAGGGAAAGGACAGGCTGTGCCGGTTTGCACAAATGTGGAGGAAAATATCCTCTGATAGAAGGCAGGTTACACCCAGCCCTCCCCCACCAGCTTCGGGAAAAAAGAATTTTCTGGGAAGAAAGTGAAAGAGATAAAAACTACTTTTTTAACAAACACACAGGAAAAGGATAACAATGCTAAATATTAAAAGCTCTCGCTGTGCAGAGAAAGCTGGGATAATTTGAGAGTCCTTCTGTGTTTCGGTGGGGTCTCCTGAAACATCCATAGACAGCGAGGCCCGTGCAAAGAAACAGGGAGCCATTCTTGAGAGAAGTTTCAGAGCTCTTTCTTCTCCAGCCACATGGGCGGGGCACTGCCAAAGAACTGAGCAATCACAGCACAACCAGGGCCCTCCTGGCACAGGGCAACACAAAATAAGCAGTGCTGAACAGGATTAGGGCACATGTGAGCAGGGAGCAGGGAGACCCCGTGCCCAGGCCATGCCTCTACCCCAGGGTCCCCTCTCCCATGACCTCATGGCAGGGGGGAGGAACCCCAACACTTCCGTAGGTGCAGTCTCTCTCCTCCTCCTTGCAGCTGGCTCATGGGCCCACATTCAGGGCCCCCACCTCGGGAGAAAATTCTCCCAATGTGGTCTGATGTTGAAAGAGTCAAGAAGAGAAGAAGGGAAAAAAACCCCCGAAGTCCCAGGAAAACAAAGTTCAACTCTCCATCTCCCCCCAGAGAAAAGGAGCTGAAAACTGGCTAAAAAGAAACAAAGTTGCTTCCCTCTGCTCTTGCTGCAAGCAGGATGCAGAGGAGTGTGTATGTGTGTCCTTGAACAAACGCTCTGAGAAGTTTGTCCGGTTTTTTTTCCTCTCCCCCCTCTCAGGCTCAGTTGAAAGGCACAGAAATGCACAAAGTTCACTTCTGGGCATAGAGCAGCAATAGGGGATACACACGATAAAGTCACCCCAAGACACAGGGACAGAGAATTCAGTGGAAAGACTCCGAGAATTCTGCTCCCAGAGATCATTCATTCCTGCTCACACTGACCCTTGTAGAAAGGGGACATCGTTCCCGGCAGCCTGTACTGAGCATGTGGCTCCTGAGTGGGGTTTGTTGTTTAGGAAACCTGCTCCGGCTTTTCCATTCTTTCCTTGCAAACAGGAAAACTTCTCCTGGGGCTGTGTGCAGGCAGAGCCCTGAGGAGAGCAGGTGGCACATGGTGCGCTGGGCTGGGACAGCCAGCTGCAGAGCTCAAGGGAAGAAGCCCAAAGTGTCACAATGGCTCCTTGCCTTCCCATGCAACACCTGGGTCACAATGGTCTCCTTGATTCCATGAGGCCCCACTGTGTCACAATGGCTCCTTGGTTCCATCAGGTTCCGCAGTGTCACCATGGTCTCCTTTGATCCGCACTGTCATCATGGACAATTGGTTCCATGAGGCCCCGCAGTGTCACAATGGTCCCTTGCTTCCATAGCTTTTACGTTGTAACAATGGACTCCTTGCTTCTATGAGCTAGCCTGCTTTTTGCAGAGGTGTCTTTGGTTCCAACAAGGCCCCGCTGTGTCTCAGTGCACCCTGGCTTCCATGCGGATCTGGAGTATCACAAAGGCTCCTTGGTTCCACCAGGTCCTGCTGTGTCACAATGGGTCCTGTGGTCCCTGAGGCCCTCCAAAACCATCGTGGAGGCTTGCTTCCATGAGGTTCCATTATGTGCCAGTGGTCATCTTGGTTCCAGGAGTTTCCTTAGTGTCACAATGCCCTCCATGCTTCCATTAGGCCCTGCTTTGCCACAATGGTCCCCTTGTTTCCATGAGGCCCCGCTGTGTCACAATGGACCTATGGTTCCGTGATGTTGCGTGGTGTCACCGTGCTCTTCTTGAATCCGCCGTGTAACCATGGACCATTGGTTCCATGCAGCCGTGTCACAATGGGCTCCTTGATTCCATGATTCCCCACGGTGTCACAATGGAGCCTTGTTTCTAGGAGGTTCTGTACTGTCACAATTGCCTCCTTGATGCCATCAGCCCCTGCAGTGTCACAATGGCTCCTTGGTTCCATGAGGAACACAAGAGCTTGGCATAAGCATTGAGCAACAGCTGCTGAACACACCTGGCAACATCTGCTTGCATCAAAAGAGGGCTTCAAGCTGACAATGGCACCAGCAGCTTCCATCTGCAACAGAGACCCAGGAAAGGACAGGCTGTGCCGGTTTGGACAAATGTGGAGGAAAATATCCTCTGATAGAAGGCAGGTTACACCCAGCCCTCCCCCACCAGGTTTTTGGAAAAAAGAACTTTCCTGGGAAGAAAGTGAAAGAGATAAAAACTATTTTTTTAACAAACACACAGGAAAAGGATAGCAATGCTAAATATTAAAAGCTCTCGCTGTGCAGAGAAAGCTGGGATAATTTGAGAGTCCTTCCGTGTTTCGCTGGGGTCTCCTGAAACATCCATAGACAGCGAGGCCCGTGCAAAGAAACAGGGAGCGATTCTTGAGAGAAGTTTCAGAGCTCTTTCTTCTCCAGCCACATGGGCGGGGCACTGCCAAAGAACTGAGCAATCACAGCACAACCAGGGCCCTCCTGGCACAGGGCAACACAAAATAAGCAGTGCTGAACAGGATTAGGGCACATGTGAGCAGGGAGCAGGGAGACCCCCGTGCCCAGGCCATGCCTCTACCCCAGGGTCCCCTCTCCCATGACCTCATGGCAGGGGGGAGGAACCCCAACACTTCCGTAGGTGTAGTCTCTCTCCTCCTCCTTGCAGCTGGCTCATGGGCCCACATTCAGGGCCCCCACCTCGGGAGAAAATTCTCCCAATGTGCTCTGATGTTGAAAGAGTCAAGAAGAGAAGAAGGGAAAAAAACCCCCCGAAGTCCCAGGAAAACAAAGTTCAACTCTCCATCTCCCCCCAGAGAAAAGGAGCTGAAAACTGGCTAAAAAGAAACAAAGTTGCTTCCCTCTGCTCTTGCTGCAAGCAGGATGCAGAGGAGTGTGTATGTGTGTCCTTGAACAAACGCTCTGAGAAGTTTGTCCGGTTTTTTTTCCTCTCCCCCCTCTCAGGCTCAGTTGAAAGGCACAGAAATGCACAAAGTTCACTTCTGGGCATAGAGCAGCAATAGGGGATACACACAATAAAGTCACCCCAAGACACAGGGACAGAGAATTCAGTGGAAAGACTCCGAGAATTCTGCTCCCAGAGATCATTCATTCCTGCTCACACTGACCCTTGTAGAAAGGGGACATCGTTCCAGGCAGCCTGTACTGAGCATGTGGCTCCTGAGTGGGGTTTGTTGTTTAGGAAACCTGCTCAGGCTTTTCCATTCTTTCCTTCCAAACAGGAAAACTTCTCCTGGGGCTGTGTGCAGGCAGAGCCCTGAGGAGAGCAGGTGGCACATGGTGCGCTGGGCTGGGACAGCCAGCTGCAGAGCTCAAGGGAAGAAGCCCAAAGTGTCACAATGGCTCCTTGCCTTCCCATGCAACACCTGGGTCACAATGGTCTCCTTGATTCCATGAGGCCCCACTGTGTCACAATGGCTCCTTGGTTCCATCAGGTTCCGCAGTGTCACCGTGGTCTCCTTTGATCCGCACTGTCATCATGGACAATTGGTTCCATGAGGCCCCGCAGTGTCACAATGGTCCCTTGCTTCCATAGCTTTTACGTTGTAACAATGGACTCCTTGCTTCTATGAGCTAGCCTGCTTTTTGCAGAGGTGTCTTTGGTTCCAACAAGGCCCCGCTGTGTCTCAGTGCACCCTGGCTTCCATGTGGATCTGGAGTATCACAAAGGCTCCTTGGTTCCACCAGGTCCTGCTGTGTCACAATGGGTCCTGTGGTCCCTGAGGCCCTCCAAAGTCATCGTGGAGGCTTGCTTCCATGAGGTTCCATTATGTGCCAGTGGTCATCTTGGTTCCAGGAGTTTCCTTAGTGTCACAATGCCCTCCATGCTTCCATTAGGCCCTGCTTTGCCACAATGGTCCCCTTGTTTCCATGAGGCCCCGCTGTGTCACAATGGACCTATGGTTCCGTGATGTTGCGTGGTGTCACCGTGCTCTTCTTGAATCCGCCGTGTAACCATGGACCATTGGTTCCATGCAGCCGTGTCACAATGGGCTCCTTGATTCCATTATTCCCCACGGTGTCACAATGGAGCCTTGTTTCTAGGAGGTTCTGTACTGTCACAATTGCCTCCTTGATGCCATCAGCCCCTGCAGTGTCACAATGGCTCCTTGGTTCCATGAGGAACACAATAGCTTGGCATAAGCATTGAGCAACAGCTGCTGAACACACCTGGCAACATCTGCTTGCATCAAAAGAGGGCTTCAAGCTGACAATGGCACCAGCAGCTTCCATCTGCAACAGAGACCCAGGAAAGGACAGGCTGTGCCGGTTTGGACAAATGTGGAGGAAAATATCCTCTGATAGAAGGCAGGTTACACCCAGCCCTCCCCCACCAGGTTTTTGGAAAAAAGAACTTTCCTGGGAAGAAAGTGAAAGAGATAAAAACTATTTTTTTAACAAACACACAGGAAAAGGATAGCAATGCTAAATATTAAAAGCTCTCGCTGTGCAGAGAAAGCTGGGATAATTTGAGAGTCCTTCCGTGTTTCGCTGGGGTCTCCTGAAACATCCATAGACAGCGAGGCCCGTGCAAAGAAACAGGGAGCGATTCTTGAGAGAAGTTTCAGAGCTCTTTCTTCTCCAGCCACATGGGCGGGGCACTGCCAAAGAACTGAGCAATCACAGCACAACCAGGGCCCTCCTGGCACAGGGCAACACAAAATAAGCAGTGCTGAACAGGGTTAGGGCACATGTGAGCAGGGAGCAGGGAGACCCCCGTGCCCAGGCCATGCCTCTACCCCAGGGTCCCCTCTCCCATGACCTCATGGCAGGGGGGAGGAACCCCAACACTTCCGTAGGTGTAGCCTCTCTCCTCCTCCTTGCAGCTGGCTCATGGGCCCACATTCAGGGCCCCCACCTCGGGAGAAAATTCTCCCAATGTGGTCTGATGTTGAAAGAGTCAAGAAGAGAAGAAGGGAAAAAAAACCCCCGAAGTCCCAGGAAAACAAAGTTCAACTCTCCATCTCCCCCCAGAGAAAAGGAGCTGAAAACTGGCTAAAAAGAAACAAAGTTGCTTCCTCTGCTCTTGCTGCAAGCAGGATGCAGAGGAGTGTGTATGTGTGTCCTTGAACAAACGCTCTGAGAAGTTTGTCCGGTTTTTTTTCCTCTCCCCCCTCTCAGGCTCAGTTGAAAGGCACAGAAATGCACAAAGTTCACTTCTGGGCATAGAGCAGCAATAGGGGATACACATGATAAAGTCACCCCAAGACACAGGGACAGAGAATTCAGTGGAAAGACTCCGAGAATTCTGCTCCCAGAGATCATTCCTGCTCACACTGACCCTTGTAGAAAGGGGACATCGTTCCAGGCAGCCTGTACTGAGCATTTGGCTCCTGAGTGGGGTTTGTTGTTTAGGAAACCTGCTCAGGCTTTTCCATTCTTTCCTTGCAAACAGGAAAACTTCTCCTGGGGCTGTGTGCAGGCAGAGCCCTGAGGAGAGCAGGTGGCACATGGTGCGCTGGGCTGGGACAGCCAGCTGCAGAGCTCAAGGGAAGAAGCCCAAAGTGTCACAATGGCTCCTTGCCTTCCCATGCAACACCTGGGTCACAATGGTCTCCTTGATTCCATGAGGCCCCACTGTGTCACAATGGCTCCTTGGTTCCATCAGGTTCCGCAGTGTCACCGTGGTCTCCTTTGATCCGCACTGTCATCATGGACAATTGGTTCCATGAGGCCCCGCAGTGTCACAATGGTCCCTTGGTTGCATAGCTTTTACGTTGTAACAATGGACTCCTTGCTTCTATGAGCTAGCCTGCTTTTTGCAGAGGTGTCTTTGGTTCCAACAAGGCCCCGCTGTGTCTCAGTGCACCCTGGCTTCCATGTGGATCTGGAGTATCACAAAGGCTCCTTGGTTCCACCAGGTCCTGCTGTGTCACAATGGGTCCTGTGGTCCCTGAGGCCCTCCAAAGTCATTGTGGAGGCTTGCTTCCATGAGGTTCCATTATGTGCCAGTGGTCATCTTGGTTCCAGGAGTTTCCTTAGTGTCACAATGCTCTCCATGCTTCCATTAGGCCCTGCTTTGCCACAATGGTCCCCTTGTTTCCATGAGGCCCCGCTGTGTCACAATGGACGCATGGTTCCATGATGTTGCGTGGTGTCACCGTGCTCTTCTTGAATCCGCAGTGTAACCATGGACCATTGGTTCCATGCAGCCGTGTCACAATGGGCTCCTTGATTCCATGATTCCCCACGGTGTCACAATGGAGCCTTGTTTCTAGGAGGTTCTGTACTGTCACAATTGCCTCCTTGATGCCATCAGCCCCTGCAGTGTCACAATGGCTCCTTGGTTCCATGAGGAACACAATAGCTTGGCATAAGCATTGAGCAACAGCTGCTGAACACACCTGGCAACATCTGCTTGCATCAAAAGAGGGCTTCAAGCTGACAATGGCACCAGCAGCTTCCATCTGCAACAGAGACCCAGGAAAGGACAGGCTGTGCCGGTTTGGACAAATTTGGAGGAAAATATCCTCTGATAGAAGGCAGGTTACACCCAGCCCTCCCCCACCAGGTTTTTGGAAAAAAGAACTTTCCTGGGAAGAAAGTGAAAGAGATAAAAACTATTTTTTTAACAAACACACAGGAAAAGGATAGCAATGCTAAATATTAAAAGCTCTCGCTGTGCAGAGAAAGCTGGGATAATTTGAGAGTCCTTCTGTGTTTCGGTGGGGTCTCCTGAAACATCCATAGACAGCGAGGCCCGTGCAAAGAAACAGGGAGCGATTCTTGAGAGAAGTTTCAGAGCTCTTTCTTCTCCAGCCACATGGGCGGGGCACTGCCAAAGAACTGAGCAATCACAGCACAACCAGGGCCCTCCTGGCACAGGGCAACACAAAATAAGCAGTGCTGAACAGGATTAGGGCACATGTGAGCAGGGAGCAGGGAGACCCCGTGCCCAGGCCATGCCTCTACCCCAGGGTCCCCTCTCCCATGACCTCATGGCAGGGGGGAGGAACCCCAACACTTCCGTAGGTGTAGCCTCTCTCCTCCTCCTTGCAGCTGGCTCATGGGCCCACATTCAGGGCCCCCACCTCGGGAGAAAATTCTCCCAATGTGGTCTGATGTTGAAAGAGTCAAGAAGAGAAGAAGGGAAAAAAACCCCCGAAGTCCCAGGAAAACAAAGTTCAACTCTCCATCTCCCCCCAGAGAAAAGGAGCTGAAAACTGGCTAAAAAGAAACAAAGTTGCTTCCCTCTGCTCTTGCTGCAAGCAGGATGCAGAGGAGTGTGTATGTGTGTCCTTGAACAAACGCTCTGAGAAGTTTGTCCGGTTTTTTTTCCTCTCCCCCCTCTCAGGCTCAGTTGAAAGGCACAGAAATGCACAAAGTTCACTTCTGGGCATAGAGCAGCAATAGGGGGATACACATGATAAAGTCACCCCAAGACACAGGGACAGAGAATTCAGTGGAAAGACTCCGAGAATTCTGCTCCCAGAGATCATTCATTCCTGCTCACACTGACCCTTGTAGAAAGGGGACATCGTTCCAGGCAGCCTGTACTGAGCATGTGGCTCCTGAGTGGGGTTTGTTGTTTAGGAAACCTGCTCCGGCTTTTCCATTCTTTCCTTGCAAACAGGAAAACTTCTCCTGGGGCTGTGTGCAGGCAGAGCCCTGAGGAGAGCAGGTGGCACATGGTGCGCTGGGCTGGGACAGCCAGCTGCAGAGCTCAAGGGAAGAAGCCCAAAGTGTCACAATGGCTCCTTGCCTTCCCATGCAACACCTGGGTCACAATGGTCTCCTTGATTCCATGAGGCCCCACTGTGTCACAATGGCTCCTTGGTTCCATCAGGTTCCGCAGTGTCACCATGGTCTCCTTTGATCCGCACTGTCATCATGGACAATTGGTTCCATGAGGCCCCGCAGTGTCACAATGGTCCCTTGGGTCCATAGCTTTGATGTTGTAACAAAGGACTCCTTGCTTCTATGAGCTAGCCTGCTTTTTGCAGAGGTGTCTTTGGTTCCAACAAGGCCCCGCTGTGTCTCAGTGCACCCTGGCTTCCATGTGGATCTGGAGTATCACAAAGGCTCCTTGGTTCCACCAGGTCCTGCTGTGTCACAATGGGTCCTGTGGTCCCTGAGGCCCTCCAAAACCATCGTGGAGGCTTGCTTCCATGAGGTTCCATTATGTGCCAGTGGTCATCTTGGTTCCAGGAGTTTCCTTAGTGTCACAATGCTCTCCATGTTTCCATGATTCCCCACAATGTCACAATGCTCTCCAGGCTTCCATTAGGCCCTGCTTTGCCACAATGGTCCCCTTGTTTCCATGCGGCCTTGCTGTGTCACAATGGACCTATGGTTCCATGATGTTGCGTGGTGTCACCGTGCTCTTCTTGAATCCGCCGTGTAACCATGGACCATTGGTTCCATGCAGCCGTGTCACAATGGGCTCCGTGATTCCATGATTCCCCACGGTGTCACAATGGAGCCTTGTTTCTAGGAGGTTCTGTACTGTCACAATTGCCTCCTTGATGCCATCAGCCCCTGCAGTGTCACAATGGCTCCTTGGTTCCATGAGGAACACAATAGCTTGGCATAAGCATTGAGCAACAGCTGCTGAACACACCTGGCAACATCTGCTTGCATCAAAAGAGGGCTTCAAGCTGACAATGGCACCAGCAGCTTCCATCTGCAACAGAGACCCAGGAAAGGACAGGCTGTGCCGGTTTGGACAAATGTGGAGGAAAATATCCTCTGATAGAAGGCAGGTTACACCCAGCCCTCCCCCACCAGGTTTTTGGAAAAAAGAACTTTCCTGGGAAGAAAGTGAAAGAGATAAAAACTATTTTTTTAACAAACACACAGGAAAAGGATAACAATGCTAAATATTAAAACCTCTCGCTGTGCAGAGAAAGCTGGGATAATTTGAGAGTCCTTCTGTGTTTCGGTGGGGTCTCCTGAAACATCCATAGACAGCGAGGCCCGTGCAAAGAAATAGGGAGCGATTCTTGAGAGAAGTTTCAGAGCTCTTTCTTCTCCAGCCACATGGGCGGGGCACTGCCAAAGAACTGAGCAATCAAGGGACAACCAGGACCCTCCTCGCACAGGGCAACACCAATAAGCAGTGCTGAACAGGATTAGGGCACATGTGAGCAGGGAGCAGGGAGACCCCCCGTGCCCAGGCCATGCCTCTACCCCAGGGTCCCCTCTCCCATGACCTCATGGCAGGGGGGAGGAACCCCAACACTTCCGTAGGTGTAGTCTCTCTCCTCCTCCTTGCAGCTGGCTCATGAGCCAACATTCAGGGCCCCCACCTCGGGAGAAAATTCTCCCAATGTGGTCTGATGTTGAAAGAGTCAAGAAGAGTAGAAGGGAAAAAAAACCCCCGAAGTCCCAGGAAAACAAAGTTCAACTCTCCATCTCCCCCCAGAGAAAAGGAGCTGAAAACTGGCTAAAAAGAAACAAAGTTGCTTCCTCTGCTCTTGCTGCAAGCAGGATGCAGAGGAGTGTGTATGTGTGTCCTTGAACAAACGCTCTGAGAAGTTTGTCCGGTTTTTTTCCTCTGCCCCCTCTCAGGCTCAGTTGAAAGGCACAGAAACGCACAAAGTTCACTTCTGGGCATAGAGCAGCAATAGGGGATACACACGATAAAGTCACCCCAAGACACAGGGACAGAGAATTCAGTGGAAAGACTCCGAGAATTCTGCTCCCAGAGATCATTCATTCCTGCTCACACTGACCCTTGTAGAAAGGGGACATCGTTCCAGGCAGCCTGTACTGAGCATGTGGCTCCTGAGTGGGGTTTGTTGTTTAGGAAACCTGCTCCGGCTTTTCCATTCTTTCCTTGCAAACAGGAAAACTTCTCCTGGGGCTGTGTGCAGGCAGAGCCCTGAGGAGAGCAGGTGGCACATGGTGTACTGGGCTGGGACAGCCAGCTGCAGAGCTCAAGGGAAGAAGCCCAAAGTGTCACAATGGCTCCTTGCCTTCACATGCAACACCTGGGTCACAATGGTCTCCTTGATTCCATGAGGCCCCACTGTGTCACAATGGCTCCTTGGTTCCATCAGGTTCCGCAGTGTCACCATGGTCTCCTTTGATCCGCACTGTCATCATGGACAATTGGTTCCATGAGGCCCCGCAGTGTCACAATGGTCCCTTGGTTCCATAGCTTTGATGTTGTAACAAAGGACTCCTTGCTTCTATGAGCTAGCCTGCTTTTTGCAGAGGTGTCTTTGGTTCCAACAAGGCCCCGCTGTGTCTCAGTGCACCCTGGCTTCCATGTGGATGTGGAGTATCACAAAGGCTCCTTGGTTCCACCAGGTCCTGCTGTGTCACAATGGGTCCTGTGGTCCCTGAGGCCCTCCAAAACCATCGTGGAGGCTTGCTTCCATGAGGTTCCATTATGTGCCAGTGGTCATCTTGGTTCCAGGAGTTTCCTTAGTGTCACAATGCTCTCCATGCTTCCATTAGGCCCTGCTTTGCCACAATGGTCCCCTTGTTTCCATGAGGCCCCGCTGTGTCACAATGGACCTATGGTTCCGTGATGTTGCGTGGTGTCACCGTGCTCTTCTTGAATCCGCCGTGTAACCATGGACCATTGGTTCCATGCAGCCGTGTCACAATGGGCTCCTTGATTCCATTATTCCCCACGGTGTCACAATGGAGCCTTGTTTCTAGGAGGTTCTGTACTGTCACAATTGCCTCCTTGATGCCATCAGCCCCTGCAGTGTCACAATGGCTCCTTGGTTCCATGAGGAACACAATAGCTTGGCATAAGCATTGAGCAACAGCTGCTGAACACACCTGGCAACATCTGCTTGCATCAAAAGAGGGCTTCAAGCTGACAATGGCACCAGCAGCTTCCATCTGCAACAGACACCCAGGGAAAGGACAGGCTGTGCTGGTTTGGACAAATGTGGAGGAAAATATCCTCTGATAGAAGGCAGGTTACACCCAGCCCTCCCCCACCAGCTTCGGGAAAAAAGAATTTTCCTGGGAAGAAAGTGAAAGAGATAAAAACTACTTTTTTAACAAACACACAGGAAAAGGATAACAATGCTAAATATTAAAAGCTCTCGCTGTGCAGAGAAAGCTGGGATAATTTGAGCGTCCTTCCGTGTTTCGGTGGGGTCTCCTGAAACATCCATAGACAGCGAGGCCCGTGCAAAGAAACAGGGAGCGATTCTTGAGAGAAGTTTCAGAGCTCTTTCTTCTCCAGCCACATGGGCGGGGCACTGCCAAAGAACTGAGCAATCACAGCACAACCAGGGCCCTCCTGGCACAGGGCAACACAAAATAAGCAGTGCTGAACAGGATTAGGGCACATGTGAGCAGGGAGCAGGGAGACCCCGTGCCCAGGCCATGCCTCTACCCCAGGGTCCCCTCTCCCATGACCTCATGGCAGGGGGGAGGAACCCCAACACTTCCGTAGGTGTAGTCTCTCTCCTCCTCCTTGCAGCTGGCTCATGGGCCCACATTCAGGGCCCCCACCTCGGGAGAAAATTCTCCCAATGTGCTCTGATGTTGAAAGAGTCAAGAAGAGAAGAAGGGAAAAAAAACCCCCGAAGTCCCAGGAAAACAAAGTTCAACTCTCCATCTCCCTCCAGAGAAAAGGAGCTGAAAACTGGCTAAAAAGAAACAAAGTTGCTTCCTCTGCTCTTGCTGCAAGCAGGATGCAGAGTGTGTATGTGTGTCCTTGAACAAACGCTCTGAGAAGTTTGTCTGGCTTTTTTTTCCTCTCCCCCCTCTCAGGCTCAGTTGAAAGGCACAGAAATGCACAAAGTTCACTTCTGGGCATAGAGCAGTATTGGGGGATACACATGATAAAGTCACCCCAAGACACAGGGACAGAGAATTCAGTGGAAAGACTCCGAGAATTCTGCTCCCAGAGATCATTCATTCCTGCTCACCCTGACCCTTGTAGAAAGGGGACATCGTTCCAGGCAGCCTGTACTGAGCATGTGGCTCCTGAGTGGGGTTTGTTGTTTAGGAAACCTGCTCCGGCTTTTCCATTCTTTCCTTGCAAACAGGAAAACTTCTCCTGGGGCTGTGTGCAGGCAGAGCCCTGAGGAGAGCAGGTGGCACATGGTGCGCTGGGCTGGGACAGCCAGCTGCAGAGCTCAAGGGAAGAAGCCCAAAGTGTCACAATGGCTCCTTGCCTTCCCATGCAACACCTGGGTCACAATGGTCTCCTTGATTCCATGAGGCCCCACTGTGTCACAATGGCTCCTTGGTTCCATCAGGTTCCGCAGTGTCACCATGGTCTCTTTTGATCCGCACTGTCATCATGGACAATTGGTTCCATGAGGCCCCGCAGTGTCACAATGGTCCCTTGCTTCCATAGGTTTGATGTTGTAACAAAGGACTCCTTGCTTCTATGAGCTAGCCTGCTTTTTGCAGAGGTGTCTTTGGTTCCAACAAGGCCCCACTGTGTCTCAGTGCACCCTTGCTTCCATGTGGATGTGGAGTATCACAAAGGCTCCTTGGTTCCACCAGGTCCTGCTGTGTCACAATGGGTCCTGTGGTCCCTGAGGCCCTCCAAAACCATCGTGGAGGCTTGCTTCCATGAGGTTCCATTATGTGCCAGTGGTCATCTTGGTTCCAGGAGTTTCCTTAGTGTCACAATGCTCTCCATGCTTCCATTAGGCCCTGCTTTGCCACAATGGTCCCCTTGTTTCCATGAGGCCCCGCTGTGTCACAATGGACCTATGGTTCCGTGATGTTGCGTGGTGTCACCGTGCTCTTCTTGAATCCGCCGTGTAACCATGGACCATTGGTTCCATGCAGCCGTGTCACAATGGGCTCCTTGATTCCATGATTCCCCACGGTGTCACAATGGAGCCTTGTTTCTAGGAGGTTCTGTACTGTCACAATTGCCTCATTGATGCCATCAGCCCCTGCAGTGTCACAATGGCTCCTTGGTTCCATGAGGAACACAATAGCTTGGCATAAGCATTGAGCAACAGCTGCTGAACACACCTGGCAACATCTGCTTGCATCAAAAGAGGGCTTCAAGCTGACAATGGCACCAGCAGCTTCCATCTGCAACAGAGACCCAGGAAAGGACAGGCTGTGCCGGTTTGGACAAATGTGGAGGAAAATATCCTCTTATAGAAGGCAGGTTACACCCAGCCCTCCCCCACCAGGTTTTTGGAAAAAAGAACTTTCCTGGGAAGAAAGTGAAAGAGATAAAACCTATTTTTTTAACAAACACACAGGAAAAGGATAACAATGCTAAATATTAAAACCTCTCGCTGTGCAGAGAAAGCTGGGATAATTTGAGAGTCCTTCTGTGTTTCGGTGGGGTCTCCTGAAACATCCATAGACAGCGAGGCCCGTGCAAAGAAACAGGGAGCGATTCTTGAGAGAAGTTTAAGAGCTCTTTCTTCTCCAGCCACATGGGCGGGGCACTGCCAAAGAACTGAGCAATCACAGCACAACCAGGGCCCTCCTGGCACAGGGCAACACAAAATAAGCAGTGCTGAACAGGATTAGGGCACATGTGAGCTGGGAGCAGGGAGACCCCGTGCCCAGGCCATGCCTCTACCCCAGGGTCCCCTCTCCCATGACCTCATGGCAGGGGGGAGGAACCCCAACACTTCCGTAGGTGCAGTCTCTCTCCTCCTCCTTGCAGCTGGCTCATGGGCCCACATTCAGGGCCCCCACCTCGGGAGAAAATTCTCCCAATGTGCTCTGATGTTGAAAGAGTCAAGAAGAGAAGAAGGGAAAAAAAACCCCCGAAGTCCCAGGAAAACAAAGTTCAACTCTCCATCTCCCCCCAGAGAAAAGGAGCTGAAAACTGGCTAAAAAGAAACAAAGTTGCTTCCCTCTGCTCTTGCTGCAAGCAGGATGCAGAGGAGTGTGTATGTGTGTCCTTGAACAAACGCTCTGAGAAGTTTGTCCGGTTTTTTTTCCTCTCCCCCCTCTCAGGCTCAGTTGAAAGGCACAGAAATGCACAAAGTTCACTTCTGGGCATAGAGCAGCAATAGGGGATACACATGATAAAGTCACCCCAAGACACAGGGAGAGAGAATTCAGTGGAAAGACTCCGAGAATTCTGCTCCCAGAGATCATTCATTCCTGCTCACACTGACCCTTGTAGAAAGGGGACATCGTTCCCGGCAGCCTGTACTGAGCATGTGGCTCCTGAGTGGGGTTTGTTGTTTAGGAAACCTGCTCCGGCTTTTCCATTCTTTCCTTGCAAACAGGAAAACTTCTCCTGGGGCTGTGTGCAGGCAGAGCCCTGAGGAGAGCAGGTGGCACATGGTGCGCTGGGCTGGGACAGCCAGCTGCAGAGCTCAAGGGAAGAAGCCCAAAGTGTCACAATGGCTCCTTGCCTTCCCATGCAACACCTGGGTCACAATGGTCTCCTTGATTCCATGAGGCCCCACTGTGTCACAATGGCTCCTTGGTTCCATCAGGTTCCGCAGTGTCACCATGGTCTCCTTTGATCCGCACTGTCATCATGGACAATTGGTTCCATGAGGCCCCGCAGTGTCACAATGGTCCCTTGGTTGCATAGCTTTTACGTTGTAACAATGGACTCCTTGCTTCTATGAGCTAGCCTGCTTTTTGCAGAGGTGTCTTTGGTTCCAACAAGGCCCCACTGTGTCTCAGTGCACCCTGGCTTCCATGTGGATCTGGAGTATCACAAAGGCTCCTTGGTTCCACCAGGTCCTGCTGTGTCACAATGGGTCCTGTGGTCCCTGAGGCCCTCCAAAGTCATCATGGATGCTTGCTTCCATGAGGTTCCATTATGTGCCAGTGGTCATCTTGGTTCCAGGAGTTTCCTTAGTGTCACAATGCTCTCCATGCTTCCATTAGGCCCTGCTTTGCCACAATGGTCCCCTTGTTTCCATGAGGCCCCGCTGTGTCACAATGGACCTATGGTTCCGTGATGTTGCGTGGTGTCACCGTGCTCTTCTTGAATCCGCCGTGTAACCATGGACCATTGGTTCCATGCAGCCGTGTCACAATGGGCTCCTTGATTCCATGATTCCCCACGGTGTCACAATGGAGCCTTGTTTCTAGGAGGTTCTGTACTGTCACAATTGCCTCCTTGATGCCATCAGCCCCTGCAGTGTCACAATGGCTCCTTGGTTCCATGAGGAACACAATAGCTTGGCATAAGCATTGAGCAACAGCTGCTGAACACACCTGGCAACATCTGCTTGCATCAAAAGAGGGCTTCAAGCTGACAATGGCACCAGCAGCTTCCATCTGCAACAGACACCCAGGGAAAGGACAGGCTGTGCTGGTTTGGACAAATGTGGAGGAAAATATCCTCTGATAGAAGGCAGGTTACACCCAGCCCTCCCCCACCAGGTTTTTGGAAAAAAGAATTTTCCTGGGAAGAAAGTGAAAGAGATAAAAACTACTTTTTTAACAAACACACAGGAAAAGGATAACAATGCTAAATATTAAAACCTCTCGCTGTGCAGAGAAAGCTGGGATAATTTGAGAGTCCTTCCGTGTTTCGGTGGGGTCTCCTGAAACATCCATAGACAGCGAGGCCCGTGCAAAGAAACAGGGAGCGATTCTTGAGAGAAGTTTCAGAGCTCTTTCTTCTCCAGCCACATGGGCGGGGCACTGCCAAAGAACTGAGCAATCACGGCACAACCAGGGCCCTCCTGGCACAGGGCAACACAAAATAAGCAGTGCTGAACAGGATTAGGGCACATGTGAGCAGGGAGCAGGGAGGCCCCGTGCCCAGGCCATGCCTCTACCCCAGGGTCCCCTCTCCCATGACCTCATGGCAGGGGGGAGGAACCCCAACACTTCCGGAGGTGTAGTCTCTCTCCTCCTCCTTGCAGCTGGCTCATGGGCCCACATTCAGGGCCCCCACCTCGGGAGAAAATTCTCCCAATGTGCTCTGATGTTGAAAGAGTCAAGAAGAGAAGAAGGGAAAAAAAACCCCCGAAGTCCCAGGAAAACAAAGTTCAACTCTCCATCTCCCTCCAGAGAAAAGGAGCTGAAAACTGGCTAAAAAGAAACAAAGTTGCTTCCTCTGCTCTTGCTGCAAGCAGGATGCAGAGGAGTGTGTATGTGTGTCCTTGAACAAACGCTCTGAGAAGTTTGTCTGGCTTTTTTTTCCTCTCCCCCCTCTCAGGCTCAGTTGAAAGGCACAGAAATGCACAAAGTTCACTTCTGGGCATAGAGCAGCAATAGGGGGATACACATGATAAAGTCACCCCAAGACACAGGGACAGAGAATTCAGTGGAAAGACTCCGAGAATTCTGCTCCCAGAGATCATTCATTCCTGCTCACACTGACCCTTGTAGAAAGGGGACATCGTTCCCGGCAGCCTGTACTGAGCATGTGGCTCCTGAGTGGGGTTTGTTGTTTAGGAAACCTGCTCCGGCTTTTCCATTCTTTCCTTGCAAACAGGAAAACTTCTCCTGGGGCTGTGTGCAGGCAGAGCCCTGAGGAGAGCAGGTGGCACATGGTGCGCTGGGCTGGGACAGCCAGCTGCAGAGCTCAAGGGAAGAAGCCCAAAGTGTCACAATGGCTCCTTGCCTTCCCATGCAACACCTGGGTCACAATGGTCTCCTTGATTCCATGAGGCCCCACTGTGTCACAATGGCTCCTTGGTTCCATCAGGTTCCGCAGTGTCACCATGGTCTCCTTTGATCCGCACTGTCATCATGGACAATTGGTTCCATGAGGCCCCGCAGTGTCACAATGGTCCCTTGCTTCCATAGGTTTGATGTTGTAACAAAGGACTCCTTGCTTCTATGAGCTAGCCTGCTTTTTGCAGAGGTGTCTTTGGTTCCAACAAGGCCCCGCTGTGTCTCAGTGCACCCTGGCTTCCATGTGGATGTGGAGTATCACAAAGGCTCCTTGGTTCCACCAGGTCCTGCTGTGTCACAATGGGTCCTGTGGTCCCTGAGGCCCTCCAAAACCATCGTGGAGGCTTGCTTCCATGAGGTTCCATTATGTGCCAGTGGTCATCTTGGTTCCAGGAGTTTCCTTAGTGTCACAATGCTCTCCATGCTTCCATTAGGCCCTGCTTTGCCACAATGGTCCCCTTGTTTCCATGAGGCCCCGCTGTGTCACAATGGACCTATGGTTCCGTGATGTTGCGTGGTGTCACCGTGCTCTTCTTGAATCCGCCGTGTAACCATGGACCATTGGTTCCATGCAGCCGTGTCACAATGGGCTCCTTGATTCCATGATTCCCCACGGTGTCACAATGGAGCCTTGTTTCTAGGAGGTTCTGTACTGTCACAATTGCCTCATTGATGCCATCAGCCCCTGCAGTGTCACAATGGCTCCTTGGTTCCATGAGGAACACAAGAGCTTGGCATAAGCATTGAGCAACAGCTGCTGAACACACCTGGCAACATCTGCTTGCATCAAAAGAGGGCTTCAAGCTGACAATGGCACCAGCAGCTTCCATCTGCAACAGAGACCCAGGGAAAGGACAGGCTGTGCCGGTTTGGACAAATGTGGAGGAAAATATCCTCTTATAGAAGGCAGGTTACACCCAGCCCTCCCCCACCAGGTTTTTGGAAAAAAGAACTTTCCTGGGAAGAAAGTGAAAGAGATAAAACCTATTTTTTTAACAAACACACAGGAAAAGGATAACAATGCTAAATATTAAAACCTCTCGCTGTGCAGAGAAACCTGGGATAATTTGAGAGTCCTTCCGTGTTTCGGTGGGGTCTCCTGAAACATCCATAGACAGCGAGGCCCGTGCAAAGAAACAGGGAGCGATTCTTGAGAGAAGTTTCAGAGCTCTTTCTTCTCCAGCCACATGGGCGGGGCACTGCCAAAGAACTGAGCAATCACGGCACAACCAGGGCCCTCCTGGCACAGGGCAACACAAAATAAGCAGTGCTGAACAGGATTAGGGCACATGTGAGCAGGGAGCAGGGAGACCCCGTGCCCAGGCCATGCCTCTACCCCAGGGTCCCCTCTCCCATGACCTCATGGCAGGGGGGAGGAACCCCAACACTTCCGTAGGTGCAGTCTCTCTCCTCCTCCTTGCAGCTGGCTCATGGGCCCACATTCAGGGCCCCCACCTCGGGAGAAAATTCTCCCAATGTGCTCTGATGTTGAAAGAGTCAAGAAGAGAAGAAGGGAAAAAAAACCCCGAAGTCCCAGGAAAACAAAGTTCAACTCTCCATCTCCCCCCAGAGAAAAGGAGCTGAAAACTGGCTAAAAAGAAACAAAGTTGCTTCCTCTGCTCTTGCTGCAAGCAGGATGCAGAGGAGTGTGTATGTGTGTCCTTGAACAAACGCTCTGAGAAGTTTGTCTGGCTTTTTTTTCCTCTCCCCCCTCTCAGGCTCAGTTGAAAGGCACAGAAATGCACAAAGTTCACTTCTGGGCATAGAGCAGCAATAGGGGGATACACATGATAAAGTCACCCCAAGACACAGGGACAGAGAATTCAGTGGAAAGACTCCGAGAATTCTGCTCCCAGAGATCATTCATTCCTGCTCACACTGACCCTTGTAGAAAGGGGACATCGTTCCCGGCAGCCTGTACTGAGCATGTGGCTCCTGAGTGGGGTTTGTTGTTTAGGAAACCTGCTCCGGCTTTTCCATTCTTTCCTTGCAAACAGGAAAACTTCTCCTGGGGCTGTGTGCAGGCAGAGCCCTGAGGAGAGCAGGTGGCACATGGTGCGCTGGGCTGGGACAGCCAGCTGCAGAGCTCAAGGGAAGAAGCCCAAAGTGTCACAATGGCTCCTTGCCTTCCCATGCAACACCTGGGTCACAATGGTCTCCTTGATTCCATGAGGCCCCACTGTGTCACAATGGCTCCTTGGTTCCATCAGGTTCCGCAGTGTCACCATGGTCTCTTTTGATCCACACTGTCATCATGGACAATTGGTTCCATGAGGCCCCGCAGTGTCACAATGGTCCCTTGCTTCCATAGGTTTGATGTTGTAACAAAGGACTCCTTGCTTCTATGAGCTAGCCTGCTTTTTGCAGAGGTGTCTTTGGTTCCAACAAGGCCCCGCTGTGTCTCAGTGCACCCTGGCTTCCATGTGGATGTGGAGTATCACAAAGGCTCCTTGGTTCCACCAGGTCCTGCTGTGTCACAATGGGTCCTGTGGTCCCTGAGGCCCTCCAAAACCATCGTGGAGGCTTGCTTCCATGAGGTTCCATTATGTGCCAGTGGTCATCTTGGTTCCAGGAGTTTCCTTAGTGTCACAATGCTCTCCATGTTTCCATGATTCCCCACAATGTCACAATGCTCTCCAGGCTTCCATTAGGCCCTGCTTTGCCACAATGTTCCCCTTGTTTCCATGCGGCCTTGCTGTGTCACAATGGACGTACGGTTCCATGATGTTGCGTGGTGTCACCGTGCTCTTCTTGAATCCGCCGTGTAACCATGGACCATTGGTTCCATGCAGCCGTGTCACAATGGGCTCCTTGATTCCATGATTCCCCACGGTGTCACAATGGAGCCTTGTTTCTAGGAGGTTCTGTACTGTCACAATTGCCTCCTTGATGCCATCAGCCCCTGCAGTGTCACAATGGCTCCTTGGTTCCATGAGGAACACAAGAGCTTGGCATAAGCATTGAGCAACAGCTGCTGAACACACCTGGCAACATCTGCTTGCATCAAAAGAGGGCTTCAAGCTGACAATGGCACCAGCAGCTTCCATCTGCAACAGACACCCAGGGAAAGGACAGGCTGTGCCGGTTTGGACAAATGTGGAGGAAAATATCCTCTGATAGAAGGCAGGTTACACCCAGCCCTCCTCCACCAGCTTCGGGAAAAAAGAATTTTCCTGGGAAGAAAGTGAAAGAGATAAAAACTACTTTTTTAACAAACACACAGGAAAAGGATAACAATGCTAAATATTAAAACATCTCGCTGTGCAGAGAAAGCTGGGATAATTTGAGAGTCCTTCCGTGTTTCGGTGGGGTCTCCTGAAACATCCATAGACAGCGAGGCCCGTGCAAAGAAACAGGGAGCGATTCTTGAGAGAAGTTTCAGAGCTCTTTCTTCTCCAGCCACATGGGCGGGGCACTGCCAAAGAACTGAGCAATCACAGCACAACCAGGGCCCTCCTGGCACAGGGCAACACAAAATAAGCAGTGCTGAACAGGATTAGGGCACATGTGAGCAGGGAGCAGGGAGACCCCCCGTGCCCAGGCCATGCCTCTACCCCAGGGTCCCCTCTCCCATGACCTCATGGCAGGGGGGAGGAACCCCAACACTTCCGTAGGTGTAGTCTCTCTCCTCCTCCTTGCAGCTGGCTCATGGGCCCACATTCAGGGCCCCCACCTCGGGAGAAAATTCTCCCAATGTGCTCTGATGTTGAAAGAGTCAAGAAGAGAAGAAGGGAAAAAAAACCCCCGAAGTCCCAGGAAAACAAAGTTCAACTCTCCATCTCCCTCCAGAGAAAAGGAGCTGAAAACTGGCTAAAAAGAAACAAAGTTGCTTCCTCTGCTCTTGCTGCAAGCAGGATGCAGAGGAGTGTGTATGTGTGTCCTTGAACAAACGCTCTGAGAAGTTTGTCTGGCTTTTTTTTCCTCTCCCCCCTCTCAGGCTCAGTTGAAAGGCACAGAAATGCACAAAGTTCACTTCTGGGCATAGAGCAGTATTGGGGGATACACATGATAAAGTCACCCCAAGACACGTGGACAGAGAATTCAGTGGAAAGACTCCGAGAATTCTGCTCCCAGAGATCATTCATTCCTGCTCACACTGACCCTTGTAGAAAGGGGACATCGTTCCCGGCAGCCTGTACTGAGCATGTGGCTCCTGAGTGGGGTTTGTTGTTTAGGAAACCTGCTCCGGCTTTTCCATTCTTTCCTTGCAAACAGGAAAACTTCTCCTGGGGCTGTGTGCAGGCAGAGCCCTGAGGAGAGCAGGTGGCACATGGTGCGCTGGGCTGGGACAGCCAGCTGCAGAGCTCAAGGGAAGAAGCCCAAAGTGTCACAATGGCTCCTTGCCTTCCCATGCAACACCTGGGTCACAATGGTCTCCTTGATTCCATGAGGCCCCACTGTGTCACAATGGCTCCTTGGTTCCATCAGGTTCCGCAGTGTCACCATGGTCTCTTTTGATCCGCACTGTCATCATGGACAATTGGTTCCATGAGGCCCCGCAGTGTCACAATGGTCCCTTGCTTCCATAGGTTTGATGTTGTAACAAAGGACTCCTTGCTTCTATGAGCTAGCCTGCTTTTTGCAGAGGTGTCTTTGGTTCCAACAAGGCCCCGCTGTGTCTCAGTGCACCCTGGCTTCCATGTGGATCTGGAGTATCACAAAGGCTCCTTGGTTCCACCAGGTCCTGCTGTGTCACAATGGGTCCTGTGGTCCCTGAGGCCCTCCAAAACCATCGTGGAGGCTTGCTTCCATGAGGTTCCATTATGTGCCAGTGGTCATCTTGGTTCCAGGAGTTTCCTTAGTGTCACAATGCTCTCCATGTTTCCATGATTCCCCACAATGTCACAATGCTCTCCAGGCTTCCATTAGGCCCTGCTTTGCCACAATGGTCCCCTTGTTTCCATGCGGCCTTGCTGTGTCACAATGGACGTACGGTTCCATGATGTTGCGTGGTGTCACCGTGCTCTTCTTGAATCCGCCGTGTAACCATGGACCATTGGTTCCATGCAGCCGTGTCACAATGGGCTCCTTGATTCCATGATTCCCCACGGTGTCACAATGGAGCCTTGTTTCTAGGAGGTTCTGTACTGTCACAATTGCCTCCTTGATGCCATCAGCCCCTGCAGTGTCACAATGGCTCCTTGGTTCCATGAGGAACACAATAGCTTGGCATAAGCATTGAGCAACAGCTGCTGAACACACCTGGCAACATCTGCTTGCATCAAAAGAGGGCTTCAAGCTGACAATGGCACCAGCAGCTTCCATCTGCAACAGACACCCAGGGAAAGGACAGGCTGTGCCGGTTTGGACAAATGTGGAGGAAAATATCCTCTGATAGAAGGCAGGTTACACCCAGCCCTCCCCCACCAGCTTCGGGAAAAAAGAATTTTCCTGGGAAGAAAGTGAAAGAGATAAAAACTACTTTTTTAACAAACACACAGGAAAAGGATAACAATGCTAAATATTAAAAGCTCTCGCTGTGCAGAGAAAGCTGGGATAATTTGAGAGTCCTTCCGTGTTTCGGTGGGGTCTCCTGAAACATCCATAGACAGCGAGGCCCGTGCAAAGAAACAGGGAGCGATTCTTGAGAGAAGTTTCAGAGCTCTTTCTTCTCCAGCCACATGGGCGGGGCACTGCCAAAGAACTGAGCAATCACGGCACAACCAGGGCCCTCCTGGCACAGGGCAACACAAAATAAGCAGTGCTGAACAGGATTAGGGCACATGTGAGCAGGGAGCAGGGAGGCCCCGTGCCCAGGCCATGCCTCTACCCCAGGGTCCCCTCTCCCATGACCTCATGGCAGGGGGGAGGAACCCCAACACTTCCGTAGGTGTAGTCTCTCTCCTCCTCCTTGCAGCTGGCTCATGGGCCCACATTCAGGGCCCCCACCTCGGGAGAAAATTCTCCCAATGTGCTCTGATGTTGAAAGAGTCAAGAAGAGAAGAAGGGAAAAAAAACCCCCGAAGTCCCAGGAAAACAAAGTTCAACTCTCCATCTCCCCCCAGAGAAAAGGAGCTGAAAACTGGCTAAAAAGAAACAAAGTTGCTTCCTCTGCTCTTGCTGCAAGCAGGATGCAGAGGAGTGTGTATGTGTGTCCTTGAACAAACGCTCTGAGAAGTTTGTCTGGCTTTTTTTTCCTCTCCCCCCTCTCAGGCTCAGTTGAAAGGCACAGAAATGCACAAAGTTCACTTCTGGGCATAGAGCAGCAATAGGGGGATACACATGATAAAGTCACCCCAAGACACAGGGACAGAGAATTCAGTGGAAAGACTCCGAGAATTCTGCTCCCAGAGATCATTCATTCCTGCTCACACTGACCCTTGTAGAAAGGGGACATCGTTCCAGGCAGCCTGTACTGAGCATGTGGCTCCTGAGTGGGGTTTGTTGTTTAGGAAACCTGCTCCGGCTTTTCCATTCTTTCCTTGCAAACAGGAAAACTTCTCCTGGGGCTGTGTGCAGGCAGAGCCCTGAGGAGAGCAGGTGGCACATGGTGCGCTGGGCTGGGACAGCCAGCTGCAGAGCTCAAGGGAAGAAGCCCAAAGTGTCACAATGGCTCCTTGCCTTCCCATGCAACACCTGGGTCACAATGGTCTCCTTGATTCCATGAGGCCCCACTGTGTCACAATGGCTCCTTGGTTCCATCAGGTTCCGCAGTGTCACCATGGTCTCTTTTGATCCGCACTGTCATCATGGACAATTGGTTCCATGAGGCCCCGCAGTGTCACAATGGTCCCTTGCTTCCATAGGTTTGATGTTGTAACAAAGGACTCCTTGCTTCTATGAGCTAGCCTGCTTTTTGCAGAGGTGTCTTTGGTTCCAACAAGGCCCCACTGTGTCTCAGTGCACCCTTGCTTCCATGTGGATGTGGAGTATCACAAAGGCTCCTTGGTTCCACCAGGTCCTGCTGTGTCACAATGGGTCCTGTGGTCCCTGAGGCCCTCCAAAACCATCGTGGAGGCTTGCTTCCATGAGGTTCCATTATGTGCCAGTGGTCATCTTGGTTCCAGGAGTTTCCTTAGTGTCACAATGCTCTCCATGCTTCCATTAGGCCCTGCTTTGCCACAATGGTCCCCTTGTTTCCATGAGGCCCCGCTGTGTCACAATGGACCTATGGTTCCGTGATGTTGCGTGGTGTCACCGTGCTCTTCTTGAATCCGCCGTGTAACCATGGACCATTGGTTCCATGCAGCCGTGTCACAATGGGCTCCTTGATTCCATGATTCCCCACGGTGTCACAATGGAGCCTTGTTTCTAGGAGGTTCTGTACTGTCACAATTGCCTCATTGATGCCATCAGCCCCTGCAGTGTCACAATGGCTCCTTGGTTCCATGAGGAACACAATAGCTTGGCATAAGCATTGAGCAACAGCTGCTGAACACACCTGGCAACATCTGCTTGCATCAAAAGAGGGCTTCAAGCTGACAATGGCACCAGCAGCTTCCATCTGCAACAGAGACCCAGGAAAGGACAGGCTGTGCCGGTTTGGACAAATGTGGAGGAAAATATCCTCTTATAGAAGGCAGGTTACACCCAGCCCTCCCCCACCAGGTTTTTGGAAAAAAGAACTTTCCTGGGAAGAAAGTGAAAGAGATAAAACCTATTTTTTTAACAAACACACAGGAAAAGGATAACAATGCTAAATATTAAAACCTCTCGCTGTGCAGAGAAAGCTGGGATAATTTGAGAGTCCTTCTGTGTTTCGGTGGGGTCTCCTGAAACATCCATAGACAGCGAGGCCCGTGCAAAGAAACAGGGAGCGATTCTTGAGAGAAGTTTAAGAGCTCTTTCTTCTCCAGCCACATGGGCGGGGCACTGCCAAAGAACTGAGCAATCACAGCACAACCAGGGCCCTCCTGGCACAGGGCAACACAAAATAAGCAGTGCTGAACAGGATTAGGGCACATGTGAGCTGGGAGCAGGGAGACCCCGTGCCCAGGCCATGCCTCTACCCCAGGGTCCCCTCTCCCATGACCTCATGGCAGGGGGGAGGAACCCCAACACTTCCGTAGGTGCAGTCTCTCTCCTCCTCCTTGCAGCTGGCTCATGGGCCCACATTCAGGGCCCCCACCTCGGGAGAAAATTCTCCCAATGTGCTCTGATGTTGAAAGAGTCAAGAAGAGAAGAAGGGAAAAAAAACCCCCGAAGTCCCAGGAAAACAAAGTTCAACTCTCCATCTCCCCCCAGAGAAAAGGAGCTGAAAACTGGCTAAAAAGAAACAAAGTTGCTTCCCTCTGCTCTTGCTGCAAGCAGGATGCAGAGGAGTGTGTATGTGTGTCCTTGAACAAACGCTCTGAGAAGTTTGTCCGGTTTTTTTTCCTCTCCCCCCTCTCAGGCTCAGTTGAAAGGCACAGAAATGCACAAAGTTCACTTCTGGGCATAGAGCAGCAATAGGGGATACACATGATAAAGTCACCCCAAGACACAGGGAGAGAGAATTCAGTGGAAAGACTCCGAGAATTCTGCTCCCAGAGATCATTCATTCCTGCTCACACTGACCCTTGTAGAAAGGGGACATCGTTCCCGGCAGCCTGTACTGAGCATGTGGCTCCTGAGTGGGGTTTGTTGTTTAGGAAACCTGCTCCGGCTTTTCCATTCTTTCCTTGCAAACAGGAAAACTTCTCCTGGGGCTGTGTGCAGGCAGAGCCCTGAGGAGAGCAGGTGGCACATGGTGCGCTGGGCTGGGACAGCCAGCTGCAGAGCTCAAGGGAAGAAGCCCAAAGTGTCACAATGGCTCCTTGCCTTCCCATGCAACACCTGGGTCACAATGGTCTCCTTGATTCCATGAGGCCCCACTGTGTCACAATGGCTCCTTGGTTCCATCAGGTTCCGCAGTGTCACCATGGTCTCCTTTGATCCGCACTGTCATCATGGACAATTGGTTCCATGAGGCCCCGCAGTGTCACAATGGTCCCTTGGTTGCATAGCTTTTACGTTGTAACAATGGACTCCTTGCTTCTATGAGCTAGCCTGCTTTTTGCAGAGGTGTCTTTGGTTCCAACAAGGCCCCACTGTGTCTCAGTGCACCCTGGCTTCCATGTGGATCTGGAGTATCACAAAGGCTCCTTGGTTCCACCAGGTCCTGCTGTGTCACAATGGGTCCTGTGGTCCCTGAGGCCCTCCAAAGTCATCATGGATGCTTGCTTCCATGAGGTTCCATTATGTGCCAGTGGTCATCTTGGTTCCAGGAGTTTCCTTAGTGTCACAATGCTCTCCATGCTTCCATTAGGCCCTGCTTTGCCACAATGGTCCCCTTGTTTCCATGAGGCCCCGCTGTGTCACAATGGACCTATGGTTCCGTGATGTTGCGTGGTGTCACCGTGCTCTTCTTGAATCCGCCGTGTAACCATGGACCATTGGTTCCATGCAGCCGTGTCACAATGGGCTCCTTGATTCCATGATTCCCCACGGTGTCACAATGGAGCCTTGTTTCTAGGAGGTTCTGTACTGTCACAATTGCCTCCTTGATGCCATCAGCCCCTGCAGTGTCACAATGGCTCCTTGGTTCCATGAGGAACACAAGAGCTTGGCATAAGCATTGAGCAACAGCTGCTGAACACACCTGGCAACATCTGCTTGCATCAAAAGAGGGCTTCAAGCTGACAATGGCACCAGCAGCTTCCATCTGCAACAGACACCCAGGGAAAGGACAGGCTGTGCTGGTTTGGACAAATGTGGAGGAAAATATCCTCTGATAGAAGGCAGGTTACACCCAGCCCTCCCCCACCAGGTTTTTGGAAAAAAGAATTTTCCTGGGAAGAAAGTGAAAGAGATAAAAACTACTTTTTTAACAAACACACAGGAAAAGGATAACAATGCTAAATATTAAAACCTCTCGCTGTGCAGAGAAAGCTGGGATAATTTGAGAGTCCTTCCGTGTTTCGGTGGGGTCTCCTGAAACATCCATAGACAGCGAGGCCCGTGCAAAGAAACAGGGAGCGATTCTTGAGAGAAGTTTCAGAGCTCTTTCTTCTCCAGCCACATGGGCGGGGCACTGCCAAAGAACTGAGCAATCACGGCACAACCAGGGCCCTCCTGGCACAGGGCAACACAAAATAAGCAGTGCTGAACAGGATTAGGGCACATGTGAGCAGGGAGCAGGGAGGCCCCGTGCCCAGGCCATGCCTCTACCCCAGGGTCCCCTCTCCCATGACCTCATGGCAGGGGGGAGGAACCCCAACACTTCCGGAGGTGTAGTCTCTCTCCTCCTCCTTGCAGCTGGCTCATGGGCCCACATTCAGGGCCCCCACCTCGGGAGAAAATTCTCCCAATGTGCTCTGATGTTGAAAGAGTCAAGAAGAGAAGAAGGGAAAAAAAACCCCCGAAGTCCCAGGAAAACAAAGTTCAACTCTCCATCTCCCTCCAGAGAAAAGGAGCTGAAAACTGGCTAAAAAGAAACAAAGTTGCTTCCTCTGCTCTTGCTGCAAGCAGGATGCAGAGGAGTGTGTATGTGTGTCCTTGAACAAACGCTCTGAGAAGTTTGTCTGGCTTTTTTTTCCTCTCCCCCCTCTCAGGCTCAGTTGAAAGGCACAGAAATGCACAAAGTTCACTTCTGGGCATAGAGCAGCAATAGGGGGATACACATGATAAAGTCACCCCAAGACACAGGGACAGAGAATTCAGTGGAAAGACTCCGAGAATTCTGCTCCCAGAGATCATTCATTCCTGCTCACACTGACCCTTGTAGAAAGGGGACATCGTTCCCGGCAGCCTGTACTGAGCATGTGGCTCCTGAGTGGGGTTTGTTGTTTAGGAAACCTGCTCCGGCTTTTCCATTCTTTCCTTGCAAACAGGAAAACTTCTCCTGGGGCTGTGTGCAGGCAGAGCCCTGAGGAGAGCAGGTGGCACATGGTGCGCTGGGCTGGGACAGCCAGCTGCAGAGCTCAAGGGAAGAAGCCCAAAGTGTCACAATGGCTCCTTGCCTTCCCATGCAACACCTGGGTCACAATGGTCTCCTTGATTCCATGAGGCCCCACTGTGTCACAATGGCTCCTTGGTTCCATCAGGTTCCGCAGTGTCACCATGGTCTCCTTTGATCCGCACTGTCATCATGGACAATTGGTTCCATGAGGCCCCGCAGTGTCACAATGGTCCCTTGCTTCCATAGGTTTGATGTTGTAACAAAGGACTCCTTGCTTCTATGAGCTAGCCTGCTTTTTGCAGAGGTGTCTTTGGTTCCAACAAGGCCCCGCTGTGTCTCAGTGCACCCTGGCTTCCATGTGGATCTGGAGTATCACAAAGGCTCCTTGGTTCCACCAGGTCCTGCTGTGTCACAATGGGTCCTGTGGTCCCTGAGGCCCTCCAAAACCATCGTGGAGGCTTGCTTCCATGAGGTTCCATTATGTGCCAGTGGTCATCTTGGTTCCAGGAGTTTCCTTAGTGTCACAATGCTCTCCATGCTTCCATTAGGCCCTGCTTTGCCACAATGGTCCCCTTGTTTCCATGAGGCCCCGCTGTGTCACAATGGACCTATGGTTCCGTGATGTTGCGTGGTGTCACCGTGCTCTTCTTGAATCCGCCGTGTAACCATGGACCATTGGTTCCATGCAGCCGTGTCACAATGGGCTCCTTGATTCCATGATTCCCCACGGTGTCACAATGGAGCCTTGTTTCTAGGAGGTTCTGTACTGTCACAATTGCCTCATTGATGCCATCAGCCCCTGCAGTGTCACAATGGCTCCTTGGTTCCATGAGGAACACAAGAGCTTGGCATAAGCATTGAGCAACAGCTGCTGAACACACCTGGCAACATCTGCTTGCATCAAAAGAGGGCTTCAAGCTGACAATGGCACCAGCAGCTTCCATCTGCAACAGAGACCCAGGGAAAGGACAGGCTGTGCCGGTTTGGACAAATGTGGAGGAAAATATCCTCTTATAGAAGGCAGGTTACACCCAGCCCTCCCCCACCAGGTTTTTGGAAAAAAGAACTTTCCTGGGAAGAAAGTGAAAGAGATAAAACCTATTTTTTTAACAAACACACAGGAAAAGGATAACAATGCTAAATATTAAAACCTCTCGCTGTGCAGAGAAACCTGGGATAATTTGAGAGTCCTTCCGTGTTTCGGTGGGGTCTCCTGAAACATCCATAGACAGCGAGGCCCGTGCAAAGAAACAGGGAGCGATTCTTGAGAGAAGTTTCAGAGCTCTTTCTTCTCCAGCCACATGGGCGGGGCACTGCCAAAGAACTGAGCAATCACGGCACAACCAGGGCCCTCCTGGCACAGGGCAACACAAAATAAGCAGTGCTGAACAGGATTAGGGCACATGTGAGCAGGGAGCAGGGAGACCCCGTGCCCAGGCCATGCCTCTACCCCAGGGTCCCCTCTCCCATGACCTCATGGCAGGGGGGAGGAACCCCAACACTTCCGTAGGTGCAGTCTCTCTCCTCCTCCTTGCAGCTGGCTCATGGGCCCACATTCAGGGCCCCCACCTCGGGAGAAAATTCTCCCAATGTGCTCTGATGTTGAAAGAGTCAAGAAGAGAAGAAGGGAAAAAAAACCCCGAAGTCCCAGGAAAACAAAGTTCAACTCTCCATCTCCCCCCAGAGAAAAGGAGCTGAAAACTGGCTAAAAAGAAACAAAGTTGCTTCCTCTGCTCTTGCTGCAAGCAGGATGCAGAGGAGTGTGTATGTGTGTCCTTGAACAAACGCTCTGAGAAGTTTGTCTGGCTTTTTTTTCCTCTCCCCCCTCTCAGGCTCAGTTGAAAGGCACAGAAATGCACAAAGTTCACTTCTGGGCATAGAGCAGCAATAGGGGGATACACATGATAAAGTCACCCCAAGACACAGGGACAGAGAATTCAGTGGAAAGACTCCGAGAATTCTGCTCCCAGAGATCATTCATTCCTGCTCACACTGACCCTTGTAGAAAGGGGACATCGTTCCCGGCAGCCTGTACTGAGCATGTGGCTCCTGAGTGGGGTTTGTTGTTTAGGAAACCTGCTCCGGCTTTTCCATTCTTTCCTTGCAAACAGGAAAACTTCTCCTGGGGCTGTGTGCAGGCAGAGCCCTGAGGAGAGCAGGTGGCACATGGTGCGCTGGGCTGGGACAGCCAGCTGCAGAGCTCAAGGGAAGAAGCCCAAAGTGTCACAATGGCTCCTTGCCTTCCCATGCAACACCTGGGTCACAATGGTCTCCTTGATTCCATGAGGCCCCACTGTGTCACAATGGCTCCTTGGTTCCATCAGGTTCCGCAGTGTCACCATGGTCTCTTTTGATCCACACTGTCATCATGGACAATTGGTTCCATGAGGCCCCGCAGTGTCACAATGGTCCCTTGCTTCCATAGGTTTGATGTTGTAACAAAGGACTCCTTGCTTCTATGAGCTAGCCTGCTTTTTGCAGAGGTGTCTTTGGTTCCAACAAGGCCCCGCTGTGTCTCAGTGCACCCTGGCTTCCATGTGGGTGTGGAGTATCACAAAGGCTCCTTGGTTCCACCAGGTCCTGCTGTGTCACAATGGGTCCTGTGGTCCCTGAGGCCCTCCAAAACCATCGTGGAGGCTTGCTTCCATGAGGTTCCATTATGTGCCAGTGGTCATCTTGGTTCCAGGAGTTTCCTTAGTGTCACAATGCTCTCCATGTTTCCATGATTCCCCACAATGTCACAATGCTCTCCAGGCTTCCATTAGGCCCTGCTTTGCCACAATGTTCCCCTTGTTTCCATGCGGCCTTGCTGTGTCACAATGGACGTACGGTTCCATGATGTTGCGTGGTGTCACCGTGCTCTTCTTGAATCCGCCGTGTAACCATGGACCATTGGTTCCATGCAGCCGTGTCACAATGGGCTCCTTGATTCCATGATTCCCCACGGTGTCACAATGGAGCCTTGTTTCTAGGAGGTTCTGTACTGTCACAATTGCCTCCTTGATGCCATCAGCCCCTGCAGTGTCACAATGGCTCCTTGGTTCCATGAGGAACACAATAGCTTGGCATAAGCATTGAGCAACAGCTGCTGAACACACCTGGCAACATCTGCTTGCATCAAAAGAGGGCTTCAAGCTGACAATGGCACCAGCAGCTTCCATCTGCAACAGACACCCAGGGAAAGGACAGGCTGTGCCGGTTTGGACAAATGTGGAGGAAAATATCCTCTGATAGAAGGCAGGTTACACCCAGCCCTCCTCCACCAGCTTCGGGAAAAAAGAATTTTCCTGGGAAGAAAGTGAAAGAGATAAAAACTACTTTTTTAACAAACACACAGGAAAAGGATAACAATGCTAAATATTAAAACATCTCGCTGTGCAGAGAAAGCTGGGATAATTTGAGAGTCCTTCCGTGTTTCGGTGGGGTCTCCTGAAACATCCATAGACAGCGAGGCCCGTGCAAAGAAACAGGGAGCGATTCTTGAGAGAAGTTTCAGAGCTCTTTCTTCTCCAGCCACATGGGCGGGGCACTGCCAAAGAACTGAGCAATCACAGCACAACCAGGGCCCTCCTGGCACAGGGCAACACAAAATAAGCAGTGCTGAACAGGATTAGGGCACATGTGAGCAGGGAGCAGGGAGACCCCCCGTGCCCAGGCCATGCCTCTACCCCAGGGTCCCCTCTCCCATGACCTCATGGCAGGGGGGAGGAACCCCAACACTTCCGTAGGTGTAGTCTCTCTCCTCCTCCTTGCAGCTGGCTCATGGGCCCACATTCAGGGCCCCCACCTCGGGAGAAAATTCTCCCAATGTGCTCTGATGTTGAAAGAGTCAAGAAGAGAAGAAGGGAAAAAAAACCCCCGAAGTCCCAGGAAAACAAAGTTCAACTCTCCATCTCCCTCCAGAGAAAAGGAGCTGAAAACTGGCTAAAAAGAAACAAAGTTGCTTCCTCTGCTCTTGCTGCAAGCAGGATGCAGAGGAGTGTGTATGTGTGTCCTTGAACAAACGCTCTGAGAAGTTTGTCTGGCTTTTTTTTCCTCTCCCCCCTCTCAGGCTCAGTTGAAAGGCACAGAAATGCACAAAGTTCACTTCTGGGCATAGAGCAGTATTGGGGGATACACATGATAAAGTCACCCCAAGACACGTGGACAGAGAATTCAGTGGAAAGACTCCGAGAATTCTGCTCCCAGAGATCATTCATTCCTGCTCACACTGACCCTTGTAGAAAGGGGACATCGTTCCCGGCAGCCTGTACTGAGCATGTGGCTCCTGAGTGGGGTTTGTTGTTTAGGAAACCTGCTCCGGCTTTTCCATTCTTTCCTTGCAAACAGGAAAACTTCTCCTGGGGCTGTGTGCAGGCAGAGCCCTGAGGAGAGCAGGTGGCACATGGTGCGCTGGGCTGGGACAGCCAGCTGCAGAGCTCAAGGGAAGAAGCCCAAAGTGTCACAATGGCTCCTTGCCTTCCCATGCAACACCTGGGTCACAATGGTCTCCTTGATTCCATGAGGCCCCACTGTGTCACAATGGCTCCTTGGTTCCATCAGGTTCCGCAGTGTCACCATGGTCTCTTTTGATCCGCACTGTCATCATGGACAATTGGTTCCATGAGGCCCCGCAGTGTCACAATGGTCCCTTGCTTCCATAGGTTTGATGTTGTAACAAAGGACTCCTTGCTTCTATGAGCTAGCCTGCTTTTTGCAGAGGTGTCTTTGGTTCCAACAAGGCCCCGCTGTGTCTCAGTGCACCCTGGCTTCCATGTGGATCTGGAGTATCACAAAGGCTCCTTGGTTCCACCAGGTCCTGCTGTGTCACAATGGGTCCTGTGGTCCCTGAGGCCCTCCAAAGTCATCATGGATGCTTGCTTCCATGAGGTTCCATTATGTGCCAGTGGTCATCTTGGTTCCAGGAGTTTCCTTAGTGTCACAATGCTCTCCATGTTTCCATGATTCCCCACAATGTCACAATGCTCTCCAGGCTTCCATTAGGCCCTGCTTTGCCACAATGGTCCCCTTGTTTCCATGCGGCCTTGCTGTGTCACAATGGACGTACGGTTCCATGATGTTGCGTGGTGTCACCGTGCTCTTCTTGAATCCGCCGTGTAACCATGGACCATTGGTTCCATGCAGCCGTGTCACAATGGGCTCCTTGATTCCATGATTCCCCACGGTGTCACAATGGAGCCTTGTTTCTAGGAGGTTCTGTACTGTCACAATTGCCTCCTTGATGCCATCAGCCCCTGCAGTGTCACAATGGCTCCTTGGTTCCATGAGGAACACAATAGCTTGGCATAAGCATTGAGCAACAGCTGCTGAACACACCTGGCAACATCTGCTTGCATCAAAAGAGGGCTTCAAGCTGACAATGGCACCAGCAGCTTCCATCTGCAACAGACACCCAGGGAAAGGACAGGCTGTGCCGGTTTGGACAAATGTGGAGGAAAATATCCTCTGATAGAAGGCAGGTTACACCCAGCCCTCCTCCACCAGCTTCGGGAAAAAAGAATTTTCCTGGGAAGAAAGTGAAAGAGATAAAAACTACTTTTTTAACAAACACACAGGAAAAGGATAACAATGCTAAATATTAAAACCTCTCGCTGTGCAGAGAAAGCTGGGATAATTTGAGAGTCCTTCCGTGTTTCGGTGGGGTCTCCTGAAACATCCATAGACAGCGAGGCCCGTGCAAAGAAACAGGGAGCGATTCTTGAGAGAAGTTTCAGAGCTCTTTCTTCTCCAGCCACATGGGCGGGGCACTGCCAAAGAACTGAGCAATCACAGCACAACCAGGGCCCTCCTGGCACAGGGCAACACAAAATAAGCAGTGCTGAACAGGATTAGGGCACATGTGAGCAGGGAGCAGGGAGACCCCCCGTGCCCAGGCCATGCCTCTACCCCAGGGTCCCCTCTCCCATGACCTCATGGCAGGGGGGAGGAACCCCAACACTTCCGTAGGTGTAGTCTCTCTCCTCCTCCTTGCAGCTGGCTCATGGGCCCACATTCAGGGCCCCCACCTCGGGAGAAAATTCTCCCAATGTGCTCTGATGTTGAAAGAGTCAAGAAGAGAAGAAGGGAAAAAAAACCCCCGAAGTCCCAGGAAAACAAAGTTCAACTCTCCATCTCCCTCCAGAGAAAAGGAGCTGAAAACTGGCTAAAAAGAAACAAAGTTGCTTCCTCTGCTCTTGCTGCAAGCAGGATGCAGAGGAGTGTGTATGTGTGTCCTTGAACAAACGCTCTGAGAAGTTTGTCTGGCTTTTTTTTCCTCTCCCCCCTCTCAGGCTCAGTTGAAAGGCACAGAAATGCACAAAGTTCACTTCTGGGCATAGAGCAGTATTGGGGGATACACATGATAAAGTCACCCCAAGACACGTGGACAGAGAATTCAGTGGAAAGACTCCGAGAATTCTGCTCCCAGAGATCATTCATTCCTGCTCACACTGACCCTTGTAGAAAGGGGACATCGTTCCCGGCAGCCTGTACTGAGCATGTGGCTCCTGAGTGGGGTTTGTTGTTTAGGAAACCTGCTCCGGCTTTTCCATTCTTTCCTTGCAAACAGGAAAACTTCTCCTGGGGCTGTGTGCAGGCAGAGCCCTGAGGAGAGCAGGTGGCACATGGTGCGCTGGGCTGGGACAGCCAGCTGCAGAGCTCAAGGGAAGAAGCCCAAAGTGTCACAATGGCTCCTTGCCTTCCCATGCAACACCTGGGTCACAATGGTCTCCTTGATTCCATGAGGCCCCACTGTGTCACAATGGCTCCTTGGTTCCATCAGGTTCCGCAGTGTCACCATGGTCTCTTTTGATCCGCACTGTCATCATGGACAATTGGTTCCATGAGGCCCCGCAGTGTCACAATGGTCCCTTGCTTCCATAGGTTTGATGTTGTAACAAAGGACTCCTTGCTTCTATGAGCTAGCCTGCTTTTTGCAGAGGTGTCTTTGGTTCCAACAAGGCCCCGCTGTGTCTCAGTGCACCCTGGCTTCCATGTGGATGCGGAGTATCACAAAGGCTCCTTGGTTCCACCAGGTCCTGCTGTGTCACAATGGGTCCTGTGGTCCCTGAGGCCCTCCAAAACCATCGTGGAGGCTTGCTTCCATGAGGTTCCATTATGTGCCAGTGGTCATCTTGGTTCCAGGAGTTTCCTTAGTGTCACAATGCTCTCCATGCTTCCATTAGGCCCTGCTTTGCCACAATGGTCCCCTTGTTTCCATGAGGCCCCGCTGTGTCACAATGGACCTATGGTTCCGTGATGTTGCGTGGTGTCACCGTGCTCTTCTTGAATCCGCCGTGTAACCATGGACCATTGGTTCCATGCAGCCGTGTCACAATGGGCTCCTTGATTCCATGATTCCCCACGGTGTCACAATGGAGCCTTGTTTCTAGGAGGTTCTGTACTGTCACAATTGCCTCATTGATGCCATCAGCCCCTGCAGTGTCACAATGGCTCCTTGGTTCCATGAGGAACACAAGAGCTTGGCATAAGCATTGAGCAACAGCTGCTGAACACACCTGGCAACATCTGCTTGCATCAAAAGAGGGCTTCAAGCTGACAATGGCACCAGCAGCTTCCATCTGCAACAGAGACCCAGGAAAGGACAGGCTGTGCCGGTTTGGACAAATGTGGAGGAAAATATCCTCTGATAGAAGGCAGGTTACACCCAGCCCTCCCCCACCAGGTTTTTGGAAAAAAGAACTTTCCTGGGAAGAAAGTGAAAGAGATAAAAACTATTTTTTTAACAAACACACAGGAAAAGGATAACAATGCTAAATATTAAAAGCTCTCGCTGTGCAGAGAAAGCTGGGATAATTTGAGAGTCCTTCCGTGTTTCGGTGGGGTCTCCTGAAACATCCATAGACAGCGAGGCCCGTGCAAAGAAACAGGGAGCGATTCTTGAGAGAAGTTTCAGAGCTCTTTCTTCTCCAGCCACATGGGCGGGGCACTGCCAAAGAACTGAGCAATCAAGGGACAACCAGGGCCCTCCTGGCACAGGGCAACACAAAATAAGCAGTGCTGAACAGGGTTAGGGCACATGTGAGCAGGGAGCAGGGAGACCCCCCGTGCCCAGGCCATGCCTCTACCCCAGGGTCCCCTCTCCCATGACCGCATGGCAGGAGGGAGGAACCCCAACACTTCCGTAGGTGTAGTCTCTCTCCTCCTCCTTGCAGCTGGCTCATGGGCCCACATTCAGGGCCCCCACCTCGGGAGAAAATTCTCCCAATGTGCTCTGATGTTGAAAGAGTCAAGAAGAGAAGAAGGGAAAAAAAACCCCCGAAGTCCCAGGAAAACAAAGTTCAACTCTCCATCTCCCCCCAGAGAAAAGGAGCTGAAAACTGGCTAAAAAGAAACAAAGTTGCTTCCCTCTGCTCTTGCTGCAAGCAGGATGCAGAGGAGTGTGTATGTGTGTCCTTGAACAAACGCTCTGAGAAGTTTGTCCGGTTTTTTTTCCTCTCCCCCCTCTCAGGCTCAGTTGAAAGGCACAGAAATGCACAAAGTTCACTTCTGGGCATAGAGCAGTATTGGGGGATACACATGATAAAGTCACCCCAAGACACAGGGAGAGAGAATTCAGTGGAAAGACTCCGAGAATTCTGCTCCCAGAGATCATTCCTGCTCACACTGACCCTTGTAGAAAGGGGACATCGTTCCAGGCAGCCTGTACTGAGCATGTGGCTCCTGAGTGGGGTTTGTTGTTTAGGAAACCTGCTCCGGCTTTTCCATTCTTTCCTTGCAAACAGGAAAACTTCTCCTGGGGCTGTGTGCAGGCAGAGCCCTGAGGAGAGCAGGTGGCACATGGTGCGCTGGGCTGGGACAGCCAGCTGCAGAACTCAAGGGAAGAAGCCCAAAGTGTCACAATGGCTCCTTGCCTTCCCATGCAACACCTGGGTCACAATGGTCTCCTTGATTCCATGAGGCCCCACTGTGTCACAATGGCTCCTTGGTTCCATCAGGTTCCGCAGTGTCACCATGGTCTCCTTTGATCCGCACTGTCATCATGGACAATTGGTTCCATGAGGCCCCGCAGTGTCACAATGGTCCCTTGCTTCCATAGCTTTTACGTTGTAACAAAGGACTCCTTGCTTCTATGAGCTAGCCTGCTTTTTGCAGAGGTGTCTTTGGTTCCAACAAGGCCCCACTGTGTCTCAGTGCACCCTGGCTTCCATGTGGATCTGGAGTATCACAAAGGCTCCTTGGTTCCACCAGGTCCTGCTGTGTCACAATGGGTCCTGTGGTCCCTGAGGCCCTCCAAAGTCATCATGGATGCTTGCTTCCATGAGGTTCCATTATGTGCCAGTGGTCATCTTGGTTCCAGGAGTTTCCTTAGTGTCACAATGCTCTCCATGCTTCCATTAGGCCCTGCTTTGCCACAATGGTCCCCTTGTTTCCATGAGGCCCCGCTGTGTCACAATGGACCTATGGTTCCGTGATGTTGCGTGGTGTCACCGTGCTCTTCTTGAATCCGCCGTGTAACCATGGACCATTGGTTCCATGCAGCCGTGTCACAATGGGCTCCTTGATTCCATGATTCCCCACGGTGTCACAATGGAGCCTTGTTTCTAGGAGGTTCTGTACTGTCACAATTGCCTCCTTGATGCCATCAGCCCCTGCAGTGTCACAATGGCTCCTTGGTTCCATGAGGAACACAAGAGCTTGGCATAAGCATTGAGCAACAGCTGCTGAACACACCTGGCAACATCTGCTTGCATCAAAAGAGGGCTTCAAGCTGACAATGGCACCAGCAGCTTCCATCTGCAACAGAGACCCAGGAAAGGACAGGCTGTGCCGGTTTGGACAAATGTGGAGGAAAATATCCTCTTATAGAAGGCAGGTTACACCCAGCCCTCCCCCACCAGGTTTTTGGAAAAAAGAACTTTCCTGGGAAGAAAGTGAAAGAGATAAAACCTATTTTTTTAACAAACACACAGGAAAAGGATAACAATGCTAAATATTAAAACCTCTCGCTGTGCAGAGAAAGCTGGGATAATTTGAGAGTCCTTCCGTGTTTCGGTGGGGTCTCCTGAAACATCCATAGACAGCGAGGCCCGTGCAAAGAAACAGGGAGCGATTCTTGAGAGAAGTTTCAGAGCTCTTTCTTCTCCAGCCACATGGGCGGGGCACTGCCAAAGAACTGAGCAATCACGGCACAACCAGGGCCCTCCTGGCACAGGGCAACACAAAATAAGCAGTGCTGAACAGGATTAGGGCACATGTGAGCAGGGAGCAGGGAGACCCCCCGTGCCCAGGCCATGCCTCTACCCCAGGGTCCCCTCTCCCATGACCTCATGGCAGGGGGGAGGAACCCCAACACTTCCGTAGGTGTAGTCTCTCTCCTCCTCCTTGCAGCTGGCTCATGGGCCCACATTCAGGGCCCCCACCTCGGGAGAAAATTCTCCCAATGTGCTCTGATGTTGAAAGAGTCAAGAAGAGAAGAAGGGAAAAAAAACCCCCGAAGTCCCAGGAAAACAAAGTTCAACTCTCCATCTCCCTCCAGAGAAAAGGAGCTGAAAACTGGCTAAAAAGAAACAAAGTTGCTTCCTCTGCTCTTGCTGCAAGCAGGATGCAGAGGAGTGTGTATGTGTGTCCTTGAACAAACGCTCTGAGAAGTTTGTCTGGCTTTTTTTTCCTCTCCCCCCTCTCAGGCTCAGTTGAAAGGCACAGAAATGCACAAAGTTCACTTCTGGGCATAGAGCAGTATTGGGGGATACACATGATAAAGTCACCCCAAGACACAGGGAGAGAGAATTCAGTGGAAAGACTCCGAGAATTCTGCTCCCAGAGATCATTCATTCCTGCTCACACTGACCCTTGTAGAAAGGGGACATCGTTCCAGGCAGCCTGTACTGAGCATGTGGCTCCTGAGTGGGGTTTGTTGTTTAGGAAACCTGCTCCGGCTTTTCCATTCTTTCCTTGCAAACAGGAAAACTTCTCCTGGGGCTGTGTGCAGGCAGAGCCCTGAGGAGAGCAGGTGGCACATGGTGCGCTGGGCTGGGACAGCCAGCTGCAGAGCTCAAGGGAAGAAGCCCAAAGTGTCACAATGGCTCCTTGCCTTCCCATGCAACACCTGGGTCACAATGGTCTCCTTGATTCCATGAGGCCCCACTGTGTCACAATGGCTCCTTGGTTCCATCAGGTTCCGCAGTGTCACCATGGTCTCTTTTGATCCGCACTGTCATCATGGACAATTGGTTCCATGAGGCCCCGCAGTGTCACAATGGTCCCTTGGTTCCATAGCTTTTACGTTGTAACAATGGACTCCTTGCTTCTATGAGCTAGCCTGCTTTTTGCAGAGGTGTCTTTGGTTCCAACAAGGCCCCGCTGTGTCTCAGTGCACCCTGGCTTCCATGTGGATGCGGAGTATCACAAAGGCTCCTTGGTTCCACCAGGTCCTGCTGTGTCACAATGGGTCCTGTGGTCCCTGAGGCCCTCCAAAACCATCGTGGAGGCTTGCTTCCATGAGGTTCCATTATGTGCCAGTGGTCATCTTGGTTCCAGGAGTTTCCTTAGTGTCACAATGCTCTCCATGCTTCCATTAGGCCCTGCTTTGCCACAATGGTCCCCTTGTTTCCATGAGGCCCCGCTGTGTCACAATGGACCTATGGTTCCGTGATGTTGCGTGGTGTCACCGTGCTCTTCTTGAATCCGCCGTGTAACCATGGACCATTGGTTCCATGCAGCCGTGTCACAATGGGCTCCTTGATTCCATGATTCCCCACGGTGTCACAATGGAGCCTTGTTTCTAGGAGGTTCTGTACTGTCACAATTGCCTCCTTGATGCCATCAGCCCCTGCAGTGTCACAATGGCTCCTTGGTTCCATGAGGAACACAAGAGCTTGGCATAAGCATTGAGCAACAGCTGCTGAACACACCTGGCAACATCTGCTTGCATCAAAAGAGGGCTTCAAGCTGACAATGGCACCAGCAGCTTCCATCTGCAACAGAGACCCAGGAAAGGACAGGCTGTGCCGGTTTGGACAAATGTGGAGGAAAATATCCTCTTATAGAAGGCAGGTTACACCCAGC
The DNA here is from genome assembly GCF_041296385.1 of Aphelocoma coerulescens. Classification (NCBI taxonomy): domain Eukaryota; kingdom Metazoa; phylum Chordata; class Aves; order Passeriformes; family Corvidae; genus Aphelocoma; species Aphelocoma coerulescens. Next base: position 22,561,452 of record NC_091026.1, read on the forward strand.
CCTCCCCCACCAGGTTTTTGGAAAAAAGAACTTTCCTGGGAAGAAAGTGAAAGAGATAAAACCTATTTTTTTAACAAACACACAGGAAAAGGATAACAATGCTAAATATTAAAACCTCTCGCTGTGCAGAGAAAGCTGGGATAATTTGAGAGTCCTTCTGTGTTTCGGTGGGGTCTCCTGAAACATCCATAGACAGCGAGGCCCGTGCAAAGAAACAGGGAGCGATTCTTGAGAGAAGTTTCAGAGCTCTTTCTTCTCCAGCCACATGGGCGGGGCACTGCCAAAGAACTGAGCAATCACAGCAAAACCAGGGCCCTCGTCGCACAGGGCAACACAAAATAAGCAGTGCTGAACAGGGTTAGGGCACATGTGAGCAGGGAGCAGGGAGACCCCCGTGCCCAGGCCATGCCTCTACCCCAGGGTCCCCTCTCCCATGACCTCATGGCAGGGGGGAGGAACCCCAACACTTCCGTAGGTGCAGTCTCTCTCCTCCTCCTTGCAGCTGGCTCATGGGCCCACATTCAGGGCCCCCACCTCGGGAGAAAATTCTCCCAATGTGCTCTGATGTTGAAAGAGTCAAGAAGAGAAGAAGGGAAAAAAAACCCCCGAAGTCCCAGGAAAACAAAGTTCAACTCTCCATCTCCCCCCAGAGAAAAGGAGCTGAAAACTGGCTAAAAAGAAACAAAGTTGCTTCCCTCTGCTCTTGCTGCAAGCAGGATGCAGAGGAGTGTGTATGTGTGTCCTTGAACAAACGCTCTGAGAAGTTTGTCCGGTTTTTTTTCCTCTCCCCCCTCTCAGGCTCAGTTGAAAGGCACAGAAATGCACAAAGTTCACTTCTGGGCATAGAGCAGCAATAGGGGATACACATGATAAAGTCACCCCAAGACACAGGGAGAGAGAATTCAGTGGAAAGACTCCGAGAATTCTGCTCCCAGAGATCATTCCTGCTCACACTGACCCTTGTAGAAAGGGGACATCGTTCCAGGCAGCCTGTACTGAGCATGTGGCTCCTGAGTGGGGTTTGTTGTTTAGGAAACCTGCTCCGGCTTTTCCATTCTTTCCTTGCAAACAGGAAAACTTCTCCTGGGGCTGTGTGCAGGCAGAGCCCTGAGGAGAGCAGGTGGCACATGGTGCGCTGGGCTGGGACAGCCAGCTGCAGAGCTCAAGGGAAGAAGCCCAAAGTGTCACAATGGCTCCTTGCCTTCCCATGCAACACCTGGGTCACAATGGTCTCCTTGATTCCATGAGGCCCCACTGTGTCACAATGGCTCCTTGGTTCCATCAGGTTCCGCAGTGTCACCATGGTCTCCTTTGATCCGCACTGTCATCATGGACAATTGGTTCCATGAGGCCCCGCAGTGTCACAATGGTCCCTTGCTTCCATAGCTTTTACGTTGTAACAATGGACTCCTTGCTTCTATGAGCTAGCCTGCTTTTTGCAGAGGTGTCTTTGGTTCCAACAAGGCCCCACTGTGTCTCAGTGCACCCTGGCTTCCATGTGGATCTGGAGTATCACAAAGGCTCCTTGGTTCCACCAGGTCCTGCTGTGTCACAATGGGTCCTGTGGTCCCTGAGGCCCTCCAAAGTCATCATGGATGCTTGCTTCCATGAGGTTCCATTATGTGCCAGTGGTCATCTTGGTTCCAGGAGTTTCCTTAGTGTCACAATGCTCTCCATGTTTCCATGATTCCCCACAATGTCACAATGCTCTCCAGGCTTCCATTAGGCCCTGCTTTGCCACAATGGTCCCCTTGTTTCCATGCGGCCTTGCTGTGTCACAATGGACGTACGGTTCCATGATGTTGCGTGGTGTCACCGTGCTCTTCTTGAATCCGCCGTGTAACCATGGACCATTGGTTCCATGCAGCCGTGTCACAATGGGCTCCTTGATTCCATGATTCCCCACGGTGTCACAATGGAGCCTTGTTTCTAGGAGGTTCTGTACTGTCACAATTGCCTCCTTGATGCCATCAGCCCCTGCAGTGTCACAATGGCTCCTTGGTTCCATGAGGAACACAATAGCTTGGCATAAGCATTGAGCAACAGCTGCTGAACACACCTGGCAACATCTGCTTGCATCAAAAGAGGGCTTCAAGCTGACAATGGCACCAGCAGCTTCCATCTGCAACAGACACCCAGGGAAAGGACAGGCTGTGCCGGTTTGGACAAATGTGGAGGAAAATATCCTCTGATAGAAGGCAGGTTACACCCAGCCCTCCCCCACCAGCTTCGGGAAAAAAGAATTTTCCTGGGAAGAAAGTGAAAGAGATAAAAACTACTTTTTTAACAAACACACAGGAAAAGGATAACAATGCTAAATATTAAAAGCTCTCGCTGTGCAGAGAAAGCTGGGATAATTTGAGAGTCCTTCCGTGTTTCGGTGGGGTCTCCTGAAACATCCATAGACAGCGAGGCCCGTGCAAAGAAACAGGGAGCGATTCTTGAGAGAAGTTTCAGAGCTCTTTCTTCTCCAGCCACATGGGCGGGGCACTGCCAAAGAACTGAGCAATCACGGCACAACCAGGGCCCTCCTGGCACAGGGCAACACAAAATAAGCAGTGCTGAACAGGATTAGGGCACATGTGAGCAGGGAGCAGGGAGGCCCCGTGCCCAGGCCATGCCTCTACCCCAGGGTCCCCTCTCCCATGACCTCATGGCAGGGGGGAGGAACCCCAACACTTCCGGAGGTGTAGTCTCTCTCCTCCTCCTTGCAGCTGGCTCATGGGCCCACATTCAGGGCCCCCACCTCGGGAGAAAATTCTCCCAATGTGCTCTGATGTTGAAAGAGTCAAGAAGAGAAGAAGGGAAAAAAAACCCCCGAAGTCCCAGGAAAACAAAGTTCAACTCTCCATCTCCCTCCAGAGAAAAGGAGCTGAAAACTGGCTAAAAAGAAACAAAGTTGCTTCCTCTGCTCTTGCTGCAAGCAGGATGCAGAGGAGTGTGTATGTGTGTCCTTGAACAAACGCTCTGAGAAGTTTGTCTGGCTTTTTTTTCCTCTCCCCCCTCTCAGGCTCAGTTGAAAGGCACAGAAATGCACAAAGTTCACTTCTGGGCATAGAGCAGCAATAGGGGGATACACATGATAAAGTCACCCCAAGACACAGGGACAGAGAATTCAGTGGAAAGACTCCGAGAATTCTGCTCCCAGAGATCATTCATTCCTGCTCACACTGACCCTTGTAGAAAGGGGACATCGTTCCCGGCAGCCTGTACTGAGCATGTGGCTCCTGAGTGGGGTTTGTTGTTTAGGAAACCTGCTCCGGCTTTTCCATTCTTTCCTTGCAAACAGGAAAACTTCTCCTGGGGCTGTGTGCAGGCAGAGCCCTGAGGAGAGCAGGTGGCACATGGTGCGCTGGGCTGGGACAGCCAGCTGCAGAGCTCAAGGGAAGAAGCCCAAAGTGTCACAATGGCTCCTTGCCTTCCCATGCAACACCTGGGTCACAATGGTCTCCTTGATTCCATGAGGCCCCACTGTGTCACAATGGCTCCTTGGTTCCATCAGGTTCCGCAGTGTCACCATGGTCTCTTTTGATCCGCACTGTCATCATGGACAATTGGTTCCATGAGGCCCCGCAGTGTCACAATGGTCCCTTGCTTCCATAGGTTTGATGTTGTAACAAAGGACTCCTTGCTTCTATGAGCTAGCCTGCTTTTTGCAGAGGTGTCTTTGGTTCCAACAAGGCCCCGCTGTGTCTCAGTGCACCCTGGCTTCCATGTGGATCTGGAGTATCACAAAGGCTCCTTGGTTCCACCAGGTCCTGCTGTGTCACAATGGGTCCTGTGGTCCCTGAGGCCCTCCAAAGTCATCATGGATGCTTGCTTCCATGAGGTTCCATTATGTGCCAGTGGTCATCTTGGTTCCAGGAGTTTCCTTAGTGTCACAATGCTCTCCATGTTTCCATGATTCCCCACAATGTCACAATGCTCTCCAGGCTTCCATTAGGCCCTGCTTTGCCACAATGGTCCCCTTGTTTCCATGCGGCCTTGCTCTGTCACAATGGACGTACGGTTCCATGATGTTGCGTGGTGTCACCGTGCTCTTCTTGAATCCGCAGTGGAACCATGGACCATTGGTTCCATGCAGCCGTGTCACAATGGGCTCCTTGATTCCATGATTCCCCACGGTGTCACAATGGAGCCTTGTTTCTAGGAGGTTCTGTACTGTCACAATTGCCTCCTTGATGCCATCAGCCCCTGCAGTGTCACAATGGCTCCTTGGTTCCATGAGGAACACAATAGCTTGGCATAAGCATTGAGCAACAGCTGCTGAACACACCTGGCAACATCTGCTTGCATCAAAAGAGGGCTTCAAGCTGACAATGGCACCAGCAGCTTCCATCTGCAACAGACACCCAGGGAAAGGACAGGCTGTGCCGGTTTGGACAAATGTGGAGGAAAATATCCTCTGATAGAAGGCAGGTTACACCCAGCCCTCCTCCACCAGCTTCGGGAAAAAAGAATTTTCCTGGGAAGAAAGTGAAAGAGATAAAAACTACTTTTTTAACAAACACACAGGAAAAGGATAACAATGCTAAATATTAAAACCTCTCGCTGTGCAGAGAAAGCTGGGATAATTTGAGAGTCCTTCCGTGTTTCGGTGGGGTCTCCTGAAACATCCATAGACAGCGAGGCCCGTGCAAAGAAACAGGGAGCGATTCTTGAGAGAAGTTTCAGAGCTCTTTCTTCTCCAGCCACATGGGCGGGGCACTGCCAAAGAACTGAGCAATCACAGCACAACCAGGGCCCTCCTGGCACAGGGCAACACAAAATAAGCAGTGCTGAACAGGATTAGGGCACATGTGAGCAGGGAGCAGGGAGACCCCCCGTGCCCAGGCCATGCCTCTACCCCAGGGTCCCCTCTCCCATGACCTCATGGCAGGGGGGAGGAACCCCAACACTTCCGTAGGTGTAGTCTCTCTCCTCCTCCTTGCAGCTGGCTCATGGGCCCACATTCAGGGCCCCCACCTCGGGAGAAAATTCTCCCAATGTGCTCTGATGTTGAAAGAGTCAAGAAGAGAAGAAGGGAAAAAAAACCCCCGAAGTCCCAGGAAAACAAAGTTCAACTCTCCATCTCCCTCCAGAGAAAAGGAGCTGAAAACTGGCTAAAAAGAAACAAAGTTGCTTCCTCTGCTCTTGCTGCAAGCAGGATGCAGAGGAGTGTGTATGTGTGTCCTTGAACAAACGCTCTGAGAAGTTTGTCTGGCTTTTTTTTCCTCTCCCCCCTCTCAGGCTCAGTTGAAAGGCACAGAAATGCACAAAGTTCACTTCTGGGCATAGAGCAGTATTGGGGGATACACATGATAAAGTCACCCCAAGACACGTGGACAGAGAATTCAGTGGAAAGACTCCGAGAATTCTGCTCCCAGAGATCATTCATTCCTGCTCACACTGACCCTTGTAGAAAGGGGACATCGTTCCCGGCAGCCTGTACTGAGCATGTGGCTCCTGAGTGGGGTTTGTTGTTTAGGAAACCTGCTCCGGCTTTTCCATTCTTTCCTTGCAAACAGGAAAACTTCTCCTGGGGCTGTGTGCAGGCAGAGCCCTGAGGAGAGCAGGTGGCACATGGTGCGCTGGGCTGGGACAGCCAGCTGCAGAGCTCAAGGGAAGAAGCCCAAAGTGTCACAATGGCTCCTTGCCTTCCCATGCAACACCTGGGTCACAATGGTCTCCTTGATTCCATGAGGCCCCACTGTGTCACAATGGCTCCTTGGTTCCATCAGGTTCCGCAGTGTCACCATGGTCTCTTTTGATCCGCACTGTCATCATGGACAATTGGTTCCATGAGGCCCCGCAGTGTCACAATGGTCCCTTGCTTCCATAGGTTTGATGTTGTAACAAAGGACTCCTTGCTTCTATGAGCTAGCCTGCTTTTTGCAGAGGTGTCTTTGGTTCCAACAAGGCCCCGCTGTGTCTCAGTGCACCCTGGCTTCCATGTGGATCTGGAGTATCACAAAGGCTCCTTGGTTCCACCAGGTCCTGCTGTGTCACAATGGGTCCTGTGGTCCCTGAGGCCCTCCAAAACCATCGTGGAGGCTTGCTTCCATGAGGTTCCATTATGTGCCAGTGGTCATCTTGGTTCCAGGAGTTTCCTTAGTGTCACAATGCTCTCCATGCTTCCATTAGGCCCTGCTTTGCCACAATGGTCCCCTTGTTTCCATGAGGCCCCGCTGTGTCACAATGGACCTATGGTTCCGTGATGTTGCGTGGTGTCACCGTGCTCTTCTTGAATCCGCCGTGTAACCATGGACCATTGGTTCCATGCAGCCGTGTCACAATGGGCTCCTTGATTCCATGATTCCCCACGGTGTCACAATGGAGCCTTGTTTCTAGGAGGTTCTGTACTGTCACAATTGCCTCATTGATGCCATCAGCCCCTGCAGTGTCACAATGGCTCCTTGGTTCCATGAGGAACACAAGAGCTTGGCATAAGCATTGAGCAACAGCTGCTGAACACACCTGGCAACATCTGCTTGCATCAAAAGAGGGCTTCAAGCTGACAATGGCACCAGCAGCTTCCATCTGCAACAGAGACCCAGGAAAGGACAGGCTGTGCCGGTTTGGACAAATGTGGAGGAAAATATCCTCTGATAGAAGGCAGGTTACACCCAGCCCTCCCCCACCAGGTTTTTGGAAAAAAGAACTTTCCTGGGAAGAAAGTGAAAGAGATAAAAACTATTTTTTTAACAAACACACAGGAAAAGGATAACAATGCTAAATATTAAAAGCTCTCGCTGTGCAGAGAAACCTGGGATAATTTGAGAGTCCTTCCGTGTTTCGGTGGGGTCTCCTGAAACATCCATAGACAGCGAGGCCCGTGCAAAGAAACAGGGAGCGATTCTTGAGAGAAGTTTCAGAGCTCTTTCTTCTCCAGCCACATGGGCGGGGCACTGCCAAAGAACTGAGCAATCAAGGGACAACCAGGGCCCTCCTGGCACAGGGCAACACAAAATAAGCAGTGCTGAACAGGGTTAGGGCACATGTGAGCAGGGAGCAGGGAGACCCCCCGTGCCCAGGCCATGCCTCTACCCCAGGGTCCCCTCTCCCATGACCGCATGGCAGGAGGGAGGAACCCCAACACTTCCGTAGGTGTAGTCTCTCTCCTCCTCCTTGCAGCTGGCTCATGGGCCCACATTCAGGGCCCCCACCTCGGGAGAAAATTCTCCCAATGTGCTCTGATGTTGAAAGAGTCAAGAAGAGAAGAAGGGAAAAAAAACCCCCGAAGTCCCAGGAAAACAAAGTTCAACTCTCCATCTCCCCCCAGAGAAAAGGAGCTGAAAACTGGCTAAAAAGAAACAAAGTTGCTTCCCTCTGCTCTTGCTGCAAGCAGGATGCAGAGGAGTGTGTATGTGTGTCCTTGAACAAACGCTCTGAGAAGTTTGTCCGGTTTTTTTTCCTCTCCCCCCTCTCAGGCTCAGTTGAAAGGCACAGAAATGCACAAAGTTCACTTCTGGGCATAGAGCAGTATTGGGGGATACACATGATAAAGTCACCCCAAGACACAGGGAGAGAGAATTCAGTGGAAAGACTCCGAGAATTCTGCTCCCAGAGATCATTCCTGCTCACACTGACCCTTGTAGAAAGGGGACATCGTTCCAGGCAGCCTGTACTGAGCATGTGGCTCCTGAGTGGGGTTTGTTGTTTAGGAAACCTGCTCCGGCTTTTCCATTCTTTCCTTGCAAACAGGAAAACTTCTCCTGGGGCTGTGTGCAGGCAGAGCCCTGAGGAGAGCAGGTGGCACATGGTGCGCTGGGCTGGGACAGCCAGCTGCAGAGCTCAAGGGAAGAAGCCCAAAGTGTCACAATGGCTCCTTGCCTTCCCATGCAACACCTGGGTCACAATGGTCTCCTTGATTCCATGAGGCCCCACTGTGTCACAATGGCTCCTTGGTTCCATCAGGTTCCGCAGTGTCACCATGGTCTCCTTTGATCCGCACTGTCATCATGGACAATTGGTTCCATGAGGCCCCGCAGTGTCACAATGGTCCCTTGGTTGCATAGCTTTTACGTTGTAACAAAGGACTCCTTGCTTCTATGAGCTAGCCTGCTTTTTGCAGAGGTGTCTTTGGTTCCAACAAGGCCCCACTGTGTCTCAGTGCACCCTGGCTTCCATGTGGATCTGGAGTATCACAAAGGCTCCTTGGTTCCACCAGGTCCTGCTGTGTCACAATGGGTCCTGTGGTCCCTGAGGCCCTCCAAAGTCATCATGGATGCTTGCTTCCATGAGGTTCCATTATGTGCCAGTGGTCATCTTGGTTCCAGGAGTTTCCTTAGTGTCACAATGCTCTCCATGCTTCCATTAGGCCCTGCTTTGCCACAATGGTCCCCTTGTTTCCATGAGGCCCCGCTGTGTCACAATGGACCTATGGTTCCGTGATGTTGCGTGGTGTCACCGTGCTCTTCTTGAATCCGCCGTGTAACCATGGACCATTGGTTCCATGCAGCCGTGTCACAATGGGCTCCTTGATTCCATGATTCCCCACGGTGTCACAATGGAGCCTTGTTTCTAGGAGGTTCTGTACTGTCACAATTGCCTCCTTGATGCCATCAGCCCCTGCAGTGTCACAATGGCTCCTTGGTTCCATGAGGAACACAAGAGCTTGGCATAAGCATTGAGCAACAGCTGCTGAACACACCTGGCAACATCTGCTTGCATCAAAAGAGGGCTTCAAGCTGACAATGGCACCAGCAGCTTCCATCTGCAACAGAGACCCAGGAAAGGACAGGCTGTGCCGGTTTGGACAAATGTGGAGGAAAATATCCTCTTATAGAAGGCAGGTTACACCCAGCCCTCCCCCACCAGGTTTTTGGAAAAAAGAACTTTCCTGGGAAGAAAGTGAAAGAGATAAAAACTATTTTTTTAACAAACACACAGGAAAAGGATAACAATGCTAAATATTAAAACCTCTCGCTGTGCAGAGAAAGCTGGGATAATTTGAGAGTCCTTCCGTGTTTCGGTGGGGTCTCCTGAAACATCCATAGACAGCGAGGCCCGTGCAAAGAAACAGGGAGCGATTCTTGAGAGAAGTTTCAGAGCTCTTTCTTCTCCAGCCACATGGGCGGGGCACTGCCAAAGAACTGAGCAATCACGGCACAACCAGGGCCCTCCTGGCACAGGGCAACACAAAATAAGCAGTGCTGAACAGGATTAGGGCACATGTGAGCAGGGAGCAGGGAGACCCCCCGTGCCCAGGCCATGCCTCTACCCCAGGGTCCCCTCTCCCATGACCTCATGGCAGGGGGGAGGAACCCCAACACTTCCGTAGGTGTAGTCTCTCTCCTCCTCCTTGCAGCTGGCTCATGGGCCCACATTCAGGGCCCCCACCTCGGGAGAAAATTCTCCCAATGTGCTCTGATGTTGAAAGAGTCAAGAAGAGAAGAAGGGAAAAAAAACCCCCGAAGTCCCAGGAAAACAAAGTTCAACTCTCCATCTCCCTCCAGAGAAAAGGAGCTGAAAACTGGCTAAAAAGAAACAAAGTTGCTTCCTCTGCTCTTGCTGCAAGCAGGATGCAGAGGAGTGTGTATGTGTGTCCTTGAACAAACGCTCTGAGAAGTTTGTCTGGCTTTTTTTTCCTCTCCCCCCTCTCAGGCTCAGTTGAAAGGCACAGAAATGCACAAAGTTCACTTCTGGGCATAGAGCAGTATTGGGGGATACACATGATAAAGTCACCCCAAGACACAGGGAGAGAGAATTCAGTGGAAAGACTCCGAGAATTCTGCTCCCAGAGATCATTCATTCCTGCTCACACTGACCCTTGTAGAAAGGGGACATCGTTCCAGGCAGCCTGTACTGAGCATGTGGCTCCTGAGTGGGGTTTGTTGTTTAGGAAACCTGCTCCGGCTTTTCCATTCTTTCCTTGCAAACAGGAAAACTTCTCCTGGGGCTGTGTGCAGGCAGAGCCCTGAGGAGAGCAGGTGGCACATGGTGCGCTGGGCTGGGACAGCCAGCTGCAGAGCTCAAGGGAAGAAGCCCAAAGTGTCACAATGGCTCCTTGCCTTCCCATGCAACACCTGGGTCACAATGGTCTCCTTGATTCCATGAGGCCCCACTGTGTCACAATGGCTCCTTGGTTCCATCAGGTTCCGCAGTGTCACCATGGTCTCTTTTGATCCGCACTGTCATCATGGACAATTGGTTCCATGAGGCCCCGCAGTGTCACAATGGTCCCTTGGTTCCATAGCTTTTACGTTGTAACAATGGACTCCTTGCTTCTATGAGCTAGCCTGCTTTTTGCAGAGGTGTCTTTGGTTCCAACAAGGCCCCGCTGTGTCTCAGTGCACCCTGGCTTCCATGTGGATGCGGAGTATCACAAAGGCTCCTTGGTTCCACCAGGTCCTGCTGTGTCACAATGGGTCCTGTGGTCCCTGAGGCCCTCCAAAACCATCGTGGAGGCTTGCTTCCATGAGGTTCCATTATGTGCCAGTGGTCATCTTGGTTCCAGGAGTTTCCTTAGTGTCACAATGCTCTCCATGCTTCCATTAGGCCCTGCTTTGCCACAATGGTCCCCTTGTTTCCATGAGGCCCCGCTGTGTCACAATGGACCTATGGTTCCGTGATGTTGCGTGGTGTCACCGTGCTCTTCTTGAATCCGCCGTGTAACCATGGACCATTGGTTCCATGCAGCCGTGTCACAATGGGCTCCTTGATTCCATGATTCCCCACGGTGTCACAATGGAGCCTTGTTTCTAGGAGGTTCTGTACTGTCACAATTGCCTCATTGATGCCATCAGCCCCTGCAGTGTCACAATGGCTCCTTGGTTCCATGAGGAACACAAGAGCTTGGCATAAGCATTGAGCAACAGCTGCTGAACACACCTGGCAACATCTGCTTGCATCAAAAGAGGGCTTCAAGCTGACAATGGCACCAGCAGCTTCCATCTGCAACAGAGACCCAGGAAAGGACAGGCTGTGCCGGTTTGGACAAATGTGGAGGAAAATATCCTCTTATAGAAGGCAGGTTACACCCAGCCCTCCCCCACCAGGTTTTTGGAAAAAAGAACTTTCCTGGGAAGAAAGTGAAAGAGATAAAACCTATTTTTTTAACAAACACACAGGAAAAGGATAACAATGCTAAATATTAAAACCTCTCGCTGTGCAGAGAAAGCTGGGATAATTTGAGAGTCCTTCTGTGTTTCGGTGGGGTCTCCTGAAACATCCATAGACAGCGAGGCCCGTGCAAAGAAACAGGGAGCGATTCTTGAGAGAAGTTTCAGAGCTCTTTCTTCTCCAGCCACATGGGCGGGGCACTGCCAAAGAACTGAGCAATCACAGCACAACCAGGGCCCTCCTCGCACAGGGCAACACAAAATAAGCAGTGCTGAACAGGGTTAGGGCACATGTGAGCAGGGAGCAGGGAGACCCCCGTGCCCAGGCCATGCCTCTACCCCAGGGTCCCCTCTCCCATGACCTCATGGCAGGGGGGAGGAACCCCAACACTTCCGTAGGTGCAGTCTCTCTCCTCCTCCTTGCAGCTGGCTCATGGGCCCACATTCAGGGCCCCCACCTCGGGAGAAAATTCTCCCAATGTGGTCTGATGTTGAAAGAGTCAAGAAGAGGAGAAGGGAAAAAAAACCCCCAAAGTCCCAGGAAAACAAAGTTCAACTCTCCATCTCCCCCCAGAGAAAAGGAGCTGAAAACTGGCTAAAAAGAAACAAAGTTGCTTCCCTCTGCTCTTGCTGCAAGCAGGATGCAGAGGAGTGTGTATGTGTGTCCTTGAACAAACGCTCTGAGAAGTTTGTCCGGTTTTTTTTCCTCTCCCCCCTCTCAGGCTCAGTTGAAAGGCACAGAAATGCACAAAGTTCACTTCTGGGCATAGAGCAGTATTGGGGGATACACATGATAAAGTCACCCCAAGACACAGGGAGAGAGAATTCAGTGGAAAGACTCCGAGAATTCTGCTCCCAGAGATCATTCCTGCTCACACTGACCCTTGTAGAAAGGGGACATCGTTCCAGGCAGCCTGTACTGAGCATGTGGCTCCTGAGTGGGGTTTGTTGTTTAGGAAACCTGCTCCGGCTTTTCCATTCTTTCCTTGCAAACAGGAAAACTTCTCCTGGGGCTGTGTGCAGGCAGAGCCCTGAGGAGAGCAGGTGGCACATGGTGCGCTGGGCTGGGACAGCCAGCTGCAGAGCTCAAGGGAAGAAGCCCAAAGTGTCACAATGGCTCCTTGCCTTCCCATGCAACACCTGGGTCACAATGGTCTCCTTGATTCCATGAGGCCCCACTGTGTCACAATGGCTCCTTGGTTCCATCAGGTTCCGCAGTGTCACCATGGTCTCCTTTGATCCGCACTGTCATCATGGACAATTGGTTCCATGAGGCCCCGCAGTGTCACAATGGTCCCTTGCTTCCATAGCTTTTACGTTGTAACAATGGACTCCTTGCTTCTATGAGCTAGCCTGCTTTTTGCAGAGGTGTCTTTGGTTCCAACAAGGCCCCACTGTGTCTCAGTGCACCCTGGCTTCCATGTGGATCTGGAGAATCACAAAGGCTCCTTGGTTCCACCAGGTCCTGCTGTGTCACAATGGGTCCTGTGGTCCCTGAGGCCCTCCAAAGTCATCATGGATGCTTGCTTCCATGAGGTTCCATTATGTGCCAGTGGTCATCTTGGTTCCAGGAGTTTCCTTAGTGTCACAATGCTCTCCATGTTTCCATGATTCCCCACAATGTCACAATGCTCTCCAGGCTTCCATTAGGCCCTGCTTTGCCACAATGGTCCCCTTGTTTCCATGCGGCCTTGCTGTGTCACAATGGACGTACGGTTCCATGATGTTGCGTGGTGTCACCGTGCTCTTCTTGAATCCGCCGTGTAACCATGGACCATTGGTTCCATGCAGCCGTGTCACAATGGGCTCCTTGATTCCATGATTCCCCACGGTGTCACAATGGAGCCTTGTTTCTAGGAGGTTCTGTACTGTCACAATTGCCTCCTTGATGCCATCAGCCCCTGCAGTGTCACAATGGCTCCTTGGTTCCATGAGGAACACAAGAGCTTGGCATAAGCATTGAGCAACAGCTGCTGAACACACCTGGCAACATCTGCTTGCATCAAAAGAGGGCTTCAAGCTGACAATGGCACCAGCAGCTTCCATCTGCAACAGAGACCCAGGAAAGGACAGGCTGTGCCGGTTTGGACAAATGTGGAGGAAAATATCCTCTTATAGAAGGCAGGTTACACCCAGCCCTCCCCCACCAGGTTTTTGGAAAAAAGAACTTTCCTGGGAAGAAAGTGAAAGAGATAAAACCTATTTTTTTAACAAACACACAGGAAAAGGATAACAATGCTAAATATTAAAACCTCTCGCTGTGCAGAGAAAGCTGGGATAATTTGAGAGTCCTTCTGTGTTTCGGTGGGGTCTCCTGAAACATCCATAGACAGCGAGGCCCGTGCAAAGAAACAGGGAGCGATTCTTGAGAGAAGTTTCAGAGCTCTTTCTTCTCCAGCCACATGGGCGGGGCACTGCCAAAGAACTGAGCAATCACAGCAAAACCAGGGCCCTCCTCGCACAGGGCAACACAAAATAAGCAGTGCTGAACAGGGTTAGGGCACATGTGAGCAGGGAGCAGGGAGACCCCCGTGCCCAGGCCATGCCTCTACCCCAGGGTCCCCTCTCCCATGACCTCATGGCAGGGGGGAGGAACCCCAACACTTCCGTAGGTGCAGTCTCTCTCCTCCTCCTTGCAGCTGGCTCATGGGCCCACATTCAGGGCCCCCACCTCGGGAGAAAATTCTCCCAATGTGCTCTGATGTTGAAAGAGTCAAGAAGAGAAGAAGGGAAAAAAAACCCCCGAAGTCCCAGGAAAACAAAGTTCAACTCTCCATCTCCCCCCAGAGAAAAGGAGCTGAAAACTGGCTAAAAAGAAACAAAGTTGCTTCCCTCTGCTCTTGCTGCAAGCAGGATGCAGAGGAGTGTGTATGTGTGTCCTTGAACAAACGCTCTGAGAAGTTTGTCCGGTTTTTTTTCCTCTCCCCCCTCTCAGGCTCAGTTGAAAGGCACAGAAATGCACAAAGTTCACTTCTGGGCATAGAGCAGCAATAGGGGATACACATGATAAAGTCACCCCAAGACACAGGGAGAGAGAATTCAGTGGAAAGACTCCGAGAATTCTGCTCCCAGAGATCATTCCTGCTCACACTGACCCTTGTAGAAAGGGGACATCGTTCCAGGCAGCCTGTACTGAGCATGTGGCTCCTGAGTGGGGTTTGTTGTTTAGGAAACCTGCTCCGGCTTTTCCATTCTTTCCTTGCAAACAGGAAAACTTCTCCTGGGGCTGTGTGCAGGCAGAGCCCTGAGGAGAGCAGGTGGCACATGGTGCGCTGGGCTGGGACAGCCAGCTGCAGAGCTCAAGGGAAGAAGCCCAAAGTGTCACAATGGCTCCTTGCCTTCCCATGCAACACCTGGGTCACAATGGTCTCCTTGATTCCATGAGGCCCCACTGTGTCACAATGGCTCCTTGGTTCCATCAGGTTCCGCAGTGTCACCATGGTCTCCTTTGATCCGCACTGTCATCATGGACAATTGGTTCCATGAGGCCCCGCAGTGTCACAATGGTCCCTTGCTTCCATAGCTTTTACGTTGTAACAATGGACTCCTTGCTTCTATGAGCTAGCCTGCTTTTTGCAGAGGTGTCTTTGGTTCCAACAAGGCCCCACTGTGTCTCAGTGCACCCTGGCTTCCATGTGGATCTGGAGTATCACAAAGGCTCCTTGGTTCCACCAGGTCCTGCTGTGTCACAATGGGTCCTGTGGTCCCTGAGGCCCTCCAAAGTCATCATGGATGCTTGCTTCCATGAGGTTCCATTATGTGCCAGTGGTCATCTTGGTTCCAGGAGTTTCCTTAGTGTCACAATGCTCTCCATGTTTCCATGATTCCCCACAATGTCACAATGCTCTCCAGGCTTCCATTAGGCCCTGCTTTGCCACAATGGTCCCCTTGTTTCCATGCGGCCTTGCTGTGTCACAATGGACGTACGGTTCCATGATGTTGCGTGGTGTCACCGTGCTCTTCTTGAATCCGCCGTGTAACCATGGACCATTGGTTCCATGCAGCCGTGTCACAATGGGCTCCTTGATTCCATGATTCCCCACGGTGTCACAATGGAGCCTTGTTTCTAGGAGGTTCTGTACTGTCACAATTGCCTCCTTGATGCCATCAGCCCCTGCAGTGTCACAATGGCTCCTTGGTTCCATGAGGAACACAATAGCTTGGCATAAGCATTGAGCAACAGCTGCTGAACACACCTGGCAACATCTGCTTGCATCAAAAGAGGGCTTCAAGCTGACAATGGCACCAGCAGCTTCCATCTGCAACAGACACCCAGGGAAAGGACAGGCTGTGCCGGTTTGGACAAATGTGGAGGAAAATATCCTCTGATAGAAGGCAGGTTACACCCAGCCCTCCTCCACCAGCTTCGGGAAAAAATAATTTTCCTGGGAAGAAAGTGAAAGAGATAAAAACTACTTTTTTAACAAACACACAGGAAAAGGATAACAATGCTAAATATTAAAACCTCTCGCTGTGCAGAGAAAGCTGGGATAATTTGAGAGTCCTTCTGTGTTTCGGTGGGGTCTCCTGAAACATCCATAGACAGCGAGGCCCGTGCAAAGAAACAGGGAGCGATTCTTGAGAGAAGTTTCAGAGCTCTTTCTTCTCCAGCCACATGGGCGGGGCACTGCCAAAGAACTGAGCAATCACGGCACAACCAGGGCCCTCCTGGCACAGGGCAACACAAAATAAGCAGTGCTGAACAGGATTAGGGCACATGTGAGCAGGGAGCAGGGAGACCCCCCGTGCCCAGGCCATGCCTCTACCCCAGGGTCCCCTCTCCCATGACCTCATGGCAGGGGGGAGGAACCCCAACACTTCCGTAGGTGTAGTCTCTCTCCTCCTCCTTGCAGCTGGCTCATGGGCCCACATTCAGGGCCCCCACCTCGGGAGAAAATTCTCCCAATGTGCTCTGATGTTGAAAGAGTCAAGAAGAGAAGAAGGGAAAAAAAACCCCCGAAGTCCCAGGAAAACAAAGTTCAACTCTCCATCTCCCTCCAGAGAAAAGGAGCTGAAAACTGGCTAAAAAGAAACAAAGTTGCTTCCTCTGCTCTTGCTGCAAGCAGGATGCAGAGGAGTGTGTATGTGTGTCCTTGAACAAACGCTCTGAGAAGTTTGTCTGGCTTTTTTTTCCTCTCCCCCCTCTCAGGCTCAGTTGAAAGGCACAGAAATGCACAAAGTTCACTTCTGGGCATAGAGCAGTATTGGGGGATACACATGATAAAGTCACCCCAAGACACAGGGACAGAGAATTCAGTGGAAAGACTCCGAGAATTCTGCTCCCAGAGATCATTCATTCCTGCTCACACTGACCCTTGTAGAAAGGGGACATCGTTCCCGGCAGCCTGTACTGAGCATGTGGCTCCTGAGTGGGGTTTGTTGTTTAGGAAACCTGCTCCGGCTTTTCCATTCTTTCCTTGCAAACAGGAAAACTTCTCCTGGGGCTGTGTGCAGGCAGAGCCCTGAGGAGAGCAGGTGGCACATGGTGCGCTGGGCTGGGACAGCCAGCTGCAGAGCTCAAGGGAAGAAGCCCAAAGTGTCACAATGGCTCCTTGCCTTCCCATGCAACACCTGGGTCACAATGGTCTCCTTGATTCCATGAGGCCCCACTGTGTCACAATGGCTCCTTGGTTCCATCAGGTTCCGCAGTGTCACCATGGTCTCTTTTGATCCGCACTGTCATCATGGACAATTGGTTCCATGAGGCCCCGCAGTGTCACAATGGTCCCTTGGTTGCATAGCTTTTACGTTGTAACAATGGACTCCTTGCTTCTATGAGCTAGCCTGCTTTTTGCAGAGGTGTCTTTGGTTCCAACAAGGCCCCGCTGTGTCTCAGTGCACCCTGGCTTCCATGTGGATGCGGAGTATCACAAAGGCTCCTTGGTTCCACCAGGTCCTGCTGTGTCACAATGGGTCCTGTGGTCCCTGAGGCCCTCCAAAACCATCGTGGAGGCTTGCTTCCATGAGGTTCCATTATGTGCCAGTGGTCATCTTGGTTCCAGGAGTTTCCTTAGTGTCACAATGCTCTCCATGCTTCCATTAGGCCCTGCTTTGCCACAATGGTCCCCTTGTTTCCATGAGGCCCCGCTGTGTCACAATGGACCTATGGTTCCGTGATGTTGCGTGGTGTCACCGTGCTCTTCTTGAATCCGCCGTGTAACCATGGACCATTGGTTCCATGCAGCCGTGTCACAATGGGCTCCTTGATTCCATGATTCCCCACGGTGTCACAATGGAGCCTTGTTTCTAGGAGGTTCTGTACTGTCACAATTGCCTCATTGATGCCATCAGCCCCTGCAGTGTCACAATGGCTCCTTGGTTCCATGAGGAACACAAGAGCTTGGCATAAGCATTGAGCAACAGCTGCTGAACACACCTGGCAACATCTGCTTGCATCAAAAGAGGGCTTCAAGCTGACAATGGCACCAGCAGCTTCCATCTGCAACAGAGACCCAGGAAAGGACAGGCTGTGCCGGTTTGGACAAATGTGGAGGAAAATATCCTCTTATAGAAGGCAGGTTACACCCAGCCCTCCCCCACCAGGTTTTTGGAAAAAAGAACTTTCCTGGGAAGAAAGTGAAAGAGATAAAACCTATTTTTTTAACAAACACACAGGAAAAGGATAACAATGCTAAATATTAAAACCTCTCGCTGTGCAGAGAAAGCTGGGATAATTTGAGAGTCCTTCTGTGTTTCGGTGGGGTCTCCTGAAACATCCATAGACAGCGAGGCCCGTGCAAAGAAACAGGGAGCGATTCTTGAGAGAAGTTTCAGAGCTCTTTCTTCTCCAGCCACATGGGCGGGGCACTGCCAAAGAACTGAGCAATCACAGCACAACCAGGGCCCTCCTGGCACAGGGCAACACAAAATAAGCAGTGCTGAACAGGGTTAGGGCACATGTGAGCAGGGAGCAGGGAGACCCCCGTGCCCAGGCCATGCCTCTACCCCAGGGTCCCCTCTCCCATGACCTCATGGCAGGGGGGAGGAACCCCAACACTTCCGTAGGTGCAGTCTCTCTCCTCCTCCTTGCAGCTGGCTCATGGGCCCACATTCAGGGCCCCCACCTCGGGAGAAAATTCTCCCAATGTGCTCTGATGTTGAAAGAGTCAAGAAGAGAAGAAGGGAAAAAAAACCCCCGAAGTCCCAGGAAAACAAAGTTCAACTCTCCATCTCCCCCCAGAGAAAAGGAGCTGAAAACTGGCTAAAAAGAAACAAAGTTGCTTCCCTCTGCTCTTGCTGCAAGCAGGATGCAGAGGAGTGTGTATGTGTGTCCTTGAACAAACGCTCTGAGAAGTTTGTCCGGTTTTTTTTCCTCTCCCCCCTCTCAGGCTCAGTTGAAAGGCACAGAAATGCACAAAGTTCACTTCTGGGCATAGAGCAGCAATAGGGGATACACATGATAAAGTCACCCCAAGACACAGGGAGAGAGAATTCAGTGGAAAGACTCCGAGAATTCTGCTCCCAGAGATCATTCCTGCTCACACTGACCCTTGTAGAAAGGGGACATCGTTCCAGGCAGCCTGTACTGAGCATGTGGCTCCTGAGTGGGGTTTGTTGTTTAGGAAACCTGCTCCGGCTTTTCCATTCTTTCCTTGCAAACAGGAAAACTTCTCCTGGGGCTGTGTGCAGGCAGAGCCCTGAGGAGAGCAGGTGGCACATGGTGCGCTGGGCTGGGACAGCCAGCTGCAGAGCTCAAGGGAAGAAGCCCAAAGTGTCACAATGGCTCCTTGCCTTCCCATGCAACACCTGGGTCACAATGGTCTCCTTGATTCCATGAGGCCCCACTGTGTCACAATGGCTCCTTGGTTCCATCAGGTTCCGCAGTGTCACCATGGTCTCCTTTGATCCGCACTGTCATCATGGACAATTGGTTCCATGAGGCCCCGCAGTGTCACAATGGTCCCTTGCTTCCATAGCTTTTACGTTGTAACAATGGACTCCTTGCTTCTATGAGCTAGCCTGCTTTTTGCAGAGGTGTCTTTGGTTCCAACAAGGCCCCACTGTGTCTCAGTGCACCCTGGCTTCCATGTGGATCTGGAGTATCACAAAGGCTCCTTGGTTCCACCAGGTCCTGCTGTGTCACAATGGGTCCTGTGGTCCCTGAGGCCCTCCAAAGTCATCATGGATGCTTGCTTCCATGAGGTTCCATTATGTGCCAGTGGTCATCTTGGTTCCAGGAGTTTCCTTAGTGTCACAATGCTCTCCATGTTTCCATGATTCCCCACAATGTCACAATGCTCTCCAGGCTTCCATTAGGCCCTGCTTTGCCACAATGGTCCCCTTGTTTCCATGCGGCCTTGCTGTGTCACAATGGACGTACGGTTCCATGATGTTGCGTGGTGTCACCGTGCTCTTCTTGAATCCGCCGTGTAACCATGGACCATTGGTTCCATGCAGCCGTGTCACAATGGGCTCCTTGATTCCATGATTCCCCACGGTGTCACAATGGAGCCTTGTTTCTAGGAGGTTCTGTACTGTCACAATTGCCTCCTTGATGCCATCAGCCCCTGCAGTGTCACAATGGCTCCTTGGTTCCATGAGGAACACAAGAGCTTGGCATAAGCATTGAGCAACAGCTGCTGAACACACCTGGCAACATCTGCTTGCATCAAAAGAGGGCTTCAAGCTGACAATGGCACCAGCAGCTTCCATCTGCAACAGACACCCAGGGAAAGGACAGGCTGTGCTGGTTTGGACAAATGTGGAGGAAAATATCCTCTGATAGAAGGCAGGTTACACCCAGCCCTCCCCCACCAGCTTCGGGAAAAAAGAATTTTCCTGGGAAGAAAGTGAAAGAGATAAAAACTACTTTTTTAACAAACACACAGGAAAAGGATAACAATGCTAAATATTAAAAGCTCTCGCTGTGCAGAGAAAGCTGGGATAATTTGAGAGTCCTTCCGTGTTTCGGTGGGGTCTCCTGAAACATCCATAGACAGCGAGGCCCGTGCAAAGAAACAGGGAGCGATTCTTGAGAGAAGTTTCAGAGCTCTTTCTTCTCCAGCCACATGGGCGGGGCACTGCCAAAGAACTGAGCAATCAAGGGACAACCAGGGCCCTCCTGGCACAGGGCAACACAAAATAAGCAGTGCTGAACAGGGTTAGGGCACATGTGAGCAGGGAGCAGGGAGACCCCCCGTGCCCAGGCCATGCCTCTACCCCAGGGTCCCCTCTCCCATGACCGCATGGCAGGAGGGAGGAACCCCAACACTTCCGTAGGTGTAGTCTCTCTCCTCCTCCTTGCAGCTGGCTCATGGGCCCACATTCAGGGCCCCCACCTCGGGAGAAAATTCTCCCAATGTGCTCTGATGTTGAAAGAGTCAAGAAGAGAAGAAGGGAAAAAAAACCCCCGAAGTCCCAGGAAAACAAAGTTCAACTCTCCATCTCCCCCCAGAGAAAAGGAGCTGAAAACTGGCTAAAAAGAAACAAAGTTGCTTCCCTCTGCTCTTGCTGCAAGCAGGATGCAGAGGAGTGTGTATGTGTGTCCTTGAACAAACGCTCTGAGAAGTTTGTCCGGTTTTTTTTCCTCTCCCCCCTCTCAGGCTCAGTTGAAAGGCACAGAAATGCACAAAGTTCACTTCTGGGCATAGAGCAGTATTGGGGGATACACATGATAAAGTCACCCCAAGACACAGGGAGAGAGAATTCAGTGGAAAGACTCCGAGAATTCTGCTCCCAGAGATCATTCCTGCTCACACTGACCCTTGTAGAAAGGGGACATCGTTCCAGGCAGCCTGTACTGAGCATGTGGCTCCTGAGTGGGGTTTGTTGTTTAGGAAACCTGCTCCGGCTTTTCCATTCTTTCCTTGCAAACAGGAAAACTTCTCCTGGGGCTGTGTGCAGGCAGAGCCCTGAGGAGAGCAGGTGGCACATGGTGCGCTGGGCTGGGACAGCCAGCTGCAGAGCTCAAGGGAAGAAGCCCAAAGTGTCACAATGGCTCCTTGCCTTCCCATGCAACACCTGGGTCACAATGGTCTCCTTGATTCCATGAGGCCCCACTGTGTCACAATGGCTCCTTGGTTCCATCAGGTTCCGCAGTGTCACCATGGTCTCCTTTGATCCGCACTGTCATCATGGACAATTGGTTCCATGAGGCCCCGCAGTGTCACAATGGTCCCTTGGTTGCATAGCTTTTACGTTGTAACAAAGGACTCCTTGCTTCTATGAGCTAGCCTGCTTTTTGCAGAGGTGTCTTTGGTTCCAACAAGGCCCCACTGTGTCTCAGTGCACCCTGGCTTCCATGTGGATCTGGAGTATCACAAAGGCTCCTTGGTTCCACCAGGTCCTGCTGTGTCACAATGGGTCCTGTGGTCCCTGAGGCCCTCCAAAGTCATCATGGATGCTTGCTTCCATGAGGTTCCATTATGTGCCAGTGGTCATCTTGGTTCCAGGAGTTTCCTTAGTGTCACAATGCTCTCCATGCTTCCATTAGGCCCTGCTTTGCCACAATGGTCCCCTTGTTTCCATGAGGCCCCGCTGTGTCACAATGGACCTATGGTTCCGTGATGTTGCGTGGTGTCACCGTGCTCTTCTTGAATCCGCCGTGTAACCATGGACCATTGGTTCCATGCAGCCGTGTCACAATGGGCTCCTTGATTCCATGATTCCCCACGGTGTCACAATGGAGCCTTGTTTCTAGGAGGTTCTGTACTGTCACAATTGCCTCCTTGATGCCATCAGCCCCTGCAGTGTCACAATGGCTCCTTGGTTCCATGAGGAACACAAGAGCTTGGCATAAGCATTGAGCAACAGCTGCTGAACACACCTGGCAACATCTGCTTGCATCAAAAGAGGGCTTCAAGCTGACAATGGCACCAGCAGCTTCCATCTGCAACAGAGACCCAGGAAAGGACAGGCTGTGCCGGTTTGGACAAATGTGGAGGAAAATATCCTCTTATAGAAGGCAGGTTACACCCAGCCCTCCCCCACCAGGTTTTTGGAAAAAAGAACTTTCCTGGGAAGAAAGTGAAAGAGATAAAAACTATTTTTTTAACAAACACACAGGAAAAGGATAACAATGCTAAATATTAAAACCTCTCGCTGTGCAGAGAAAGCTGGGATAATTTGAGAGTCCTTCCGTGTTTCGGTGGGGTCTCCTGAAACATCCATAGACAGCGAGGCCCGTGCAAAGAAACAGGGAGCGATTCTTGAGAGAAGTTTCAGAGCTCTTTCTTCTCCAGCCACATGGGCGGGGCACTGCCAAAGAACTGAGCAATCACGGCACAACCAGGGCCCTCCTGGCACAGGGCAACACAAAATAAGCAGTGCTGAACAGGATTAGGGCACATGTGAGCAGGGAGCAGGGAGACCCCCCGTGCCCAGGCCATGCCTCTACCCCAGGGTCCCCTCTCCCATGACCTCATGGCAGGGGGGAGGAACCCCAACACTTCCGTAGGTGTAGTCTCTCTCCTCCTCCTTGCAGCTGGCTCATGGGCCCACATTCAGGGCCCCCACCTCGGGAGAAAATTCTCCCAATGTGCTCTGATGTTGAAAGAGTCAAGAAGAGAAGAAGGGAAAAAAAACCCCCGAAGTCCCAGGAAAACAAAGTTCAACTCTCCATCTCCCTCCAGAGAAAAGGAGCTGAAAACTGGCTAAAAAGAAACAAAGTTGCTTCCTCTGCTCTTGCTGCAAGCAGGATGCAGAGGAGTGTGTATGTGTGTCCTTGAACAAACGCTCTGAGAAGTTTGTCTGGCTTTTTTTTCCTCTCCCCCCTCTCAGGCTCAGTTGAAAGGCACAGAAATGCACAAAGTTCACTTCTGGGCATAGAGCAGTATTGGGGGATACACATGATAAAGTCACCCCAAGACACAGGGACAGAGAATTCAGTGGAAAGACTCCGAGAATTCTGCTCCCAGAGATCATTCATTCCTGCTCACACTGACCCTTGTAGAAAGGGGACATCGTTCCAGGCAGCCTGTACTGAGCATGTGGCTCCTGAGTGGGGTTTGTTGTTTAGGAAACCTGCTCCGGCTTTTCCATTCTTTCCTTGCAAACAGGAAAACTTCTCCTGGGGCTGTGTGCAGGCAGAGCCCTGAGGAGAGCAGGTGGCACATGGTGCGCTGGGCTGGGACAGCCAGCTGCAGAGCTCAAGGGAAGAAGCCCAAAGTGTCACAATGGCTCCTTGCCTTCCCATGCAACACCTGGGTCACAATGGTCTCCTTGATTCCATGAGGCCCCACTGTGTCACAATGGCTCCTTGGTTCCATCAGGTTCCGCAGTGTCACCATGGTCTCTTTTGATCCGCACTGTCATCATGGACAATTGGTTCCATGAGGCCCCGCAGTGTCACAATGGTCCCTTGGTTCCATAGCTTTTACGTTGTAACAATGGACTCCTTGCTTCTATGAGCTAGCCTGCTTTTTGCAGAGGTGTCTTTGGTTCCAACAAGGCCCCGCTGTGTCTCAGTGCACCCTGGCTTCCATGTGGATGCGGAGTATCACAAAGGCTCCTTGGTTCCACCAGGTCCTGCTGTGTCACAATGGGTCCTGTGGTCCCTGAGGCCCTCCAAAACCATCGTGGAGGCTTGCTTCCATGAGGTTCCATTATGTGCCAGTGGTCATCTTGGTTCCAGGAGTTTCCTTAGTGTCACAATGCTCTCCATGCTTCCATTAGGCCCTGCTTTGCCACAATGGTCCCCTTGTTTCCATGAGGCCCCGCTGTGTCACAATGGACCTATGGTTCCGTGATGTTGCGTGGTGTCACCGTGCTCTTCTTGAATCCGCCGTGTAACCATGGACCATTGGTTCCATGCAGCCGTGTCACAATGGGCTCCTTGATTCCATGATTCCCCACGGTGTCACAATGGAGCCTTGTTTCTAGGAGGTTCTGTACTGTCACAATTGCCTCATTGATGCCATCAGCCCCTGCAGTGTCACAATGGCTCCTTGGTTCCATGAGGAACACAAGAGCTTGGCATAAGCATTGAGCAACAGCTGCTGAACACACCTGGCAACATCTGCTTGCATCAAAAGAGGGCTTCAAGCTGACAATGGCACCAGCAGCTTCCATCTGCAACAGAGACCCAGGAAAGGACAGGCTGTGCCGGTTTGGACAAATGTGGAGGAAAATATCCTCTTATAGAAGGCAGGTTACACCCAGCCCTCCCCCACCAGGTTTTTGGAAAAAAGAACTTTCCTGGGAAGAAAGTGAAAGAGATAAAACCTATTTTTTTAACAAACACACAGGAAAAGGATAACAATGCTAAATATTAAAACCTCTCGCTGTGCAGAGAAAGCTGGGATAATTTGAGAGTCCTTCTGTGTTTCGGTGGGGTCTCCTGAAACATCCATAGACAGCGAGGCCCGTGCAAAGAAACAGGGAGCGATTCTTGAGAGAAGTTTCAGAGCTCTTTCTTCTCCAGCCACATGGGCGGGGCACTGCCAAAGAACTGAGCAATCACAGCACAACCAGGGCCCTCCTCGCACAGGGCAACACAAAATAAGCAGTGCTGAACAGGGTTAGGGCACATGTGAGCAGGGAGCAGGGAGACCCCCGTGCCCAGGCCATGCCTCTACCCCAGGGTCCCCTCTCCCATGACCTCATGGCAGGGGGGAGGAACCCCAACACTTCCGTAGGTGCAGTCTCTCTCCTCCTCCTTGCAGCTGGCTCATGGGCCCACATTCAGGGCCCCCACCTCGGGAGAAAATTCTCCCAATGTGGTCTGATGTTGAAAGAGTCAAGAAGAGGAGAAGGGAAAAAAAACCCCCAAAGTCCCAGGAAAACAAAGTTCAACTCTCCATCTCCCCCCAGAGAAAAGGAGCTGAAAACTGGCTAAAAAGAAACAAAGTTGCTTCCCTCTGCTCTTGCTGCAAGCAGGATGCAGAGGAGTGTGTATGTGTGTCCTTGAACAAACGCTCTGAGAAGTTTGTCCGGTTTTTTTTCCTCTCCCCCCTCTCAGGCTCAGTTGAAAGGCACAGAAATGCACAAAGTTCACTTCTGGGCATAGAGCAGTATTGGGGGATACACATGATAAAGTCACCCCAAGACACAGGGAGAGAGAATTCAGTGGAAAGACTCCGAGAATTCTGCTCCCAGAGATCATTCCTGCTCACACTGACCCTTGTAGAAAGGGGACATCGTTCCAGGCAGCCTGTACTGAGCATGTGGCTCCTGAGTGGGGTTTGTTGTTTAGGAAACCTGCTCCGGCTTTTCCATTCTTTCCTTGCAAACAGGAAAACTTCTCCTGGGGCTGTGTGCAGGCAGAGCCCTGAGGAGAGCAGGTGGCACATGGTGCGCTGGGCTGGGACAGCCAGCTGCAGAGCTCAAGGGAAGAAGCCCAAAGTGTCACAATGGCTCCTTGCCTTCCCATGCAACACCTGGGTCACAATGGTCTCCTTGATTCCATGAGGCCCCACTGTGTCACAATGGCTCCTTGGTTCCATCAGGTTCCGCAGTGTCACCATGGTCTCCTTTGATCCGCACTGTCATCATGGACAATTGGTTCCATGAGGCCCCGCAGTGTCACAATGGTCCCTTGCTTCCATAGCTTTTACGTTGTAACAATGGACTCCTTGCTTCTATGAGCTAGCCTGCTTTTTGCAGAGGTGTCTTTGGTTCCAACAAGGCCCCACTGTGTCTCAGTGCACCCTGGCTTCCATGTGGATCTGGAGAATCACAAAGGCTCCTTGGTTCCACCAGGTCCTGCTGTGTCACAATGGGTCCTGTGGTCCCTGAGGCCCTCCAAAGTCATCATGGATGCTTGCTTCCATGAGGTTCCATTATGTGCCAGTGGTCATCTTGGTTCCAGGAGTTTCCTTAGTGTCACAATGCTCTCCATGTTTCCATGATTCCCCACAATGTCACAATGCTCTCCAGGCTTCCATTAGGCCCTGCTTTGCCACAATGGTCCCCTTGTTTCCATGCGGCCTTGCTGTGTCACAATGGACGTACGGTTCCATGATGTTGCGTGGTGTCACCGTGCTCTTCTTGAATCCGCCGTGTAACCATGGACCATTGGTTCCATGCAGCCGTGTCACAATGGGCTCCTTGATTCCATGATTCCCCACGGTGTCACAATGGAGCCTTGTTTCTAGGAGGTTCTGTACTGTCACAATTGCCTCCTTGATGCCATCAGCCCCTGCAGTGTCACAATGGCTCCTTGGTTCCATGAGGAACACAAGAGCTTGGCATAAGCATTGAGCAACAGCTGCTGAACACACCTGGCAACATCTGCTTGCATCAAAAGAGGGCTTCAAGCTGACAATGGCACCAGCAGCTTCCATCTGCAACAGAGACCCAGGAAAGGACAGGCTGTGCCGGTTTGGACAAATGTGGAGGAAAATATCCTCTTATAGAAGGCAGGTTACACCCAGCCCTCCCCCACCAGGTTTTTGGAAAAAAGAACTTTCCTGGGAAGAAAGTGAAAGAGATAAAACCTATTTTTTTAACAAACACACAGGAAAAGGATAACAATGCTAAATATTAAAACCTCTCGCTGTGCAGAGAAAGCTGGGATAATTTGAGAGTCCTTCTGTGTTTCGGTGGGGTCTCCTGAAACATCCATAGACAGCGAGGCCCGTGCAAAGAAACAGGGAGCGATTCTTGAGAGAAGTTTCAGAGCTCTTTCTTCTCCAGCCACATGGGCGGGGCACTGCCAAAGAACTGAGCAATCACAGCAAAACCAGGGCCCTCCTCGCACAGGGCAACACAAAATAAGCAGTGCTGAACAGGGTTAGGGCACATGTGAGCAGGGAGCAGGGAGACCCCCGTGCCCAGGCCATGCCTCTACCCCAGGGTCCCCTCTCCCATGACCTCATGGCAGGGGGGAGGAACCCCAACACTTCCGTAGGTGCAGTCTCTCTCCTCCTCCTTGCAGCTGGCTCATGGGCCCACATTCAGGGCCCCCACCTCGGGAGAAAATTCTCCCAATGTGCTCTGATGTTGAAAGAGTCAAGAAGAGAAGAAGGGAAAAAAAACCCCCGAAGTCCCAGGAAAACAAAGTTCAACTCTCCATCTCCCCCCAGAGAAAAGGAGCTGAAAACTGGCTAAAAAGAAACAAAGTTGCTTCCCTCTGCTCTTGCTGCAAGCAGGATGCAGAGGAGTGTGTATGTGTGTCCTTGAACAAACGCTCTGAGAAGTTTGTCCGGTTTTTTTTCCTCTCCCCCCTCTCAGGCTCAGTTGAAAGGCACAGAAATGCACAAAGTTCACTTCTGGGCATAGAGCAGCAATAGGGGATACACATGATAAAGTCACCCCAAGACACAGGGAGAGAGAATTCAGTGGAAAGACTCCGAGAATTCTGCTCCCAGAGATCATTCCTGCTCACACTGACCCTTGTAGAAAGGGGACATCGTTCCAGGCAGCCTGTACTGAGCATGTGGCTCCTGAGTGGGGTTTGTTGTTTAGGAAACCTGCTCCGGCTTTTCCATTCTTTCCTTGCAAACAGGAAAACTTCTCCTGGGGCTGTGTGCAGGCAGAGCCCTGAGGAGAGCAGGTGGCACATGGTGCGCTGGGCTGGGACAGCCAGCTGCAGAGCTCAAGGGAAGAAGCCCAAAGTGTCACAATGGCTCCTTGCCTTCCCATGCAACACCTGGGTCACAATGGTCTCCTTGATTCCATGAGGCCCCACTGTGTCACAATGGCTCCTTGGTTCCATCAGGTTCCGCAGTGTCACCATGGTCTCCTTTGATCCGCACTGTCATCATGGACAATTGGTTCCATGAGGCCCCGCAGTGTCACAATGGTCCCTTGCTTCCATAGCTTTTACGTTGTAACAATGGACTCCTTGCTTCTATGAGCTAGCCTGCTTTTTGCAGAGGTGTCTTTGGTTCCAACAAGGCCCCACTGTGTCTCAGTGCACCCTGGCTTCCATGTGGATCTGGAGTATCACAAAGGCTCCTTGGTTCCACCAGGTCCTGCTGTGTCACAATGGGTCCTGTGGTCCCTGAGGCCCTCCAAAGTCATCATGGATGCTTGCTTCCATGAGGTTCCATTATGTGCCAGTGGTCATCTTGGTTCCAGGAGTTTCCTTAGTGTCACAATGCTCTCCATGTTTCCATGATTCCCCACAATGTCACAATGCTCTCCAGGCTTCCATTAGGCCCTGCTTTGCCACAATGGTCCCCTTGTTTCCATGCGGCCTTGCTGTGTCACAATGGACGTACGGTTCCATGATGTTGCGTGGTGTCACCGTGCTCTTCTTGAATCCGCCGTGTAACCATGGACCATTGGTTCCATGCAGCCGTGTCACAATGGGCTCCTTGATTCCATGATTCCCCACGGTGTCACAATGGAGCCTTGTTTCTAGGAGGTTCTGTACTGTCACAATTGCCTCCTTGATGCCATCAGCCCCTGCAGTGTCACAATGGCTCCTTGGTTCCATGAGGAACACAATAGCTTGGCATAAGCATTGAGCAACAGCTGCTGAACACACCTGGCAACATCTGCTTGCATCAAAAGAGGGCTTCAAGCTGACAATGGCACCAGCAGCTTCCATCTGCAACAGACACCCAGGGAAAGGACAGGCTGTGCCGGTTTGGACAAATGTGGAGGAAAATATCCTCTGATAGAAGGCAGGTTACACCCAGCCCTCCTCCACCAGCTTCGGGAAAAAATAATTTTCCTGGGAAGAAAGTGAAAGAGATAAAAACTACTTTTTTAACAAACACACAGGAAAAGGATAACAATGCTAAATATTAAAACCTCTCGCTGTGCAGAGAAAGCTGGGATAATTTGAGAGTCCTTCTGTGTTTCGGTGGGGTCTCCTGAAACATCCATAGACAGCGAGGCCCGTGCAAAGAAACAGGGAGCGATTCTTGAGAGAAGTTTCAGAGCTCTTTCTTCTCCAGCCACATGGGCGGGGCACTGCCAAAGAACTGAGCAATCACGGCACAACCAGGGCCCTCCTGGCACAGGGCAACACAAAATAAGCAGTGCTGAACAGGATTAGGGCACATGTGAGCAGGGAGCAGGGAGACCCCCCGTGCCCAGGCCATGCCTCTACCCCAGGGTCCCCTCTCCCATGACCTCATGGCAGGGGGGAGGAACCCCAACACTTCCGTAGGTGTAGTCTCTCTCCTCCTCCTTGCAGCTGGCTCATGGGCCCACATTCAGGGCCCCCACCTCGGGAGAAAATTCTCCCAATGTGCTCTGATGTTGAAAGAGTCAAGAAGAGAAGAAGGGAAAAAAAACCCCCGAAGTCCCAGGAAAACAAAGTTCAACTCTCCATCTCCCTCCAGAGAAAAGGAGCTGAAAACTGGCTAAAAAGAAACAAAGTTGCTTCCTCTGCTCTTGCTGCAAGCAGGATGCAGAGGAGTGTGTATGTGTGTCCTTGAACAAACGCTCTGAGAAGTTTGTCTGGCTTTTTTTTCCTCTCCCCCCTCTCAGGCTCAGTTGAAAGGCACAGAAATGCACAAAGTTCACTTCTGGGCATAGAGCAGTATTGGGGGATACACATGATAAAGTCACCCCAAGACACAGGGACAGAGAATTCAGTGGAAAGACTCCGAGAATTCTGCTCCCAGAGATCATTCATTCCTGCTCACACTGACCCTTGTAGAAAGGGGACATCGTTCCCGGCAGCCTGTACTGAGCATGTGGCTCCTGAGTGGGGTTTGTTGTTTAGGAAACCTGCTCCGGCTTTTCCATTCTTTCCTTGCAAACAGGAAAACTTCTCCTGGGGCTGTGTGCAGGCAGAGCCCTGAGGAGAGCAGGTGGCACATGGTGCGCTGGGCTGGGACAGCCAGCTGCAGAGCTCAAGGGAAGAAGCCCAAAGTGTCACAATGGCTCCTTGCCTTCCCATGCAACACCTGGGTCACAATGGTCTCCTTGATTCCATGAGGCCCCACTGTGTCACAATGGCTCCTTGGTTCCATCAGGTTCCGCAGTGTCACCATGGTCTCTTTTGATCCGCACTGTCATCATGGACAATTGGTTCCATGAGGCCCCGCAGTGTCACAATGGTCCCTTGGTTGCATAGCTTTTACGTTGTAACAATGGACTCCTTGCTTCTATGAGCTAGCCTGCTTTTTGCAGAGGTGTCTTTGGTTCCAACAAGGCCCCGCTGTGTCTCAGTGCACCCTGGCTTCCATGTGGATGCGGAGTATCACAAAGGCTCCTTGGTTCCACCAGGTCCTGCTGTGTCACAATGGGTCCTGTGGTCCCTGAGGCCCTCCAAAACCATCGTGGAGGCTTGCTTCCATGAGGTTCCATTATGTGCCAGTGGTCATCTTGGTTCCAGGAGTTTCCTTAGTGTCACAATGCTCTCCATGCTTCCATTAGGCCCTGCTTTGCCACAATGGTCCCCTTGTTTCCATGAGGCCCCGCTGTGTCACAATGGACCTATGGTTCCGTGATGTTGCGTGGTGTCACCGTGCTCTTCTTGAATCCGCCGTGTAACCATGGACCATTGGTTCCATGCAGCCGTGTCACAATGGGCTCCTTGATTCCATGATTCCCCACGGTGTCACAATGGAGCCTTGTTTCTAGGAGGTTCTGTACTGTCACAATTGCCTCATTGATGCCATCAGCCCCTGCAGTGTCACAATGGCTCCTTGGTTCCATGAGGAACACAAGAGCTTGGCATAAGCATTGAGCAACAGCTGCTGAACACACCTGGCAACATCTGCTTGCATCAAAAGAGGGCTTCAAGCTGACAATGGCACCAGCAGCTTCCATCTGCAACAGAGACCCAGGAAAGGACAGGCTGTGCCGGTTTGGACAAATGTGGAGGAAAATATCCTCTTATAGAAGGCAGGTTACACCCAGCCCTCCCCCACCAGGTTTTTGGAAAAAAGAACTTTCCTGGGAAGAAAGTGAAAGAGATAAAACCTATTTTTTTAACAAACACACAGGAAAAGGATAACAATGCTAAATATTAAAACCTCTCGCTGTGCAGAGAAAGCTGGGATAATTTGAGAGTCCTTCTGTGTTTCGGTGGGGTCTCCTGAAACATCCATAGACAGCGAGGCCCGTGCAAAGAAACAGGGAGCGATTCTTGAGAGAAGTTTCAGAGCTCTTTCTTCTCCAGCCACATGGGCGGGGCACTGCCAAAGAACTGAGCAATCACAGCACAACCAGGGCCCTCCTGGCACAGGGCAACACAAAATAAGCAGTGCTGAACAGGGTTAGGGCACATGTGAGCAGGGAGCAGGGAGACCCCCGTGCCCAGGCCATGCCTCTACCCCAGGGTCCCCTCTCCCATGACCTCATGGCAGGGGGGAGGAACCCCAACACTTCCGTAGGTGCAGTCTCTCTCCTCCTCCTTGCAGCTGGCTCATGGGCCCACATTCAGGGCCCCCACCTCGGGAGAAAATTCTCCCAATGTGCTCTGATGTTGAAAGAGTCAAGAAGAGAAGAAGGGAAAAAAAACCCCCGAAGTCCCAGGAAAACAAAGTTCAACTCTCCATCTCCCCCCAGAGAAAAGGAGCTGAAAACTGGCTAAAAAGAAACAAAGTTGCTTCCCTCTGCTCTTGCTGCAAGCAGGATGCAGAGGAGTGTGTATGTGTGTCCTTGAACAAACGCTCTGAGAAGTTTGTCCGGTTTTTTTTCCTCTCCCCCCTCTCAGGCTCAGTTGAAAGGCACAGAAATGCACAAAGTTCACTTCTGGGCATAGAGCAGCAATAGGGGATACACATGATAAAGTCACCCCAAGACACAGGGAGAGAGAATTCAGTGGAAAGACTCCGAGAATTCTGCTCCCAGAGATCATTCCTGCTCACACTGACCCTTGTAGAAAGGGGACATCGTTCCAGGCAGCCTGTACTGAGCATGTGGCTCCTGAGTGGGGTTTGTTGTTTAGGAAACCTGCTCCGGCTTTTCCATTCTTTCCTTGCAAACAGGAAAACTTCTCCTGGGGCTGTGTGCAGGCAGAGCCCTGAGGAGAGCAGGTGGCACATGGTGCGCTGGGCTGGGACAGCCAGCTGCAGAGCTCAAGGGAAGAAGCCCAAAGTGTCACAATGGCTCCTTGCCTTCCCATGCAACACCTGGGTCACAATGGTCTCCTTGATTCCATGAGGCCCCACTGTGTCACAATGGCTCCTTGGTTCCATCAGGTTCCGCAGTGTCACCATGGTCTCCTTTGATCCGCACTGTCATCATGGACAATTGGTTCCATGAGGCCCCGCAGTGTCACAATGGTCCCTTGCTTCCATAGCTTTTACGTTGTAACAATGGACTCCTTGCTTCTATGAGCTAGCCTGCTTTTTGCAGAGGTGTCTTTGGTTCCAACAAGGCCCCACTGTGTCTCAGTGCACCCTGGCTTCCATGTGGATCTGGAGTATCACAAAGGCTCCTTGGTTCCACCAGGTCCTGCTGTGTCACAATGGGTCCTGTGGTCCCTGAGGCCCTCCAAAGTCATCATGGATGCTTGCTTCCATGAGGTTCCATTATGTGCCAGTGGTCATCTTGGTTCCAGGAGTTTCCTTAGTGTCACAATGCTCTCCATGTTTCCATGATTCCCCACAATGTCACAATGCTCTCCAGGCTTCCATTAGGCCCTGCTTTGCCACAATGGTCCCCTTGTTTCCATGCGGCCTTGCTGTGTCACAATGGACGTACGGTTCCATGATGTTGCGTGGTGTCACCGTGCTCTTCTTGAATCCGCCGTGTAACCATGGACCATTGGTTCCATGCAGCCGTGTCACAATGGGCTCCTTGATTCCATGATTCCCCACGGTGTCACAATGGAGCCTTGTTTCTAGGAGGTTCTGTACTGTCACAATTGCCTCCTTGATGCCATCAGCCCCTGCAGTGTCACAATGGCTCCTTGGTTCCATGAGGAACACAAGAGCTTGGCATAAGCATTGAGCAACAGCTGCTGAACACACCTGGCAACATCTGCTTGCATCAAAAGAGGGCTTCAAGCTGACAATGGCACCAGCAGCTTCCATCTGCAACAGACACCCAGGGAAAGGACAGGCTGTGCTGGTTTGGACAAATGTGGAGGAAAATATCCTCTGATAGAAGGCAGGTTACACCCAGCCCTCCCCCACCAGCTTCGGGAAAAAAGAATTTTCCTGGGAAGAAAGTGAAAGAGATAAAAACTACTTTTTTAACAAACACACAGGAAAAGGATAACAATGCTAAATATTAAAACCTCTCGCTGTGCAGAGAAAGCTGGGATAATTTGAGAGTCCTTCCGTGTTTCGGTGGGGTCTCCTGAAACATCCATAGACAGCGAGGCCCGTGCAAAGAAACAGGGAGCGATTCTTGAGAGAAGTTTCAGAGCTCTTTCTTCTCCAGCCACATGGGCGGGGCACTGCCAAAGAACTGAGCAATCACGGCACAACCAGGGCCCTCCTGGCACAGGGCAACACAAAATAAGCAGTGCTGAACAGGATTAGGGCACATGTGAGCAGGGAGCAGGGAGACCCCCCGTGCCCAGGCCATGCCTCTACCCCAGGGTCCCCTCTCCCATGACCTCATGGCAGGGGGGAGGAACCCCAACACTTCCGGAGGTGTAGTCTCTCTCCTCCTCCTTGCAGCTGGCTCATGGGCCCACATTCAGGGCCCCCACCTCGGGAGAAAATTCTCCCAATGTGCTCTGATGTTGAAAGAGTCAAGAAGAGAAGAAGGGAAAAAAAACCCCCGAAGTCCCAGGAAAACAAAGTTCAACTCTCCATCTCCCTCCAGAGAAAAGGAGCTGAAAACTGGCTAAAAAGAAACAAAGTTGCTTCCTCTGCTCTTGCTGCAAGCAGGATGCAGAGGAGTGTGTATGTGTGTCCTTGAACAAACGCTCTGAGAAGTTTGTCTGGCTTTTTTTTCCTCTCCCCCCTCTCAGGCTCAGTTGAAAGGCACAGAAATGCACAAAGTTCACTTCTGGGCATAGAGCAGTATTGGGGGATACACATGATAAAGTCACCCCAAGACACAGGGACAGAGAATTCAGTGGAAAGACTCCGAGAATTCTGCTCCCAGAGATCATTCATTCCTGCTCACACTGACCCTTGTAGAAAGGGGACATCGTTCCAGGCAGCCTGTACTGAGCATGTGGCTCCTGAGTGGGGTTTGTTGTTTAGGAAACCTGCTCCGGCTTTTCCATTCTTTCCTTGCAAACAGGAAAACTTCTCCTGGGGCTGTGTGCAGGCAGAGCCCTGAGGAGAGCAGGTGGCACATGGTGCGCTGGGCTGGGACAGCCAGCTGCAGAGCTCAAGGGAAGAAGCCCAAAGTGTCACAATGGCTCCTTGCCTTCCCATGCAACACCTGGGTCACAATGGTCTCCTTGATTCCATGAGGCCCCACTGTGTCACAATGGCTCCTTGGTTCCATCAGGTTCCGCAGTGTCACCATGGTCTCTTTTGATCCGCACTGTCATCATGGACAATTGGTTCCATGAGGCCCCGCAGTGTCACAATGGTCCCTTGGTTCCATAGCTTTTACGTTGTAACAATGGACTCCTTGCTTCTATGAGCTAGCCTGCTTTTTGCAGAGGTGTCTTTGGTTCCAACAAGGCCCCGCTGTGTCTCAGTGCACCCTGGCTTCCATGTGGATGCGGAGTATCACAAAGGCTCCTTGGTTCCACCAGGTCCTGCTGTGTCACAATGGGTCCTGTGGTCCCTGAGGCCCTCCAAAACCATCGTGGAGGCTTGCTTCCATGAGGTTCCATTATGTGCCAGTGGTCATCTTGGTTCCAGGAGTTTCCTTAGTGTCACAATGCTCTCCATGCTTCCATTAGGCCCTGCTTTGCCACAATGGTCCCCTTGTTTCCATGAGGCCCCGCTGTGTCACAATGGACCTATGGTTCCGTGATGTTGCGTGGTGTCACCGTGCTCTTCTTGAATCCGCCGTGTAACCATGGACCATTGGTTCCATGCAGCCGTGTCACAATGGGCTCCTTGATTCCATGATTCCCCACGGTGTCACAATGGAGCCTTGTTTCTAGGAGGTTCTGTACTGTCACAATTGCCTCCTTGATGCCATCAGCCCCTGCAGTGTCACAATGGCTCCTTGGTTCCATGAGGAACACAAGAGCTTGGCATAAGCATTGAGCAACAGCTGCTGAACACACCTGGCAACATCTGCTTGCATCAAAAGAGGGCTTCAAGCTGACAATGGCACCAGCAGCTTCCATCTGCAACAGAGACCCAGGAAAGGACAGGCTGTGCCGGTTTGGACAAATGTGGAGGAAAATATCCTCTTATAGAAGGCAGGTTACACCCAGCCCTCCCCCACCAGGTTTTTGGAAAAAAGAACTTTCCTGGGAAGAAAGTGAAAGAGATAAAACCTATTTTTTTAACAAACACACAGGAAAAGGATAACAATGCTAAATATTAAAACCTCTCGCTGTGCAGAGAAAGCTGGGATAATTTGAGAGTCCTTCTGTGTTTCGGTGGGGTCTCCTGAAACATCCATAGACAGCGAGGCCCGTGCAAAGAAACAGGGAGCGATTCTTGAGAGAAGTTTCAGAGCTCTTTCTTCTCCAGCCACATGGGCGGGGCACTGCCAAAGAACTGAGCAATCACAGCACAACCAGGGCCCTCCTCGCACAGGGCAACACAAAATAAGCAGTGCTGAACAGGGTTAGGGCACATGTGAGCAGGGAGCAGGGAGACCCCCGTGCCCAGGCCATGCCTCTACCCCAGGGTCCCCTCTCCCATGACCTCATGGCAGGGGGGAGGAACCCCAACACTTCCGTAGGTGTAGTCTCTCTCCTCCTCCTTGCAGCTGGCTCATGGGCCCACATTCAGGGCCCCCACCTCGGGAGAAAATTCTCCCAATGTGCTCTGATGTTGAAAGAGTCAAGAAGAGAAGAAGGGAAAAAAAACCCCCGAAGTCCCAGGAAAACAAAGTTCAACTCTCCATCTCCCCCCAGAGAAAAGGAGCTGAAAACTGGCTAAAAAGAAACAAAGTTGCTTCCCTCTGCTCTTGCTGCAAGCAGGATGCAGAGGAGTGTGTATGTGTGTCCTTGAACAAACGCTCTGAGAAGTTTGTCCGGTTTTTTTTCCTCTCCCCCCTCTCAGGCTCAGTTGAAAGGCACAGAAATGCACAAAGTTCACTTCTGGGCATAGAGCAGCAATAGGGGATACACATGATAAAGTCACCCCAAGACACAGGGAGAGAGAATTCAGTGGAAAGACTCCGAGAATTCTGCTCCCAGAGATCATTCCTGCTCACACTGACCCTTGTAGAAAGGGGACATCGTTCCAGGCAGCCTGTACTGAGCATGTGGCTCCTGAGTGGGGTTTGTTGTTTAGGAAACCTGCTCCGGCTTTTCCATTCTTTCCTTGCAAACAGGAAAACTTCTCCTGGGGCTGTGTGCAGGCAGAGCCCTGAGGAGAGCAGGTGGCACATGGTGCGCTGGGCTGGGACAGCCAGCTGCAGAGCTCAAGGGAAGAAGCCCAAAGTGTCACAATGGCTCCTTGCCTTCCCATGCAACACCTGGGTCACAATGGTCTCCTTGATTCCATGAGGCCCCACTGTGTCACAATGGCTCCTTGGTTCCATCAGGTTCCGCAGTGTCACCATGGTCTCCTTTGATCCGCACTGTCATCATGGACAATTGGTTCCATGAGGCCCCGCAGTGTCACAATGGTCCCTTGCTTCCATAGCTTTTACGTTGTAACAATGGACTCCTTGCTTCTATGAGCTAGCCTGCTTTTTGCAGAGGTGTCTTTGGTTCCAACAAGGCCCCACTGTGTCTCAGTGCACCCTGGCTTCCATGTGGATGTGGAGTATCACAAAGGCTCCTTGGTTCCACCAGGTCCTGCTGTGTCACAATGGGTCCTGTGGTCCCTGAGGCCCTCCAAAGTCATCATGGATGCTTGCTTCCATGAGGTTCCATTATGTGCCAGTGGTCATCTTGGTTCCAGGAGTTTCCTTAGTGTCACAATGCTCTCCATGTTTCCATGATTCCCCACAATGTCACAATGCTCTCCAGGCTTCCATTAGGCCCTGCTTTGCCACAATGGTCCCCTTGTTTCCATGCGGCCTTGCTGTGTCACAATGGACGTACGGTTCCATGATGTTGCGTGGTGTCACCGTGCTCTTCTTGAATCCGCCGTGTAACCATGGACCATTGGTTCCATGCAGCCGTGTCACAATGGGCTCCTTGATTCCATGATTCCCCACGGTGTCACAATGGAGCCTTGTTTCTAGGAGGTTCTGTACTGTCACAATTGCCTCCTTGATGCCATCAGCCCCTGCAGTGTCACAATGGCTCCTTGGTTCCATGAGGAACACAATAGCTTGGCATAAGCATTGAGCAACAGCTGCTGAACACACCTGGCAACATCTGCTTGCATCAAAAGAGGGCTTCAAGCTGACAATGGCACCAGCAGCTTCCATCTGCAACAGACACCCAGGGAAAGGACAGGCTGTGCTGGTTTGGACAAATGTGGAGGAAAATATCCTCTGATAGAAGGCAGGTTACACCCAGCCCTCCCCCACCAGCTTCGGGAAAAAAGAATTTTCCTGGGAAGAAAGTGAAAGAGATAAAAACTACTTTTTTAACAAACACACAGGAAAAGGATAACAATGCTAAATATTAAAACCTCTCGCTGTGCAGAGAAAGCTGGGATAATTTGAGAGTCCTTCCGTGTTTCGGTGGGGTCTCCTGAAACATCCATAGACAGCGAGGCCCGTGCAAAGAAACAGGGAGCGATTCTTGAGAGAAGTTTCAGAGCTCTTTCTTCTCCAGCCACATGGGCGGGGCACTGCCAAAGAACTGAGCAATCACGGCACAACCAGGGCCCTCCTGGCACAGGGCAACACAAAATAAGCAGTGCTGAACAGGATTAGGGCACATGTGAGCAGGGAGCAGGGAGACCCCCCGTGCCCAGGCCATGCCTCTACCCCAGGGTCCCCTCTCCCATGACCTCATGGCAGGGGGGAGGAACCCCAACACTTCCGTAGGTGTAGTCTCTCTCCTCCTCCTTGCAGCTGGCTCATGGGCCCACATTCAGGGCCCCCACCTCGGGAGAAAATTCTCCCAATGTGCTCTGATGTTGAAAGAATCAAGAAGAGAAGAAGGGAAAAAAAACCCCCGAAGTCCCAGGAAAACAAAGTTCAACTCTCCATCTCCCTCCAGAGAAAAGGAGCTGAAAACTGGCTAAAAAGAAACAAAGTTGCTTCCTCTGCTCTTGCTGCAAGCAGGATGCAGAGGAGTGTGTATGTGTGTCCTTGAACAAACGCTCTGAGAAGTTTGTCTGGCTTTTTTTTCCTCTCCCCCCTCTCAGGCTCAGTTGAAAGGCACAGAAATGCACAAAGTTCACTTCTGGGCATAGAGCAGCAATAGGGGATACACATGATAAAGTCACCCCAAGACACAGGGACAGAGAATTCAGTGGAAAGACTCCGAGAATTCTGCTCCCAGAGATCATTCATTCCTGCTCACACTGACCCTTGTAGAAAGGGGACATCGTTCCAGGCAGCCTGTACTGAGCATGTGGCTCCTGAGTGGGGTTTGTTGTTTAGGAAACCTGCTCCGGCTTTTCCATTCTTTCCTTGCAAACAGGAAAACTTCTCCTGGGGCTGTGTGCAGGCAGAGCCCTGAGGAGAGCAGGTGGCACATGGTGCGCTGGGCTGGGACAGCCAGCTGCAGAGCTCAAGGGAAGAAGCCCAAAGTGTCACAATGGCTCCTTGCCTTCACATGCAACACCTGGGTCACAATGGTCTCCTTGATTCCATGAGGCCCCACTGTGTCACAATGGCTCCTTGGTTCCATCAGGTTCCGCAGTGTCACCATGGTCTCTTTTGATCCGCATTGTCATCATGGACAATTGGTTCCATGAGGCCCCGCAGTGTCACAATGGTCCCTTGCTTCCATAGCTTTTACGTTGTAACAATGGACTCCTTGCTTCTATGAGCTAGCCTGCTTTTTGCAGAGGTGTCTTTGGTTCCAACAAGGCCCCGCTGTGTCTCAGTGCACCCTGGCTTCCATGTAGATGCGGAGTATCACAAAGGCTCCTTGGTTCCACCAGGTCCTGCTGTGTCACAATGGGTCCTGTGGTCCCTGAGGCCCTCCAAAACCATCGTGGAGGCTTGCTTCCATGAGGTTCCATTATGTGCCAGTGGTCATCTTGGTTCCAGGAGTTTCCTTAGTGTCACAATGCTCTCCATGCTTCCATTAGGCCCTGCTTTGCCACAATGGTCCCCTTGTTTCCATGAGGCCCCGCTGTGTCACAATGGACCTATGGTTCCGTGATGTTGCGTGGTGTCACCGTGCTCTTCTTGAATCCGCCGTGTAACCATGGACCATTGGTTCCATGCAGCCGTGTCACAATGGGCTCCTTGATTCCATGATTCCCCACGGTGTCACAATGGAGCCTTGTTTCTAGGAGGTTCTGTACTGTCACAATTGCCTCATTGATGCCATCAGCCCCTGCAGTGTCACAATGGCTCCTTGGTTCCATGAGGAACACAAGAGCTTGGCATAAGCATTGAGCAACAGCTGCTGAACACACCTGGCAACATCTGCTTGCATCAAAAGAGGGCTTCAAGCTGACAATGGCACCAGCAGCTTCCATCTGCAACAGAGACCCAGGAAAGGACAGGCTGTGCCGGTTTGGACAAATGTGGAGGAAAATATCCTCTTATAGAAGGCAGGTTACACCCAGCCCTCCCCCACCAGGTTTTTGGAAAAAAGAACTTTCCTGGGAAGAAAGTGAAAGAGATAAAACCTATTTTTTTAACAAACACACAGGAAAAGGATAACAATGCTAAATATTAAAACCTCTCGCTGTGCAGAGAAAGCTGGGATAATTTGAGAGTCCTTCTGTGTTTCGGTGGGGTCTCCTGAAACATCCATAGACAGCGAGGCCCGTGCAAAGAAACAGGGAGCGATTCTTGAGAGAAGTTTCAGAGCTCTTTCTTCTCCAGCCACATGGGCGGGGCACTGCCAAAGAACTGAGCAATCACAGCACAACCAGGGCCCTCCTCGCACAGGGCAACACAAAATAAGCAGTGCTGAACAGGGTTAGGGCACATGTGAGCAGGGAGCAGGGAGACCCCCGTGCCCAGGCCATGCCTCTACCCCAGGGTCCCCTCTCCCATGACCTCATGGCAGGGGGGAGGAACCCCAACACTTCCGTAGGTGTAGTCTCTCTCCTCCTCCTTGCAGCTGGCTCATGGGCCCACATTCAGGGCCCCCACCTCGGGAGAAAATTCTCCCAATGTGCTCTGATGTTGAAAGAGTCAAGAAGAGAAGAAGGGAAAAAAAACCCCCGAAGTCCCAGGAAAACAAAGTTCAACTCTCCATCTCCCCCCAGAGAAAAGGAGCTGAAAACTGGCTAAAAAGAAACAAAGTTGCTTCCTCTGCTCTTGCTGCAAGCAGGATGCAGAGGAGTGTGTATGTGTGTCCTTGAACAAACGCTCTGAGAAGTTTGTCCGGTTTTTTTTCCTCTCCCCCCTCTCAGGCTCAGTTGAAAGGCACAGAAATGCACAAAGTTCACTTCTGGGCATAGAGCAGCAATAGGGGATACACATGATAAAGTCACCCCAAGACACAGGGAGAGAGAATTCAGTGGAAAGACTCCGAGAATTCTGCTCCCAGAGATCATTCCTGCTCACACTGACCCTTGTAGAAAGGGGACATCGTTCCAGGCAGCCTGTACTGAGCATGTGGCTCCTGAGTGGGGTTTGTTGTTTAGGAAACCTGCTCCGGCTTTTCCATTCTTTCCTTGCAAACAGGAAAACTTCTCCTGGGGCTGTGTGCAGGCAGAGCCCTGAGGAGAGCAGGTGGCACATGGTGCGCTGGGCTGGGACAGCCAGCTGCAGAGCTCAAGGGAAGAAGCCCAAAGTGTCACAATGGCTCCTTGCCTTCCCATGCAACACCTGGGTCACAATGGTCTCCTTGATTCCATGAGGCCCCACTGTGTCACAATGGCTCCTTGGTTCCATCAGGTTCCGCAGTGTCACCATGGTCTCCTTTGATCCGCACTGTCATCATGGACAATTGGTTCCATGAGGCCCCGCAGTGTCACAATGGTCCCTTGCTTCCATAGCTTTTACGTTGTAACAATGGACTCCTTGCTTCTATGAGCTAGCCTGCTTTTTGCAGAGGTGTCTTTGGTTCCAACAAGGCCCCACTGTGTCTCAGTGCACCCTGGCTTCCATGTGGATCTGGAGTATCACAAAGGCTCCTTGGTTCCACCAGGTCCTGCTGTGTCACAATGGGTCCTGTGGTCCCTGAGGCCCTCCAAAGTCATCATGGATGCTTGCTTCCATGAGGTTCCATTATGTGCCAGTGGTCATCTTGGTTCCAGGAGTTTCCTTAGTGTCACAATGCTCTCCATGTTTCCATGATTCCCCACAATGTCACAATGCTCTCCAGGCTTCCATTAGGCCCTGCTTTGCCACAATGGTCCCCTTGTTTCCATGCGGCCTTGCTGTGTCACAATGGACGTACGGTTCCATGATGTTGCGTGGTGTCACCGTGCTCTTCTTGAATCCGCCGTGTAACCATGGACCATTGGTTCCATGCAGCCGTGTCACAATGGGCTCCTTGATTCCATGATTCCCCACGGTGTCACAATGGAGCCTTGTTTCTAGGAGGTTCTGTACTGTCACAATTGCCTCCTTGATGCCATCAGCCCCTGCAGTGTCACAATGGCTCCTTGGTTCCATGAGGAACACAAGAGCTTGGCATAAGCATTGAGCAACAGCTGCTGAACACACCTGGCAACATCTGCTTGCATCAAAAGAGGGCTTCAAGCTGACAATGGCACCAGCAGCTTCCATCTGCAACAGACACCCAGGGAAAGGACAGGCTGTGCTGGTTTGGACAAATGTGGAGGAAAATATCCTCTGATAGAAGGCAGGTTACACCCAGCCCTCCCCCACCAGCTTCGGGAAAAAAGAATTTTCCTGGGAAGAAAGTGAAAGAGATAAAAACTACTTTTTTAACAAACACACAGGAAAAGGATAACAATGCTAAATATTAAAACCTCTCGCTGTGCAGAGAAAGCTGGGATAATTTGAGAGTCCTTCCGTGTTTCGGTGGGGTCTCCTGAAACATCCATAGACAGCGAGGCCCGTGCAAAGAAACAGGGAGCGATTCTTGAGAGAAGTTTCAGAGCTCTTTCTTCTCCAGCCACATGGGCGGGGCACTGCCAAAGAACTGAGCAATCACGGCACAACCAGGGCCCTCCTGGCACAGGGCAACACAAAATAAGCAGTGCTGAACAGGATTAGGGCACATGTGAGCAGGGAGCAGGGAGACCCCCCGTGCCCAGGCCATGCCTCTACCCCAGGGTCCCCTCTCCCATGACCTCATGGCAGGGGGGAGGAACCCCAACACTTCCGGAGGTGTAGTCTCTCTCCTCCTCCTTGCAGCTGGCTCATGGGCCCACATTCAGGGCCCCCACCTCGGGAGAAAATTCTCCCAATGTGCTCTGATGTTGAAAGAGTCAAGAAGAGAAGAAGGGAAAAAAAACCCCCGAAGTCCCAGGAAAACAAAGTTCAACTCTCCATCTCCCTCCAGAGAAAAGGAGCTGAAAACTGGCTAAAAAGAAACAAAGTTGCTTCCTCTGCTCTTGCTGCAAGCAGGATGCAGAGGAGTGTGTATGTGTGTCCTTGAACAAACGCTCTGAGAAGTTTGTCTGGCTTTTTTTTCCTCTCCCCCCTCTCAGGCTCAGTTGAAAGGCACAGAAATGCACAAAGTTCACTTCTGGGCATAGAGCAGTATTGGGGGATACACATGATAAAGTCACCCCAAGACACAGGGACAGAGAATTCAGTGGAAAGACTCCGAGAATTCTGCTCCCAGAGATCATTCATTCCTGCTCACACTGACCCTTGTAGAAAGGGGACATCGTTCCAGGCAGCCTGTACTGAGCATGTGGCTCCTGAGTGGGGTTTGTTGTTTAGGAAACCTGCTCCGGCTTTTCCATTCTTTCCTTGCAAACAGGAAAACTTCTCCTGGGGCTGTGTGCAGGCAGAGCCCTGAGGAGAGCAGGTGGCACATGGTGCGCTGGGCTGGGACAGCCAGCTGCAGAGCTCAAGGGAAGAAGCCCAAAGTGTCACAATGGCTCCTTGCCTTCCCATGCAACACCTGGGTCACAATGGTCTCCTTGATTCCATGAGGCCCCACTGTGTCACAATGGCTCCTTGGTTCCATCAGGTTCCGCAGTGTCACCATGGTCTCTTTTGATCCGCACTGTCATCATGGACAATTGGTTCCATGAGGCCCCGCAGTGTCACAATGGTCCCTTGGTTCCATAGCTTTTACGTTGTAACAATGGACTCCTTGCTTCTATGAGCTAGCCTGCTTTTTGCAGAGGTGTCTTTGGTTCCAACAAGGCCCCGCTGTGTCTCAGTGCACCCTGGCTTCCATGTGGATGCGGAGTATCACAAAGGCTCCTTGGTTCCACCAGGTCCTGCTGTGTCACAATGGGTCCTGTGGTCCCTGAGGCCCTCCAAAACCATCGTGGAGGCTTGCTTCCATGAGGTTCCATTATGTGCCAGTGGTCATCTTGGTTCCAGGAGTTTCCTTAGTGTCACAATGCTCTCCATGCTTCCATTAGGCCCTGCTTTGCCACAATGGTCCCCTTGTTTCCATGAGGCCCCGCTGTGTCACAATGGACCTATGGTTCCGTGATGTTGCGTGGTGTCACCGTGCTCTTCTTGAATCCGCCGTGTAACCATGGACCATTGGTTCCATGCAGCCGTGTCACAATGGGCTCCTTGATTCCATGATTCCCCACGGTGTCACAATGGAGCCTTGTTTCTAGGAGGTTCTGTACTGTCACAATTGCCTCCTTGATGCCATCAGCCCCTGCAGTGTCACAATGGCTCCTTGGTTCCATGAGGAACACAAGAGCTTGGCATAAGCATTGAGCAACAGCTGCTGAACACACCTGGCAACATCTGCTTGCATCAAAAGAGGGCTTCAAGCTGACAATGGCACCAGCAGCTTCCATCTGCAACAGAGACCCAGGAAAGGACAGGCTGTGCCGGTTTGGACAAATGTGGAGGAAAATATCCTCTTATAGAAGGCAGGTTACACCCAGCCCTCCCCCACCAGGTTTTTGGAAAAAAGAACTTTCCTGGGAAGAAAGTGAAAGAGATAAAACCTATTTTTTTAACAAACACACAGGAAAAGGATAACAATGCTAAATATTAAAACCTCTCGCTGTGCAGAGAAAGCTGGGATAATTTGAGAGT
The DNA here is from genome assembly GCF_041296385.1 of Aphelocoma coerulescens. Taxonomy (NCBI): domain Eukaryota; kingdom Metazoa; phylum Chordata; class Aves; order Passeriformes; family Corvidae; genus Aphelocoma; species Aphelocoma coerulescens. Next base: position 22,605,530 of record NC_091026.1, read on the forward strand.
CCTTCTGTGTTTCGGTGGGGTCTCCTGAAACATCCATAGACAGCGAGGCCCGTGCAAAGAAACAGGGAGCGATTCTTGAGAGAAGTTTCAGAGCTCTTTCTTCTCCAGCCACATGGGCGGGGCACTGCCAAAGAACTGAGCAATCACAGCACAACCAGGGCCCTCCTCGCACAGGGCAACACAAAATAAGCAGTGCTGAACAGGGTTAGGGCACATGTGAGCAGGGAGCAGGGAGACCCCCGTGCCCAGGCCATGCCTCTACCCCAGGGTCCCCTCTCCCATGACCTCATGGCAGGGGGGAGGAACCCCAACACTTCCGTAGGTGTAGTCTCTCTCCTCCTCCTTGCAGCTGGCTCATGGGCCCACATTCAGGGCCCCCACCTCGGGAGAAAATTCTCCCAATGTGCTCTGATGTTGAAAGAGTCAAGAAGAGAAGAAGGGAAAAAAAACCCCCGAAGTCCCAGGAAAACAAAGTTCAACTCTCCATCTCCCCCCAGAGAAAAGGAGCTGAAAACTGGCTAAAAAGAAACAAAGTTGCTTCCCTCTGCTCTTGCTGCAAGCAGGATGCAGAGGAGTGTGTATGTGTGTCCTTGAACAAACGCTCTGAGAAGTTTGTCCGGTTTTTTTTCCTCTCCCCCCTCTCAGGCTCAGTTGAAAGGCACAGAAATGCACAAAGTTCACTTCTGGGCATAGAGCAGCAATAGGGGATACACATGATAAAGTCACCCCAAGACACAGGGAGAGAGAATTCAGTGGAAAGACTCCGAGAATTCTGCTCCCAGAGATCATTCCTGCTCACACTGACCCTTGTAGAAAGGGGACATCGTTCCAGGCAGCCTGTACTGAGCATGTGGCTCCTGAGTGGGGTTTGTTGTTTAGGAAACCTGCTCCGGCTTTTCCATTCTTTCCTTGCAAACAGGAAAACTTCTCCTGGGGCTGTGTGCAGGCAGAGCCCTGAGGAGAGCAGGTGGCACATGGTGCGCTGGGCTGGGACAGCCAGCTGCAGAGCTCAAGGGAAGAAGCCCAAAGTGTCACAATGGCTCCTTGCCTTCCCATGCAACACCTGGGTCACAATGGTCTCCTTGATTCCATGAGGCCCCACTGTGTCACAATGGCTCCTTGGTTCCATCAGGTTCCGCAGTGTCACCATGGTCTCCTTTGATCCGCACTGTCATCATGGACAATTGGTTCCATGAGGCCCCGCAGTGTCACAATGGTCCCTTGCTTCCATAGCTTTTACGTTGTAACAATGGACTCCTTGCTTCTATGAGCTAGCCTGCTTTTTGCAGAGGTGTCTTTGGTTCCAACAAGGCCCCACTGTGTCTCAGTGCACCCTGGCTTCCATGTGGATGTGGAGTATCACAAAGGCTCCTTGGTTCCACCAGGTCCTGCTGTGTCACAATGGGTCCTGTGGTCCCTGAGGCCCTCCAAAGTCATCATGGATGCTTGCTTCCATGAGGTTCCATTATGTGCCAGTGGTCATCTTGGTTCCAGGAGTTTCCTTAGTGTCACAATGCTCTCCATGTTTCCATGATTCCCCACAATGTCACAATGCTCTCCAGGCTTCCATTAGGCCCTGCTTTGCCACAATGGTCCCCTTGTTTCCATGCGGCCTTGCTGTGTCACAATGGACGTACGGTTCCATGATGTTGCGTGGTGTCACCGTGCTCTTCTTGAATCCGCCGTGTAACCATGGACCATTGGTTCCATGCAGCCGTGTCACAATGGGCTCCTTGATTCCATGATTCCCCACGGTGTCACAATGGAGCCTTGTTTCTAGGAGGTTCTGTACTGTCACAATTGCCTCCTTGATGCCATCAGCCCCTGCAGTGTCACAATGGCTCCTTGGTTCCATGAGGAACACAATAGCTTGGCATAAGCATTGAGCAACAGCTGCTGAACACACCTGGCAACATCTGCTTGCATCAAAAGAGGGCTTCAAGCTGACAATGGCACCAGCAGCTTCCATCTGCAACAGACACCCAGGGAAAGGACAGGCTGTGCTGGTTTGGACAAATGTGGAGGAAAATATCCTCTGATAGAAGGCAGGTTACACCCAGCCCTCCCCCACCAGCTTCGGGAAAAAAGAATTTTCCTGGGAAGAAAGTGAAAGAGATAAAAACTACTTTTTTAACAAACACACAGGAAAAGGATAACAATGCTAAATATTAAAACCTCTCGCTGTGCAGAGAAAGCTGGGATAATTTGAGAGTCCTTCCGTGTTTCGGTGGGGTCTCCTGAAACATCCATAGACAGCGAGGCCCGTGCAAAGAAACAGGGAGCGATTCTTGAGAGAAGTTTCAGAGCTCTTTCTTCTCCAGCCACATGGGCGGGGCACTGCCAAAGAACTGAGCAATCACGGCACAACCAGGGCCCTCCTGGCACAGGGCAACACAAAATAAGCAGTGCTGAACAGGATTAGGGCACATGTGAGCAGGGAGCAGGGAGACCCCCCGTGCCCAGGCCATGCCTCTACCCCAGGGTCCCCTCTCCCATGACCTCATGGCAGGGGGGAGGAACCCCAACACTTCCGTAGGTGTAGTCTCTCTCCTCCTCCTTGCAGCTGGCTCATGGGCCCACATTCAGGGCCCCCACCTCGGGAGAAAATTCTCCCAATGTGCTCTGATGTTGAAAGAATCAAGAAGAGAAGAAGGGAAAAAAAACCCCCGAAGTCCCAGGAAAACAAAGTTCAACTCTCCATCTCCCTCCAGAGAAAAGGAGCTGAAAACTGGCTAAAAAGAAACAAAGTTGCTTCCTCTGCTCTTGCTGCAAGCAGGATGCAGAGGAGTGTGTATGTGTGTCCTTGAACAAACGCTCTGAGAAGTTTGTCTGGCTTTTTTTTCCTCTCCCCCCTCTCAGGCTCAGTTGAAAGGCACAGAAATGCACAAAGTTCACTTCTGGGCATAGAGCAGCAATAGGGGATACACATGATAAAGTCACCCCAAGACACAGGGACAGAGAATTCAGTGGAAAGACTCCGAGAATTCTGCTCCCAGAGATCATTCATTCCTGCTCACACTGACCCTTGTAGAAAGGGGACATCGTTCCAGGCAGCCTGTACTGAGCATGTGGCTCCTGAGTGGGGTTTGTTGTTTAGGAAACCTGCTCCGGCTTTTCCATTCTTTCCTTGCAAACAGGAAAACTTCTCCTGGGGCTGTGTGCAGGCAGAGCCCTGAGGAGAGCAGGTGGCACATGGTGCGCTGGGCTGGGACAGCCAGCTGCAGAGCTCAAGGGAAGAAGCCCAAAGTGTCACAATGGCTCCTTGCCTTCACATGCAACACCTGGGTCACAATGGTCTCCTTGATTCCATGAGGCCCCACTGTGTCACAATGGCTCCTTGGTTCCATCAGGTTCCGCAGTGTCACCATGGTCTCTTTTGATCCGCATTGTCATCATGGACAATTGGTTCCATGAGGCCCCGCAGTGTCACAATGGTCCCTTGCTTCCATAGCTTTTACGTTGTAACAATGGACTCCTTGCTTCTATGAGCTAGCCTGCTTTTTGCAGAGGTGTCTTTGGTTCCAACAAGGCCCCGCTGTGTCTCAGTGCACCCTGGCTTCCATGTAGATGCGGAGTATCACAAAGGCTCCTTGGTTCCACCAGGTCCTGCTGTGTCACAATGGGTCCTGTGGTCCCTGAGGCCCTCCAAAACCATCGTGGAGGCTTGCTTCCATGAGGTTCCATTATGTGCCAGTGGTCATCTTGGTTCCAGGAGTTTCCTTAGTGTCACAATGCTCTCCATGCTTCCATTAGGCCCTGCTTTGCCACAATGGTCCCCTTGTTTCCATGAGGCCCCGCTGTGTCACAATGGACCTATGGTTCCGTGATGTTGCGTGGTGTCACCGTGCTCTTCTTGAATCCGCCGTGTAACCATGGACCATTGGTTCCATGCAGCCGTGTCACAATGGGCTCCTTGATTCCATGATTCCCCACGGTGTCACAATGGAGCCTTGTTTCTAGGAGGTTCTGTACTGTCACAATTGCCTCATTGATGCCATCAGCCCCTGCAGTGTCACAATGGCTCCTTGGTTCCATGAGGAACACAAGAGCTTGGCATAAGCATTGAGCAACAGCTGCTGAACACACCTGGCAACATCTGCTTGCATCAAAAGAGGGCTTCAAGCTGACAATGGCACCAGCAGCTTCCATCTGCAACAGAGACCCAGGAAAGGACAGGCTGTGCCGGTTTGGACAAATGTGGAGGAAAATATCCTCTTATAGAAGGCAGGTTACACCCAGCCCTCCCCCACCAGGTTTTTGGAAAAAAGAACTTTCCTGGGAAGAAAGTGAAAGAGATAAAACCTATTTTTTTAACAAACACACAGGAAAAGGATAACAATGCTAAATATTAAAACCTCTCGCTGTGCAGAGAAAGCTGGGATAATTTGAGAGTCCTTCTGTGTTTCGGTGGGGTCTCCTGAAACATCCATAGACAGCGAGGCCCGTGCAAAGAAACAGGGAGCGATTCTTGAGAGAAGTTTCAGAGCTCTTTCTTCTCCAGCCACATGGGCGGGGCACTGCCAAAGAACTGAGCAATCACAGCACAACCAGGGCCCTCCTCGCACAGGGCAACACAAAATAAGCAGTGCTGAACAGGGTTAGGGCACATGTGAGCAGGGAGCAGGGAGACCCCCGTGCCCAGGCCATGCCTCTACCCCAGGGTCCCCTCTCCCATGACCTCATGGCAGGGGGGAGGAACCCCAACACTTCCGTAGGTGTAGTCTCTCTCCTCCTCCTTGCAGCTGGCTCATGGGCCCACATTCAGGGCCCCCACCTCGGGAGAAAATTCTCCCAATGTGCTCTGATGTTGAAAGAGTCAAGAAGAGAAGAAGGGAAAAAAAACCCCCGAAGTCCCAGGAAAACAAAGTTCAACTCTCCATCTCCCCCCAGAGAAAAGGAGCTGAAAACTGGCTAAAAAGAAACAAAGTTGCTTCCTCTGCTCTTGCTGCAAGCAGGATGCAGAGGAGTGTGTATGTGTGTCCTTGAACAAACGCTCTGAGAAGTTTGTCCGGTTTTTTTTCCTCTCCCCCCTCTCAGGCTCAGTTGAAAGGCACAGAAATGCACAAAGTTCACTTCTGGGCATAGAGCAGCAATAGGGGATACACATGATAAAGTCACCCCAAGACACAGGGAGAGAGAATTCAGTGGAAAGACTCCGAGAATTCTGCTCCCAGAGATCATTCCTGCTCACACTGACCCTTGTAGAAAGGGGACATCGTTCCAGGCAGCCTGTACTGAGCATGTGGCTCCTGAGTGGGGTTTGTTGTTTAGGAAACCTGCTCCGGCTTTTCCATTCTTTCCTTGCAAACAGGAAAACTTCTCCTGGGGCTGTGTGCAGGCAGAGCCCTGAGGAGAGCAGGTGGCACATGGTGCGCTGGGCTGGGACAGCCAGCTGCAGAGCTCAAGGGAAGAAGCCCAAAGTGTCACAATGGCTCCTTGCCTTCCCATGCAACACCTGGGTCACAATGGTCTCCTTGATTCCATGAGGCCCCACTGTGTCACAATGGCTCCTTGGTTCCATCAGGTTCCGCAGTGTCACCATGGTCTCCTTTGATCCGCACTGTCATCATGGACAATTGGTTCCATGAGGCCCCGCAGTGTCACAATGGTCCCTTGCTTCCATAGCTTTTACGTTGTAACAATGGACTCCTTGCTTCTATGAGCTAGCCTGCTTTTTGCAGAGGTGTCTTTGGTTCCAACAAGGCCCCACTGTGTCTCAGTGCACCCTGGCTTCCATGTGGATCTGGAGTATCACAAAGGCTCCTTGGTTCCACCAGGTCCTGCTGTGTCACAATGGGTCCTGTGGTCCCTGAGGCCCTCCAAAGTCATCATGGATGCTTGCTTCCATGAGGTTCCATTATGTGCCAGTGGTCATCTTGGTTCCAGGAGTTTCCTTAGTGTCACAATGCTCTCCATGTTTCCATGATTCCCCACAATGTCACAATGCTCTCCAGGCTTCCATTAGGCCCTGCTTTGCCACAATGGTCCCCTTGTTTCCATGCGGCCTTGCTGTGTCACAATGGACGTACGGTTCCATGATGTTGCGTGGTGTCACCGTGCTCTTCTTGAATCCGCCGTGTAACCATGGACCATTGGTTCCATGCAGCCGTGTCACAATGGGCTCCTTGATTCCATGATTCCCCACGGTGTCACAATGGAGCCTTGTTTCTAGGAGGTTCTGTACTGTCACAATTGCCTCCTTGATGCCATCAGCCCCTGCAGTGTCACAATGGCTCCTTGGTTCCATGAGGAACACAATAGCTTGGCATAAGCATTGAGCAACAGCTGCTGAACACACCTGGCAACATCTGCTTGCATCAAAAGAGTCTTCAAGCTGACAATGGCACCAGCAGCTTCCATCTGCAACAGAGACCCAGGAAAGGACAGGCTGTGCCGGTTTGGACAAATGTGGAGGAAAATATCCTCTGATAGAAGGCAGGTTACACCCAGCTCTCCCCCACCAGGTTTTTGGAAAAAAGAACTTTCCTGGGAAGAAAGTGAAAGAGATAAAAACTATTTTTTTAACAAACACACAGGAAAAGGATAGCAATGCTAAATATTAAAAGCTCTCGCTGTGCAGAGAAAGCTGGGATAATTTGAGAGTCCTTCCGTGTTTCGGTGGGGTCTCCTGAAACATCCATAGACAGCGAGGCCCGTGCAAAGAAACAGGGAGCGATTCTTGAGAGAAGTTTCAGAGCTCTTTCTTCTCCAGCCACATGGGCGGGGCACTGCCAAAGAACTGAGCAATCACAGCACAACCAGGGCCCTCCTCGCACAGGGCAACACAAAATAAGCAGTGCTGAACAGGGTTAGGGCACATGTGAGCAGGGAGCAGGGAGACCCCCGTGCCCAGGCCATGCCTCTACCCCAGGGTCCCCTCTCCCATGACCTCATGGCAGGGGGGAGGAACCCCAACACTTCCGTAGGTGTAGTCTCTCTCCTCCTCCTTGCAGCTGGCTCATGGGCCCACATTCAGGGCCCCCACCTCGGGAGAAAATTCTCCCAATGTGCTCTGATGTTGAAAGAGTCAAGAAGAGAAGAAGGGAAAAAAAACCCCCGAAGTCCCAGGAAAACAAAGTTCAACTCTCCATCTCCCCCCAGAGAAAAGGAGCTGAAAACTGGCTAAAAAGAAACAAAGTTGCTTCCTCTGCTCTTGCTGCAAGCAGGATGCAGAGGAGTGTGTATGTGTGTCCTTGAACAAACGCTCTGAGAAGTTTGTCCGGTTTTTTTTCCTCTCCCCCCTCTCAGGCTCAGTTGAAAGGCACAGAAACGCACAAAGTTCACTTCTGGGCATAGAGCAGCAATAGGGGATACACACAATAAAGTCACCCCAAGACACAGGGACAGAGAATTCAGTGGAAAGACTCCAAGAATTCTGCTCCCAGACATCATTCATTCCTGCTCACACTGACCCTTGTAGAAAGGGGACATCGTTCCAGGCAGCCTGTACTGAGCATGTGGCTCCTGAGTGGGGTTTGTTGTTTAGGAAACCTGCTCCGGCTTTTCCATTCTTTCCTTCCAAACAGGAAAACTTCTCCTGGGGCTGTGTGCAGGCAGAGCCCTGAGGAGAGCAGGTGGCACATGGTGCGCTGGGCTGGGACAGCCAGCTGCAGAGCTCAAGGGAAGAAGCCCAAAGTGTCACAATGGCTCCTTGCCTTCACATGCAACACCTGGGTCACAATGGTCTCCTTGATTCCATGAGGCCCCACTGTGTCACAATGGCTCCTTGGTTCCATCAGGTTCCGCAGTGTCACCATGGTCTCCTTTGATCCGCACTGTCATCATGGACAATTGGTTCCATGAGGCCCCGCAGTGTCACAATGGTCCCTTGCTTCCATAGGTTTGATGGTGTAACAATGGACTCCTTGCTTCAATGAGCTAGCCTGCTTTTTGCAGAGGTGTCTTTGGTTCCAACAAGGCCCCGCTGTGTCTCAGTGCACCCTGGCTTCCATGTGGATGTGGAGTATCACAAAGGCTCCTTGGTTCCACCAGGTCCTGCTGTGTCACAATGGGTCCTGTGGTCCCTGAGGCCCTCCAAAGTCATTGTGGAGGCTTGCTTCCATGAGGTTCCATTATGTGCCAGTGGTCATCTTGGTTCCAGGAGTTTCCTTAGTGTCACAATGCTCTCCATGTTTCCATGATTCCCCACAATGTCACAATGCTCTCCAGGCTTCCATTAGGCCCTGCTTTGCCACAATGGTCCCCTTGTTTCCATGCGGCCTTGCTGTGTCACAATGGACGTACGGTTCCATGATGTTGCGTGGTGTCACCGTGCTCTTCTTGAATCCGCCGTGTAACCATGGACCATTGGTTCCATGCAGCCGTGTCACAATGGGCTCCTTGATTCCATGATTCCCCACGGTGTCACAATGGAGCCTTGTTTCTAGGAGGTTCTGTACTGTCACAATTGCCTCCTTGATGCCATCAGCCCCTGCAGTGTCACAATGGCTCCTTGGTTCCATGAGGAACACAATAGCTTGGCATAAGCATTGAGCAACAGCTGCTGAACACACCTGGCAACATCTGCTTGCATCAAAAGAGTCTTCAAGCTGACAATGGCACCAGCAGCTTCCATCTGCAACAGAGACCCAGGAAAGGACAGGCTGTGCCGGTTTGGACAAATGTGGAGGAAAATATCCTCTGATAGAAGGCAGGTTACACCCAGCTCTCCCCCACCAGGTTTTTGGAAAAAAGAACTTTCCTGGGAAGAAAGTGAAAGAGATAAAAACTATTTTTTTAACAAACACACAGGAAAAGGATAGCAATGCTAAATATTAAAAGCTCTCGCTGTGCAGAGAAAGCTGGGATAATTTGAGAGTCCTTCCGTGTTTCGGTGGGGTCTCCTGAAACATCCATAGACAGCGAGGCCCGTGCAAAGAAACAGGGAGCGATTCTTGAGAGAAGTTTCAGAGCTCTTTCTTCTCCAGCCACATGGGCGGGGCACTGCCAAAGAACTGAGCAATCACAGCACAACCAGGGCCCTCCTCGCACAGGGCAACACAAAATAAGCAGTGCTGAACAGGGTTAGGGCACATGTGAGCAGGGAGCAGGGAGACCCCCGTGCCCAGGCCATGCCTCTACCCCAGGGTCCCCTCTCCCATGACCTCATGGCAGGGGGGAGGAACCCCAACACTTCCGTAGGTGTAGTCTCTCTCCTCCTCCTTGCAGCTGGCTCATGGGCCCACATTCAGGGCCCCCACCTCGGGAGAAAATTCTCCCAATGTGCTCTGATGTTGAAAGAGTCAAGAAGAGAAGAAGGGAAAAAAACCCCCCGAAGTCCCAGGAAAACAAAGTTCAACTCTCCATCTCCCCCCAGAGAAAAGGAGCTGAAAACTGGCTAAAAAGAAACAAAGTTGCTTCCTCTGCTCTTGCTGCAAGCAGGATGCAGAGGAGTGTGTATGTGTGTCCTTGAACAAACGCTCTGAGAAGTTTGTCCGGTTTTTTTTCCTCTCCCCCCTCTCAGGCTCAGTTGAAAGGCACAGAAACGCACAAAGTTCACTTCTGGGCATAGAGCAGCAATAGGGGATACACACAATAAAGTCACCCCAAGACACAGGGACAGAGAATTCAGTGGAAAGACTCCAAGAATTCTGCTCCCAGAGATCATTCATTCCTGCTCACACTGACCCTTGTAGAAAGGGGACATCGTTCCAGGCAGCCTGTACTGAGCATGTGGCTCCTGAGTGGGGTTTGTTGTTTAGGAAACCTGCTCCGGCTTTTCCATTCTTTCCTTGCAAACAGGAAAACTTCTCCTGGGGCTGTGTGCAGGCAGAGCCCTGAGGAGAGCAGGTGGCACATGGTGCGCTGGGCTGGGACAGCCAGCTGCAGAGCTCAAGGGAAGAAGCCCAAAGTGTCACAATGGCTCCTTGCCTTCCCATGCAACACCTGGGTCACAATGGTCTCCTTGATTCCATGAGGCCCCACTGTGTCACAATGGCTCCTTGGTTCCATCAGGTTCCGCAGTGTCACCATGGTCTCCTTTGATCCGCACTGTCATCATGGACAATTGGTTCCATGAGGCCCCGCAGTGTCACAATGGTCCCTTGCTTCCATAGGTTTGATGGTGTAACAATGGACTCCTTGCTTCAATGAGCTAGCCTGCTTTTTGCAGAGGTGTCTTTGGTTCCAACAAGGCCCCGCTGTGTCTCAGTGCACCCTGGCTTCCATGTGGATGTGGAGTATCACAAAGGCTCCTTGGTTCCACCAGGTCCTGCTGTGTCACAATGGGTCCTGTGGTCCCTGAGGCCCTCCAAAGTCATTGTGGAGGCTTGCTTCCATGAGGTTCCATTATGTGCCAGTGGTCATCTTGGTTCCAGGAGTTTCCTTAGTGTCACAATGCTCTCCATGTTTCCATGATTCCCCACAATGTCACAATGCTCTCCAGGCTTCCATTAGGCCCTGCTTTGCCACAATGGTCCCCTTGTTTCCATGAGGCCCCGCTGTGTCACAATGGACCTATGGTTCCATGATGTTGCGTGGTGTCACCGTGCTCTTCTTGAATCCGCCGTGTAACCATGGACCATTGGTTCCATGCAGCCGTGTCACAATGGGCTCCTTGATTCCATGATTCCCCACGGTGTCACAATGGAGCCTTGTTTCTAGGAGGTTCTGTACTGTCACAATTGCCTCCTTGATGCCATCAGCCCCTGCAGTGTCACAATGGCTCCTTGGTTCCATGAGGAACACAATAGCTTGGCATAAGCATTGAGCAACAGCTGCTGAACACACCTGGCAACATCTGCTTGCATCAAAAGAGTCTTCAAGCTGACAATGGCACCAGCAGCTTCCATCTGCAACAGAGACCCAGGAAAGGACAGGCTGTGCCGGTTTGGACAAATGTGGAGGAAAATATCCTCTGATAGAAGGCAGGTTACACCCAGCTCTCCCCCACCAGGTTTTTGGAAAAAAGAACTTTCCTGGGAAGAAAGTGAAAGAGATAAAAACTATTTTTTTAACAAACACACAGGAAAAGGATAGCAATGCTAAATATTAAAAGCTCTCGCTGTGCAGAGAAAGCTGGGATAATTTGAGAGTCCTTCCGTGTTTCGGTGGGGTCTCCTGAAACATCCATAGACAGCGAGGCCCGTGCAAAGAAACAGGGAGCGATTCTTGAGAGAAGTTTCAGAGCTCTTTCTTCTCCAGCCACATGGGCGGGGCACTGCCAAAGAACTGAGCAATCACAGCACAACCAGGGCCCTCCTCGCACAGGGCAACACAAAATAAGCAGTGCTGAACAGGGTTAGGGCACATGTGAGCAGGGAGCAGGGAGACCCCCGTGCCCAGGCCATGCCTCTACCCCAGGGTCCCCTCTCCCATGACCTCATGGCAGGGGGGAGGAACCCCAACACTTCCGTAGGTGTAGTCTCTCTCCTCCTCCTTGCAGCTGGCTCATGGGCCCACATTCAGGGCCCCCACCTCGGGAGAAAATTCTCCCAATGTGCTCTGATGTTGAAAGAGTCAAGAAGAGAAGAAGGGAAAAAAAACCCCCGAAGTCCCAGGAAAACAAAGTTCAACTCTCCATCTCCCCCCAGAGAAAAGGAGCTGAAAACTGGCTAAAAAGAAACAAAGTTGCTTCCTCTGCTCTTGCTGCAAGCAGGATGCAGAGGAGTGTGTATGTGTGTCCTTGAACAAACGCTCTGAGAAGTTTGTCCGGTTTTTTTTCCTCTCCCCCCTCTCAGGCTCAGTTGAAAGGCACAGAAATGCACAAAGTTCACTTCTGGGCATAGAGCAGCAATAGGGGATACACACAATAAAGTCACCCCAAGACACAGGGACAGAGAATTCAGTGGAAAGACTCCAAGAATTCTGCTCCCAGAGATCATTCATTCCTGCTCACACTGACCCTTGTAGAAAGGGGACATCGTTCCAGGCAGCCTGTACTGAGCATGTGGCTCCTGAGTGGGGTTTGTTGTTTAGGAAACCTGCTCCGGCTTTTCCATTCTTTCCTTGCAAACAGGAAAACTTCTCCTGGGGCTGTGTGCAGGCAGAGCCCTGAGGAGAGCAGGTGGCACATGGTGCGCTGGGCTGGGACAGCCAGCTGCAGAGCTCAAGGGAAGAAGCCCAAAGTGTCACAATGGCTCCTTGCCTTCACATGCAACACCTGGGTCACAATGGTCTCCTTGATTCCATGAGGCCCCACTGTGTCACAATGGCTCCTTGGTTCCATCAGGTTCCGCAGTGTCACCATGGTCTCTTTTGATCCGCATTGTCATCATGGACAATTGGTTCCATGAGGCCCCGCAGTGTCACAATGGTCCCTTGCTTCCATAGCTTTTACGTTGTAACAATGGACTCCTTGCTTCTATGAGCTAGCCTGCTTTTTGCAGAGGTGTCTTTGGTTCCAACAAGGCCCCGCTGTGTCTCAGTGCACCCTGGCTTCCATGTAGATGCGGAGTATCACAAAGGCTCCTTGGTTCCACCAGGTCCTGCTGTGTCACAATGGGTCCTGTGGTCCCTGAGGCCCTCCAAAACCATCGTGGAGGCTTGCTTCCATGAGGTTCCATTATGTGCCAGTGGTCATCTTGGTTCCAGGAGTTTCCTTAGTGTCACAATGCTCTCCATGCTTCCATTAGGCCCTGCTTTGCCACAATGGTCCCCTTGTTTCCATGAGGCCCCGCTGTGTCACAATGGACCTATGGTTCCGTGATGTTGCGTGGTGTCACCGTGCTCTTCTTGAATCCGCCGTGTAACCATGGACCATTGGTTCCATGCAGCCGTGTCACAATGGGCTCCTTGATTCCATGATTCCCCACGGTGTCACAATGGAGCCTTGTTTCTAGGAGGTTCTGTACTGTCACAATTGCCTCATTGATGCCATCAGCCCCTGCAGTGTCACAATGGCTCCTTGGTTCCATGAGGAACACAAGAGCTTGGCATAAGCATTGAGCAACAGCTGCTGAACACACCTGGCAACATCTGCTTGCATCAAAAGAGGGCTTCAAGCTGACAATGGCACCAGCAGCTTCCATCTGCAACAGAGACCCAGGAAAGGACAGGCTGTGCCGGTTTGGACAAATGTGGAGGAAAATATCCTCTTATAGAAGGCAGGTTACACCCAGCCCTCCCCCACCAGGTTTTTGGAAAAAAGAACTTTCCTGGGAAGAAAGTGAAAGAGATAAAACCTATTTTTTTAACAAACACACAGGAAAAGGATAACAATGCTAAATATTAAAACCTCTCGCTGTGCAGAGAAAGCTGGGATAATTTGAGAGTCCTTCTGTGTTTCGGTGGGGTCTCCTGAAACATCCATAGACAGCGAGGCCCGTGCAAAGAAACAGGGAGCGATTCTTGAGAGAAGTTTCAGAGCTCTTTCTTCTCCAGCCACATGGGCGGGGCACTGCCAAAGAACTGAGCAATCACAGCACAACCAGGGCCCTCCTCGCACAGGGCAACACAAAATAAGCAGTGCTGAACAGGGTTAGGGCACATGTGAGCAGGGAGCAGGGAGACCCCCGTGCCCAGGCCATGCCTCTACCCCAGGGTCCCCTCTCCCATGACCTCATGGCAGGGGGGAGGAACCCCAACACTTCCGTAGGTGTAGTCTCTCTCCTCCTCCTTGGAGCTGGCTCATGGGCCCACATTCAGGGCCCCCACCTCGGGAGAAAATTCTCCCAATGTGCTCTGATGTTGAAAGAGTCAAGAAGAGAAGAAGGGAAAAAAAACCCCCGAAGTCCCAGGAAAACAAAGTTCAACTCTCCATCTCCCCCCAGAGAAAAGGAGCTGAAAACTGGCTAAAAAGAAACAAAGTTGCTTCCTCTGCTCTTGCTGCAAGCAGGATGCAGAGGAGTGTGTATGTGTGTCCTTGAACAAACGCTCTGAGAAGTTTGTCCGGTTTTTTTTCCTCTCCCCCCTCTCAGGCTCAGTTGAAAGGCACAGAAATGCACAAAGTTCACTTCTGGGCATAGAGCAGCAATAGGGGATACACATGATAAAGTCACCCCAAGACACAGGGAGAGAGAATTCAGTGGAAAGACTCCGAGAATTCTGCTCCCAGAGATCATTCCTGCTCACACTGACCCTTGTAGAAAGGGGACATCGTTCCAGGCAGCCTGTACTGAGCATGTGGCTCCTGAGTGGGGTTTGTTGTTTAGGAAACCTGCTCCGGCTTTTCCATTCTTTCCTTGCAAACAGGAAAACTTCTCCTGGGGCTGTGTGCAGGCAGAGCCCTGAGGAGAGCAGGTGGCACATGGTGCGCTGGGCTGGGACAGCCAGCTGCAGAGCTCAAGGGAAGAAGCCCAAAGTGTCACAATGGCTCCTTGCCTTCCCATGCAACACCTGGGTCACAATGGTCTCCTTGATTCCATGAGGCCCCACTGTGTCACAATGGCTCCTTGGTTCCATCAGGTTCCGCAGTGTCACCATGGTCTCCTTTGATCCGCACTGTCATCATGGACAATTGGTTCCATGAGGCCCCGCAGTGTCACAATGGTCCCTTGCTTCCATAGCTTTTACGTTGTAACAATGGACTCCTTGCTTCTATGAGCTAGCCTGCTTTTTGCAGAGGTGTCTTTGGTTCCAACAAGGCCCCACTGTGTCTCAGTGCACCCTGGCTTCCATGTGGATGTGGAGTATCACAAAGGCTCCTTGGTTCCACCAGGTCCTGCTGTGTCACAATGGGTCCTGTGGTCCCTGAGGCCCTCCAAAGTCATCATGGATGCTTGCTTCCATGAGGTTCCATTATGTGCCAGTGGTCATCTTGGTTCCAGGAGTTTCCTTAGTGTCACAATGCTCTCCATGTTTCCATGATTCCCCACAATGTCACAATGCTCTCCAGGCTTCCATTAGGCCCTGCTTTGCCACAATGGTCCCCTTGTTTCCATGCGGCCTTGCTGTGTCACAATGGACGTACGGTTCCATGATGTTGCGTGGTGTCACCGTGCTCTTCTTGAATCCGCCGTGTAACCATGGACCATTGGTTCCATGCAGCCGTGTCACAATGGGCTCCTTGATTCCATGATTCCCCACGGTGTCACAATGGAGCCTTGTTTCTAGGAGGTTCTGTACTGTCACAATTGCCTCCTTGATGCCATCAGCCCCTGCAGTGTCACAATGGCTCCTTGGTTCCATGAGGAACACAATAGCTTGGCATAAGCATTGAGCAACAGCTGCTGAACACACCTGGCAACATCTGCTTGCATCAAAAGAGTCTTCAAGCTGACAATGGCACCAGCAGCTTCCATCTGCAACAGAGACCCAGGAAAGGACAGGCTGTGCCGGTTTGGACAAATGTGGAGGAAAATATCCTCTGATAGAAGGCAGGTTACACCCAGCTCTCCCCCACCAGGTTTTTGGAAAAAAGAACTTTCCTGGGAAGAAAGTGAAAGAGATAAAAACTATTTTTTTAACAAACACACAGGAAAAGGATAGCAATGCTAAATATTAAAAGCTCTCGCTGTGCAGAGAAAGCTGGGATAATTTGAGAGTCCTTCCGTGTTTCGGTGGGGTCTCCTGAAACATCCATAGACAGCGAGGCCCGTGCAAAGAAACAGGGAGCGATTCTTGAGAGAAGTTTCAGAGCTCTTTCTTCTCCAGCCACATGGGCGGGGCACTGCCAAAGAACTGAGCAATCACAGCACAACCAGGGCCCTCCTCGCACAGGGCAACACAAAATAAGCAGTGCTGAACAGGGTTAGGGCACATGTGAGCAGGGAGCAGGGAGACCCCCGTGCCCAGGCCATGCCTCTACCCCAGGGTCCCCTCTCCCATGACCTCATGGCAGGGGGGAGGAACCCCAACACTTCCGTAGGTGTAGTCTCTCTCCTCCTCCTTGCAGCTGGCTCATGGGCCCACATTCAGGGCCCCCACCTCGGGAGAAAATTCTCCCAATGTGCTCTGATGTTGAAAGAGTCAAGAAGAGAAGAAGGGAAAAAAAACCCCCGAAGTCCCAGGAAAACAAAGTTCAACTCTCCATCTCCCCCCAGAGAAAAGGAGCTGAAAACTGGCTAAAAAGAAACAAAGTTGCTTCCTCTGCTCTTGCTGCAAGCAGGATGCAGAGGAGTGTGTATGTGTGTCCTTGAACAAACGCTCTGAGAAGTTTGTCCGGTTTTTTTTCCTCTCCCCCCTCTCAGGCTCAGTTGAAAGGCACAGAAACGCACAAAGTTCACTTCTGGGCATAGAGCAGCAATAGGGGATACACACAATAAAGTCACCCCAAGACACAGGGACAGAGAATTCAGTGGAAAGACTCCAAGAATTCTGCTCCCAGACATCATTCATTCCTGCTCACACTGACCCTTGTAGAAAGGGGACATCGTTCCAGGCAGCCTGTACTGAGCATGTGGCTCCTGAGTGGGGTTTGTTGTTTAGGAAACCTGCTCCGGCTTTTCCATTCTTTCCTTCCAAACAGGAAAACTTCTCCTGGGGCTGTGTGCAGGCAGAGCCCTGAGGAGAGCAGGTGGCACATGGTGCGCTGGGCTGGGACAGCCAGCTGCAGAGCTCAAGGGAAGAAGCCCAAAGTGTCACAATGGCTCCTTGCCTTCACATGCAACACCTGGGTCACAATGGTCTCCTTGATTCCATGAGGCCCCACTGTGTCACAATGGCTCCTTGGTTCCATCAGGTTCCGCAGTGTCACCATGGTCTCCTTTGATCCGCACTGTCATCATGGACAATTGGTTCCATGAGGCCCCGCAGTGTCACAATGGTCCCTTGCTTCCATAGGTTTGATGGTGTAACAATGGACTCCTTGCTTCAATGAGCTAGCCTGCTTTTTGCAGAGGTGTCTTTGGTTCCAACAAGGCCCCGCTGTGTCTCAGTGCACCCTGGCTTCCATGTGGATGTGGAGTATCACAAAGGCTCCTTGGTTCCACCAGGTCCTGCTGTGTCACAATGGGTCCTGTGGTCCCTGAGGCCCTCCAAAGTCATTGTGGAGGCTTGCTTCCATGAGGTTCCATTATGTGCCAGTGGTCATCTTGGTTCCAGGAGTTTCCTTAGTGTCACAATGCTCTCCATGTTTCCATGATTCCCCACAATGTCACAATGCTCTCCAGGCTTCCATTAGGCCCTGCTTTGCCACAATGGTCCCCTTGTTTCCATGCGGCCTTGCTGTGTCACAATGGACGTACGGTTCCATGATGTTGCGTGGTGTCACCGTGCTCTTCTTGAATCCGCCGTGTAACCATGGACCATTGGTTCCATGCAGCCGTGTCACAATGGGCTCCTTGATTCCATGATTCCCCACGGTGTCACAATGGAGCCTTGTTTCTAGGAGGTTCTGTACTGTCACAATTGCCTCCTTGATGCCATCAGCCCCTGCAGTGTCACAATGGCTCCTTGGTTCCATGAGGAACACAATAGCTTGGCATAAGCATTGAGCAACAGCTGCTGAACACACCTGGCAACATCTGCTTGCATCAAAAGAGTCTTCAAGCTGACAATGGCACCAGCAGCTTCCATCTGCAACAGAGACCCAGGAAAGGACAGGCTGTGCCGGTTTGGACAAATGTGGAGGAAAATATCCTCTGATAGAAGGCAGGTTACACCCAGCTCTCCCCCACCAGGTTTTTGGAAAAAAGAACTTTCCTGGGAAGAAAGTGAAAGAGATAAAAACTATTTTTTTAACAAACACACAGGAAAAGGATAGCAATGCTAAATATTAAAAGCTCTCGCTGTGCAGAGAAAGCTGGGATAATTTGAGAGTCCTTCCGTGTTTCGGTGGGGTCTCCTGAAACATCCATAGACAGCGAGGCCCGTGCAAAGAAACAGGGAGCGATTCTTGAGAGAAGTTTCAGAGCTCTTTCTTCTCCAGCCACATGGGCGGGGCACTGCCAAAGAACTGAGCAATCACAGCACAACCAGGGCCCTCCTCGCACAGGGCAACACAAAATAAGCAGTGCTGAACAGGGTTAGGGCACATGTCAGCAGGGAGCAGGGAGACCCCCGTGCCCAGGCCATGCCTCTACCCCAGGGTCCCCTCTCCCATGACCTCATGGCAGGGGGGAGGAACCCCAACACTTCCGTAGGTGTAGTCTCTCTCCTCCTCCTTGCAGCTGGCTCATGGGCCCACATTCAGGGCCCCCACCTCGGGAGAAAATTCTCCCAATGTGCTCTGATGTTGAAAGAGTCAAGAAGAGAAGAAGGGAAAAAAACCCCCCGAAGTCCCAGGAAAACAAAGTTCAACTCTCCATCTCCCCCCAGAGAAAAGGAGCTGAAAACTGGCTAAAAAGAAACAAAGTTGCTTCCTCTGCTCTTGCTGCAAGCAGGATGCAGAGGAGTGTGTATGTGTGTCCTTGAACAAACGCTCTGAGAAGTTTGTCCGGTTTTTTTTCCTCTCCCCCCTCTCAGGCTCAGTTGAAAGGCACAGAAACGCACAAAGTTCACTTCTGGGCATAGAGCAGCAATAGGGGATACACACAATAAAGTCACCCCAAGACACAGGGACAGAGAATTCAGTGGAAAGACTCCAAGAATTCTGCTCCCAGAGATCATTCATTCCTGCTCACACTGACCCTTGTAGAAAGGGGACATCGTTCCAGGCAGCCTGTACTGAGCATGTGGCTCCTGAGTGGGGTTTGTTGTTTAGGAAACCTGCTCCGGCTTTTCCATTCTTTCCTTCCAAACAGGAAAACTTCTCCTGGGGCTGTGTGCAGGCAGAGCCCTGAGGAGAGCAGGTGGCACATGGTGCGCTGGGCTGGGACAGCCAGCTGCAGAGCTCAAGGGAAGAAGCCCAAAGTGTCACAATGGCTCCTTGCCTTCACATGCAACACCTGGGTCACAATGGTCTCCTTGATTCCATGAGGCCCCACTGTGTCACAATGGCTCCTTGGTTCCATCAGGTTCCGCAGTGTCACCATGGTCTCCTTTGATCCGCACTGTCATCATGGACAATTGGTTCCATGAGGCCCCGCAGTGTCACAATGGTCCCTTGCTTCCATAGGTTTGATGGTGTAACAATGGACTCCTTGCTTCAATGAGCTAGCCTGCTTTTTGCAGAGGTGTCTTTGGTTCCAACAAGGCCCCGCTGTGTCTCAGTGCACCCTGGCTTCCATGTGGATGTGGAGTATCACAAAGGCTCCTTGGTTCCACCAGGTCCTGCTGTGTCACAATGGGTCCTGTGGTCCCTGAGGCCCTCCAAAGTCATTGTGGAGGCTTGCTTCCATGAGGTTCCATTATGTGCCAGTGGTCATCTTGGTTCCAGGAGTTTCCTTAGTGTCACAATGCTCTCCATGCTTCCATTAGGCCCTGCTTTGCCACAATGGTCCCCTTGTTTCCATGAGGCCCCGCTGTGTCACAATGGACCTATGGTTCCGTGATGTTGCGTGGTGTCACCGTGCTCTTCTTGAATCCGCCGTGTAACCATGGACCATTGGTTCCATGCAGCCGTGTCACAATGGGCTCCTTGATTCCATGATTCCCCACGGTGTCACAATGGAGCCTTGTTTCTAGGAGGTTCTGTACTGTCACAATTGCCTCCTTGATGCCATCAGCCCCTGCAGTGTCACAATGGCTCCTTGGTTCCATGAGGAACACAATAGCTTGGCATAAGCATTGAGCAACAGCTGCTGAACACACCTGGCAACATCTGCTTGCATCAAAAGAGGGCTTCAAGCTGACAATGGCACCAGCAGCTTCCATCTGCAACAGAGACCCAGGAAAGGACAGGCTGTGCCGGTTTGGACAAATGTGGAGGAAAATATCCTCTGATAGAAGGCAGGTTACACCCAGCCCTCCCCCACCAGGTTTTTGGAAAAAAGAACTTTCCTGGGAAGAAAGTGAAAGAGATAAAAACTATTTTTTTAACAAACACACAGGAAAAGGATAGCAATGCTAAATATTAAAACCTCTCGCTGTGCAGAGAAAGCTGGGATAATTTGAGAGTCCTTCCGTGTTTCGGTGGGGTCTCCTGAAACATCCATAGACAGCGAGGCCCGTGCAAAGAAACAGGGAGCGATTCTTGAGAGAAGTTTCAGAGCTCTTTCTTCTCCAGCCACATGGGCGGGGCACTGCCAAAGAACTGAGCAATCACAGCACAACCAGGGCCCTCCTCGCACAAGGCAACACAAAATAAGCAGTGCTGAACAGGGTTAGGGCACATGTGAGCACGGAGCAGGGAGACCCCCGTGCCCAGGCCATGCCTCTACCCCAGGGTCCCCTCTCCCATGACCTCATGGCAGGGGGGAGGAACCCCAACACTTCCGTAGGTGTAGTCTCTCTCCTCCTCCTTGCAGCTGGCTCATGGGCCCACATTCAGGGCCCCCACCTCGGGAGAAAATTCTCCCAATGTGCTCTGATGTTGAAAGAGTCAAGAAGAGAAGAAGGGAAAAAAAACCCCCGAAGTCCCAGGAAAACAAAGTTCAACTCTCCATCTCCTCCCAGAGAAAAGGAGCTGAAAACTGGCTAAAAAGAAACAAAGTTGCTTCCTCTGCTCTTGCTGCAAGCAGGATGCAGAGGAGTGTGTATGTGTGTCCTTGAACAAACGCTCTGAGAAGTTTGTCCGGTTTTTTTTCCTCTCCCCCCTCTCAGGCTCAGTTGAAAGGCACAGAAACGCACAAAGTTCACTTCTGGGCATAGAGCAGCAATAGGGGATACACACAATAAAGTCACCCCAAGACACAGGGACAGAGAATTCAGTGGAAAGACTCCAAGAATTCTGCTCCCAGAGATCATTCATTCCTGCTCACACTGACCCTTGTAGAAAGGGGACATCGTTCCAGGCAGCCTGTACTGAGCATGTGGCTCCTGAGTGGGGTTTGTTGTTTAGGAAACCTGCTCCGTCTTTTCCATTCTTTCCTTGCAAACAGGAAAACTTCTCCTGGGGCTGTGTGCAGGCAGAGCCCTGAGGAGAGCAGGTGGCACATGGTGCGCTGGGCTGGGACAGCCAGCTGCAGAGCTCAAGGGAAGAAGCCCAAAGTGTCACAATGGCTCCTTGCCTTCACATGCAACACCTGGGTCACAATGGTCTCCTTGATTCCATGAGGCCCCACTGTGTCACAATGGCTCCTTGGTTCCATCAGGTTCCGCAGTGTCACCATGGTCTCCTTTGATCCGCACTGTCATCATGGACAATTGGTTCCATGAGGCCCCGCAGTGTCACAATGGTCCCTTGCTTCCATAGCTTTTACGTTGTAACAATGGACTCCTTGCTTCTATGAGCTAGCCTGCTTTTTGCAGAGGTGTCTTTGGTTCCCACAAGGCCCTGCTGTGTCTCAGTGCACCCTGGCTTCCATGTGGATGTGGAGTATCACAAAGGCTCCTTGGTTCCACCAGGTCCTGCTGTGTCACAATGGGTCCTGTGGTCCCTGAGGCCCTCCAAAGTCATTGTGGAGGCTTGCTTCCATGAGGTTCCATTATGTGCCAGTGGTCATCTTGGTTCCAGGAGTTTCCTTAGTGTCACAATGCTCTCCATGCTTCCATTAGGCCCTGCTTTGCCACAATGGTCCCCTTGTTTCCATGAGGCCCCGCTGTGTCACAATGGACCTATGGTTCCATGATGTTGCGTGGTGTCACCGTGCTCTTCTTGAATCCGCAGTGGAACCATGGACCATTGGTTCCATGCGGCGTGTCACAATGGGCTCCTTGATTCCATGATTCCCCACGGTGTCACAATGGAGCCTTGTTTCTAGGAGGTTCTGTACTGTCACAATTGCCTCCTTGATGCCATCAGCCCCTGCAGTGTCACAATGGCTCCTTGGTTCCATGAGGAACACAATAGCTTGGCATAAGCATTGAGCAACAGCTGCTGAACACACCTGGCAACATCTGCTTGCATCAAAAGAGTCTTCAAGCTGACAATGGCACCAGCAGCTTCCATCTGCAACAGAGACCCAGGAAAGGACAGGCTGTGCCGGTTTGGACAAATGTGGAGGAAAATATCCTCTGATAGAAGGCAGGTTACACCCAGCCCTCCCCCACCAGGTTTTTGGAAAAAAGAACTTTCCTGGGAAGAAAGTGAAAGAGATAAAAACTATTTTTTTAACAAACACACAGGAAAAGGATAGCAATGCTAAATATTAAAAGCTCTCGCTGTGCAGAGAAAGCTGGGATAATTTGAGAGTCCTTCCGTGTTTCGGTGGGGTCTCCTGAAACATCCATAGACAGCGAGGCCCGTGCAAAGAAACAGGGAGCGATTCTTGAGAGAAGTTTCAGAGCTCTTTCTTCTCCAGCCACATGGGCGGGGCACTGCCAAAGAACTGAGCAATCACAGCACAACCAGGGCCCTCCTCGCACAGGGCAACACAAAATAAGCAGTGCTGAACAGGGTTAGGGCACATGTCAGCAGGGAGCAGGGAGACCCCCGTGCCCAGGCCATGCCTCTACCCCAGGGTCCCCTCTCCCATGACCTCATGGCAGGGGGGAGGAACCCCAACACTTCCGTAGGTGTAGTCTCTCTCCTCCTCCTTGCAGCTGGCTCATGGGCCCACATTCAGGGCCCCCACCTCGGGAGAAAATTCTCCCAATGTGCTCTGATGTTGAAAGAGTCAAGAAGAGAAGAAGGGAAAAAAAACCCCCGAAGTCCCAGGAAAACAAAGTTCAACTCTCCATCTCCCCCCAGAGAAAAGGAGCTGAAAACTGGCTAAAAAGAAACAAAGTTGCTTCCTCTGCTCTTGCTGCAAGCAGGATGCAGAGGAGTGTGTATGTGTGTCCTTGAACAAACGCTCTGAGAAGTTTGTCCGGTTTTTTTTTTCCTCTCCCCCCTCTCAGGCTCAGTTGAAAGGCACAGAAATGCACAAAGTTCACTTCTGGGCATAGAGCAGCGATAGGGGATACACACGATAAAGTCACCCCAAGACACAGGGACAGAGAATTCAGTGGAAAGACTCCGAGAATTCTGCTCCCAGAGATCATTCATTCCTGCTCACACTGACCCTTGTAGAAAGGGGACATCGTTCCAGGCAGCCTGTACTGAGCATGTGGCTCCTGAGTGGGGTTTGTTGTTTAGGAAACCTGCTCCGTCTTTTCCATTCTTTCCTTGCAAACAGGAAAACTTCTCCTGGGGCTGTGTGCAGGCAGAGCCCTGAGGAGAGCAGGTGGCACATGGTGCGCTGGGCTGGGACAGCCAGCTGCAGAGCTCAAGGGAAGAAGCCCAAAGTGTCACAATGGCTCCTTGCCTTCACATGCAACACCTGGGTCACAATGGTCTCCTTGATTCCATGAGGCCCCACTGTGTCACAATGGCTCCTTGGTTCCATCAGGTTCCGCAGTGTCACCATGGTCTCCTTTGATCCGCACTGTCATCATGGACAATTGGTTCCATGAGGCCCCGCAGTGTCACAATGGTCCCTTGCTTCCATAGCTTTTACGTTGTAACAATGGACTCCTTGCTTCTATGAGCTAGCCTGCTTTTTGCAGAGGTGTCTTTGGTTCCCACAAGGCCCTGCTGTGTCTCAGTGCACCCTGGCTTCCATGTGGATCTGGAGTATCACAAAGGCTCCTTGGTTCCACCAGGTCCTGCTGTGTCACAATGGGTCCTGTGGTCCCTGAGGCCCTCCAAAGTCATTGTGGAGGCTTGCTTCCATGAGGTTCCATTATGTGCCAGTGGTCATCTTGGTTCCAGGAGTTTCCTTAGTGTCACAATGCTCTCCATGCTTCCATTAGGCCCTGCTTTGCCACAATGGTCCCCTTGTTTCCATGAGGCCCCGCTGTGTCACAATGGACCTATGGTTCCATGATGTTGCGTGGTGTCACCGTGCTCTTCTTGAATCCGCAGTGGAACCATGGACCATTGGTTCCATGCGGCGTGTCACAATGGGCTCCTTGATTCCATGATTCCCCACGGTGTCACAATGGAGCCTTGTTTCTAGGAGGTTCTGTACTGTCACAATTGCCTCCTTGATGCCATCAGCCCCTGCAGTGTCACAATGGCTCCTTGGTTCCATGAGGAACACAATAGCTTGGCATAAGCATTGAGCAACAGCTGCTGAACACACCTGGCAACATCTGCTTGCATCAAAAGAGTCTTCAAGCTGACAATGGCACCAGCAGCTTCCATCTGCAACAGAGACCCAGGAAAGGACAGGCTGTGCCGGTTTGGACAAATGTGGAGGAAAATATCCTCTGATAGAAGGCAGGTTACACCCAGCCCTCCCCCACCAGGTTTTTGGAAAAAAGAACTTTCCTGGGAAGAAAGTGAAAGAGATAAAAACTATTTTTTTAACAAACACACAGGAAAAGGATAGCAATGCTAAATATTAAAAGCTCTCGCTGTGCAGAGAAAGCTGGGATAATTTGAGAGTCCTTCCGTGTTTCGGTGGGGTCTCCTGAAACATCCATAGACAGCGAGGCCCGTGCAAAGAAACAGGGAGCGATTCTTGAGAGAAGTTTCAGAGCTCTTTCTTCTCCAGCCACATGGGCGGGGCACTGCCAAAGAACTGAGCAATCACAGCACAACCAGGGCCCTCCTCGCACAGGGCAACACAAAATAAGCAGTGCTGAACAGGGTTAGGGCACATGTCAGCAGGGAGCAGGGAGACCCCCGTGCCCAGGCCATGCCTCTACCCCAGGGTCCCCTCTCCCATGACCTCATGGCAGGGGGGAGGAACCCCAACACTTCCGTAGGTGTAGTCTCTCTCCTCCTCCTTGCAGCTGGCTCATGGGCCCACATTCAGGGCCCCCACCTCGGGAGAAAATTCTCCCAATGTGCTCTGATGTTGAAAGAGTCAAGAAGAGAAGAAGGGAAAAAAAACCCCCGAAGTCCCAGGAAAACAAAGTTCAACTCTCCATCTCCCCCCAGAGAAAAGGAGCTGAAAACTGGCTAAAAAGAAACAAAGTTGCTTCCTCTGCTCTTGCTGCAAGCAGGATGCAGAGGAGTGTGTATGTGTGTCCTTGAACAAACGCTCTGAGAAGTTTGTCCGGTTTTTTTTTTCCTCTCCCCCCTCTCAGGCTCAGTTGAAAGGCACAGAAATGCACAAAGTTCACTTCTGGGCATAGAGCAGCGATAGGGGATACACACGATAAAGTCACCCCAAGACACAGGGACAGAGAATTCAGTGGAAAGACTCCGAGAATTCTGCTCCCAGAGATCATTCATTCCTGCTCACACTGACCCTTGTAGAAAGGGGACATCGTTCCAGGCAGCCTGTACTGAGCATGTGGCTCCTGAGTGGGGTTTGTTGTTTAGGAAACCTGCTCCGTCTTTTCCATTCTTTCCTTGCAAACAGGAAAACTTCTCCTGGGGCTGTGTGCAGGCAGAGCCCTGAGGAGAGCAGGTGGCACATGGTGCGCTGGGCTGGGACAGCCAGCTGCAGAGCTCAAGGGAAGAAGCCCAAAGTGTCACAATGGCTCCTTGCCTTCCCATGCAACACCTGGGTCACAATGGTCTCCTTGATTCCATGAGGCCCCACTGTGTCACAATGGCTCCTTGGTTCCATCAGGTTCCGCAGTGTCACCATGGTCTCCTTTGATCCGCACTGTCATCATGGACAATTGGTTCCATGAGGCCCCGCAGTGTCACAATGGTCCCTTGCTTCCATAGGTTTGATGTTGTAACAATGGACTCCTTGCTTCTATGAGCTAGCCTGCTTTTTGCAGAGGTGTCTTTGGTTCCAACAAGGCCCCGCTGTGTCTCAGTGCACCCTGGCTTCCATGTGGATGTGGAGTATCACAAAGGCTCCTTGGTTCCACCAGGTCCTGCTGTGTCACAATGGGTCCTGTGGTCCCTGAGGCCCTCCAAAGTCATTGTGGAGGCTTGCTTCCATGAGGTTCCATTATGTGCCAGTGGTCATCTTGGTTCCAGGAGTTTCCTTAGTGTCACAATGCCCTCCATGCTTCCATTAGGCCCTGCTTTGCCACAATGGTCCCCTTGTTTCCATGAGGCCCCGCTGTGTCACAATGGACCTATGGTTCCGTGATGTTGCGTGGTGTCACCGTGCTCTTCTTGAATCCGCCGTGTAACCATGGACCATTGGTTCCATGCAGCCGTGTCACAATGGGCTCCTTGATTCCATGATTCCCCACGGTGTCACAATGGAGCCTTGTTTCTAGGAGGTTCTGTACTGTCACAATTGCCTCCTTGATGCCATCAGCCCCTGCAGTGTCACAATGGCTCCTTGGTTCCATGAGGAACACAATAGCTTGGCATAAGCATTGAGCAACAGCTGCTGAACACACCTGGCAACATCTGCTTGCATCAAAAGAGGGCTTCAAGCTGACAATGGCACCAGCAGCTTCCATCTGCAACAGAGACCCAGGAAAGGACAGGCTGTGCCGGTTTGGACAAATGTGGAGGAAAATATCCTCTGATAGAAGGCAGGTTACACCCAGCCCTCCCCCACCAGGTTTTTGGAAAAAAGAACTTTCCTGGGAAGAAAGTGAAAGAGATAAAAACTATTTTTTTAACAAACACACAGGAAAAGGATAGCAATGCTAAATATTAAAAGCTCTCGCTGTGCAGAGAAAGCTGGGATAATTTGAGAGTCCTTCCGTGTTTCGGTGGGGTCTCCTGAAACATCCATAGACAGCGAGGCCCGTGCAAAGAAACAGGGAGCGATTCTTGAGAGAAGTTTCAGAGCTCTTTCTTCTCCAGCCACATGGGCGGGGCACTGCCAAAGAACTGAGCAATCACAGCACAACCAGGGCCCTCCTCGCACAAGGCAACACAAAATAAGCAGTGCTGAACAGGGTTAGGGCACATGTGAGCAGGGAGCAGGGAGACCCCCGTGCCCAGGCCATGCCTCTACCCCAGGGTCCCCTCTCCCATGACCTCATGGCAGGGGGGAGGAACCCCAACACTTCCGTAGGTGTAGTCTCTCTCCTCCTCCTTGCAGCTGGCTCATGGGCCCACATTCAGGGCCCCCACCTCGGGAGAAAATTCTCCCAATGTGCTCTGATGTTGAAAGAGTCAAGAAGAGAAGAAGGGAAAAAAAACCCCCGAAGTCCCAGGAAAACAAAGTTCAACTCTCCATCTCCCCCCAGAGAAAAGGAGCTGAAAACTGGCTAAAAAGAAACAAAGTTGCTTCCTCTGCTCTTGCTGCAAGCAGGATGCAGAGGAGTGTGTATGTGTGTCCTTGAACAAACGCTCTGAGAAGTTTGTCCGGTTTTTTTTCCTCTCCCCCCTCTCAGGCTCAGTTGAAAGGCACAGAAATGCACAAAGTTCACTTCTGGGCATAGAGCAGCAATAGGGGATACACACAATAAAGTCACCCCAAGACACAGGGACAGAGAATTCAGTGGAAAGACTCCGAGAATTCTGCTCCCAGAGATCATTCATTCCTGCTCACACTGACCCTTGTAGAAAGGGGACATCGTTCCAGGCAGCCTGTACTGAGCATGTGGCTCCTGAGTGGGGTTTGTTGTTTAGGAAACCTGCTCCGGCTTTTCCATTCTTTCCTTCCAAACAGGAAAACTTCTCCTGGGGCTGTGTGCAGGCAGAGCCCTGAGGAGAGCAGGTGGCACATGGTGCGCTGGGCTGGGACAGCCAGCTGCAGAGCTCAAGGGAAGAAGCCCAAAGTGTCACAATGGCTCCTTGCCTTCCCATGCAACACCTGGGTCACAATGGTCTCCTTGATTCCATGAGGCCCCACTGTGTCACAATGGCTCCTTGGTTCCATCAGGTTCCGCAGTGTCACCATGGTCTCCTTTGATCCGCACTGTCATCATGGACAATTGGTTCCATGAGGCCCCGCAGTGTCACAATGGTCCCTTGCTTCCATAGCTTTTACGTTGTAACAATGGACTCCTTGCTTCTATGAGCTAGCCTGCTTTTTGCAGAGGTGTCTTTGGTTCCAACAAGGCCCCGCTGTGTCTCAGTGCACCCTGGCTTCCATGTGGATGTGGAGTATCACAAAGGCTCCTTGGTTCCACCAGGTCCTGCTGTGTCACAATGGGTCCTGTGGTCCCTGAGGCCCTCCAAAGTCATTGTGGAGGCTTGCTTCCATGAGGTTCCATTATGTGCCAGTGGTCATCTTGGTTCCAGGAGTTTCCTTAGTGTCACAATGCTCTCCATGCTTCCATTAGGCCCTGCTTTGCCACAATGGTCCCCTTGTTTCCATGAGGCCCCGCTGTGTCACAATGGACCTATGGTTCCATGATGTTGCGTGGTGTCACCGTGCTCTTCTTGAATCCGCCGTGTAACCATGGACCATTGGTTCCATGCGGCGTGTCACAATGGGCTCCTTGATTCCATGATTCCCCACGGTGTCACAATGGAGCCTTGTTTCTAGGAGGTTCTGTACTGTCACAATTGTCTCCTTGATGCCATCAGCCCCTGCAGTGTCACAATGGCTCCTTGGTTCCATGAGGAACACAATAGCTTGGCATAAGCATTGAGCAACAGCTGCTGAACACACCTGGCAACATCTGCTTGCATCAAAAGAGGGCTTCAAGCTGACAATGGCACCAGCAGCTTCCATCTGCAACAGAGACCCAGGAAAGGACAGGCTGTGCCGGTTTGGACAAATGTGGAGGAAAATATCCTCTGATAGAAGGCAGGTTACACCCAGCCCTCCCCCACCAGGTTTTTGGAAAAAAGAACTTTCCTGGGAAGAAAGTGAAAGAGATAAAAACTATTTTTTTAACAAACACACAGGAAAAGGATAACAATGCTAAATATTAAAAGCTCTCGCTGTGCAGAGAAAGCTGGGATAATTTGAGAGTCCTTCCGTGTTTCGGTGGGGTCTCCTGAAACATCCATAGACAGCGAGGCCCGTGCAAAGAAACAGGGAGCGATTCTTGAGAGAAGTTTCAGAGCTCTTTCTTCTCCAGCCACATGGGCGGGGCACTGCCAAAGAACTGAGCAATCACAGCACAACCAGGGCCCTCCTCGCACAGGGCAACACAAAATAAGCAGTGCTGAACAGGATTAGGGCACATGTGAGCAGGGAGCAGGGAGACCCCCGTGCCCAGGCCATGCCTCTACCCCAGGGTCCCCTCTCCCATGACCGCATGGCAGGAGGGAGGAACCCCAACACTTCCGTAGGTGTAGTCTCTCTCCTCCTCCTTGCAGCTGGCTCATGGGCCCACATTCAGGGCCCCCACCTCGGGAGAAAATTCTCCCAATGTGCTCTGATGTTGAAAGAGTCAAGAAGAGAAGAAGGGAAAAAAAACCCCCGAAGTCCCAGGAAAACAAAGTTCAACTCTCCATCTCCCCCCAGAGAAAAGGAGCTGAAAACTGGCTAAAAAGAAACAAAGTTGCTTCCTCTGCTCTTGCTGCAAGCAGGATGCAGAGGAGTGTGTATGTGTGTCCTTGAACAAACGCTCTGAGAAGTTTGTCCGGTTTTTTTTCCTCTCCCCCCTCTCAGGCTCAGTTGAAAGGCACAGAAACGCACAAAGTTCACTTCTGGGCATAGAGCAGCAATAGGGGATACACACAATAAAGTCACCCCAAGACACAGGGACAGAGAATTCAGTGGAAAGACTCCAAGAATTCTGCTCCCAGAGATCATTCATTCCTACTCACACTGACCCTTGTAGAAAGGGGACATCGTTCCAGGCAGCCTGTACTGAGCATGTGGCTCCTGAGTGGGGTTTGTTGTTTAGGAAACCTGCTCCGGCTTTTCCATTCTTTCCTTGCAAACAGGAAAACTTCTCCTGGGGCTGTGTGCAGGCAGAGCCCTGAGGAGAGCAGGTGGCACATGGTGCGCTGGGCTGGGACAGCCAGCTGCAGAGCTCAAGGGAAGAAGCCCAAAGTGTCACAATGGCTCCTTGCCTTCCCATGCAACACCTGGGTCACAATGGTCTCCTTGATTCCATGAGGCCCCACTGTGTCACAATGGCTCCTTGGTTCCATCAGGTTCCACAGTGTCACCATGGTCTCCTTTGATCCGCACTGTCATCATGGACAATTGGTTCCATGAGGCCCCGCAGTGTCACAATGGTCCCTTGCTTCCATAGCTTTTACGTTGTAACAATGGACTCCTTGCTTCTATGAGCTAGCCTGCTTTTTGCAGAGGTGTCTTTGGTTCCAACAAGGCCCCGCTGTGTCTCAGTGCACCCTGGCTTCCATGTGGATGTGGAGTATCACAAAGGCTCCTTGGTTCCACCAGGTCCTGCTGTGTCACAATGGGTCCTGTGGTCCCTGAGGCCCTCCAAAGTCATTGTGGAGGCTTGCTTCCATGAGGTTCCATTATGTGCCAGTGGTCATCTTGGTTCCAGGAGTTTCCTTAGTGTCACAATGCCCTCCATGCTTCCATTAGGCCCTGCTTTGCCACAATGGTCCCCTTGTTTCCATCAGGCCCCGCTGTGTCACAATGGACCTATGGTTCCGTGATGTTGCGTGGTGTCACCGTGCTCTTCTTGAATCCGCCGTGTAACCATGGACCATTGGTTCCATGCGGCCTGGCTGTGTCACAATGGGCTCCTTGATTCCATGATTCCCCACGGTGTCACAATGGAGCCTTGTTTCTAGGAGGTTCTGTACTGTCACAATTGCCTCCTTGATGCCATCAGCCCCTGCAGTGTCACAATGGCTCCCTGGTTCCATGAGGAACACAATAGCTTGGCATAAGCATTGAGCAACAGCTGCTGAACACACCTGGCAACATCTGCTTGCATCAAAAGAGGGCTTCAAGCTGACAATGGCACCAGCAGCTTCCATCTGCAACAGAGACCCAGGAAAGGACAGGCTGTGCCGGTTTGGACAAATGTGGAGGAAAATATCCTCTGATAGAAGGCAGGTTACACCCAGCCCTCCCCCACCAGGTTTTTGGAAAAAAGAACTTTCCTGGGAAGAAAGTGAAAGAGATAAAAACTATTTTTTTAACAAACACACAGGAAAAGGATAGCAATGCTAAATATTAAAAGCTCTCGCTGTGCAGAGAAAGCTGGGATAATTTGAGAGTCCTTCCGTGTTTCGGTGGGGTCTCCTGAAACATCCATAGACAGCGAGGCCCGTGCAAAGAAACAGGGAGCGATTCCTGAGAGAAGTTTCAGAGCTCTTTCTTCTCCAGCCACATGGGCGGGGCACTGCCAAAGAACTGAGCAATCACAGCACAACCAGGGCCCTCCTCACACAAGGCAACACAAAATAAGCAGTGCTGAACAGGGTTAGGGCACATGTGAGCACGGAGCAGGGAGACCCCCGTGCCCAGGCCATGCCTCTACCCCAGGGTCCCCTCTCCCATGACCTCATGGCAGGGGGGAGGAACCCCAACACTTCCGTAGGTGTAGTCTCTCTCCTCCTCCTTGCAGCTGGCTCATGGGCCCACATTCAGGGCCCCCACCTCGGGAGAAAATTCTCCCAATGTGCTCTGATGTTGAAAGAGTCAAGAAGAGAAGAAGGGAAAAAAAACCCCCGAAGTCCCAGGAAAACAAAGTTCAACTCTCCATCTCCTCCCAGAGAAAAGGAGCTGAAAACTGGCTAAAAAGAAACAAAGTTGCTTCCTCTGCTCTTGCTGCAAGCAGGATGCAGAGGAGTGTGTATGTGTGTCCTTGAACAAACGCTCTGAGAAGTTTGTCCGGTTTTTTTTCCTCTCCCCCCTCTCAGGCTCAGTTGAAAGGCACAGAAACGCACAAAGTTCACTTCTGGGCATAGAGCAGCAATAGGGGATACAC
Organism: Aphelocoma coerulescens; assembly: GCF_041296385.1. Classification (NCBI taxonomy): domain Eukaryota; kingdom Metazoa; phylum Chordata; class Aves; order Passeriformes; family Corvidae; genus Aphelocoma; species Aphelocoma coerulescens. The sequence continues at coordinate 22,636,952 of NC_091026.1, forward strand.
ACAATAAAGTCACCCCAAGACACAGGGACAGAGAATTCAGTGGAAAGACTCCAAGAATTCTGCTCCCAGAGATCATTCATTCCTACTCACACTGACCCTTGTAGAAAGGGGACATCGTTCCAGGCAGCCTGTACTGAGCATGTGGCTCCTGAGTGGGGTTTGTTGTTTAGGAAACCTGCTCCGGCTTTTCCATTCTTTCCTTGCAAACAGGAAAACTTCTCCTGGGGCTGTGTGCAGGCAGAGCCCTGAGGAGAGCAGGTGGCACATGGTGCGCTGGGCTGGGACAGCCAGCTGCAGAGCTCAAGGGAAGAAGCCCAAAGTGTCACAATGGCTCCTTGCCTTCCCATGCAACACCTGGGTCACAATGGTCTCCTTGATTCCATGAGGCCCCACTGTGTCACAATGGCTCCTTGGTTCCATCAGGTTCCGCAGTGTCACCATGGTCTCCTTTGATCCGCACTGTCATCATGGACAATTGGTTCCATGAGGCCCCGCAGTGTCACAATGGTCCCTTGCTTCCATAGCTTTTACGTTGTAACAATGGACTCCTTGCTTCTATGAGCTAGTCTGCTTTTTGCAGAGGTGTCTTTGGTTCCAACAAGGCCCCGCTGTGTCTCAGTGCACCCTGGCTTCCATGTGGATGTGGAGTATCACAAAGGCTCCTTGGTTCCACCAGGTCCTGCTGTGTCACAATGGGTCCTGTGGTCCCTGAGGCCCTCCAAAGTCATTGTGGAGGCTTGCTTCCATGAGGTTCCATTATGTGCCAGTGGTCATCTTGGTTCCAGGAGTTTCCTTAGTGTCACAATGCTCTCCATGCTTCCATTAGGCCCTGCTTTGCCACAATGGTCCCCTTGTTTCCATGAGGCCCCGCTGTGTCACAATGGACCTATGGTTCCATGATGTTGCGTGGTGTCACCGTGCTCTTCTTGAATCCGCAGTGGAACCATGGACCATTGGTTCCATGCGGCCTGGCTGTGTCACAATGGGCTCCTTGATTCCATGATTCCCCACGGTGTCACAATGGAGCCTTGTTTCTAGGAGGTTCTGTACTGTCACAATTGCCTCCTTGATGCCATCAGCCCCTGCAGTGTCACAATGGCTCCTTGGTTCCATGAGGAACACAATAGCTTGGCATAAGCATTGAGCAACAGCTGCTGAACACACCTGGCAACATCTGCTTGCATCAAAAGAGGGCTTCAAGCTGACAATGGCACCAGCAGCTTCCATCTGCAACAGAGACCCAGGAAAGGACAGGCTGTGCCGGTTTGGACAAATGTGGAGGAAAATATCCTCTGATAGAAGGCAGGTTACACCCAGCCCTCCCCCACCAGGTTTTTGGAAAAAAGAACTTTCCTGGGAAGAAAGTGAAAGAGATAAAAACTATTTTTTTAACAAACACACAGGAAAAGGATAGCAATGCTAAATATTAAAAGCTCTCGCTGTGCAGAGAAAGCTGGGATAATTTGAGAGTCCTTCCGTGTTTCGGTGGGGTCTCCTGAAACATCCATAGACAGCGAGGCCCGTGCAAAGAAACAGGGAGCGATTCTTGAGAGAAGTTTCAGAGCTCTTTCTTCTCCAGCCACATGGGCGGGGCACTGCCAAAGAACTGAGCAATCACAGCACAACCAGGGCCCTCCTCACACAAGGCAACACAAAATAAGCAGTGCTGAACAGGGTTAGGGCACATGTGAGCACGGAGCAGGGAGACCCCCGTGCCCAGGCCATGCCTCTACCCCAGGGTCCCCTCTCCCATGACCTCATGGCAGGGGGGAGGAACCCCAACACTTCCGTAGGTGTAGTCTCTCTCCTCCTCCTTGCAGCTGGCTCATGGGCCCACATTCAGGGCCCCCACCTCGGGAGAAAATTCTCCCAATGTGCTCTGATGTTGAAAGAGTCAAGAAGAGAAGAAGGGAAAAAAAACCCCCGAAGTCCCAGGAAAACAAAGTTCAACTCTCCATCTCCTCCCAGAGAAAAGGAGCTGAAAACTGGCTAAAAAGAAACAAAGTTGCTTCCTCTGCTCTTGCTGCAAGCAGGATGCAGAGGAGTGTGTATGTGTGTCCTTGAACAAACGCTCTGAGAAGTTTGTCCGGTTTTTTTTCCTCTCCCCCCTCTCAGGCTCAGTTGAAAGGCACAGAAACGCACAAAGTTCACTTCTGGGCATAGAGCAGCAATAGGGGGATACACATGATAAAGTCACCCCAAGACACAGGGAGAGAGAATTCAGTGGAAAGACTCCAAGAATTCTGCTCCCAGAGATCATTCATTCCTACTCACACTGACCCTTGTAGAAAGGGGACATCGTTCCAGGCAGCCTGTACTGAGCATGTGGCTCCTGAGTGGGGTTTGTTGTTTAGGAAACCTGCTCCGGCTTTTCCATTCTTTCCTTGCAAACAGGAAAACTTCTCCTGGGGCTGTGTGCAGGCAGAGCCCTGAGGAGAGCAGGTGGCACATGGTGCGCTGGGCTGGGACAGCCAGCTGCAGAGCTCAAGGGAAGAAGCCCAAAGTGTCACAATGGCTCCTTGCCTTCCCATGCAACACCTGGGTCACAATGGTCTCCTTGATTCCATGAGGCCCCACTGTGTCACAATGGCTCCTTGGTTCCATCAGGTTCCGCAGTGTCACCATGGTCTCCTTTGATCCGCACTGTCATCATGGACAATTGGTTCCATGAGGCCCCGCAGTGTCACAATGGTCCCTTGCTTCCATAGCTTTTACGTTGTAACAATGGACTCCTTGCTTCTATGAGCTAGCCTGCTTTTTGCAGAGGTGTCTTTGGTTCCAACAAGGCCCCGCTGTGTCTCAGTGCACCCTGGCTTCCATGTGGATGTGGAGTATCACAAAGGCTCCTTGGTTCCACCAGGTCCTGCTGTGTCACAATGGGTCCTGTGGTCCCTGAGGCCCTCCAAAGTCATTGTGGAGGCTTGCTTCCATGAGGTTCCATTATGTGCCAGTGGTCATCTTGGTTCCAGGAGTTTCCTTAGTGTCACAATGCTCTCCATGCTTCCATTAGGCCCTGCTTTGCCACAATGGTCCCCTTGTTTCCATGAGGCCCCGCTGTGTCACAATGGACCTATGGTTCCATGATGTTGCGTGGTGTCACCGTGCTCTTCTTGAATCCGCAGTGGAACCATGGACCATTGGTTCCATGCGGCCTGGCTGTGTCACAATGGGCTCCTTGATTCCATGATTCCCCACGGTGTCACAATGGAGCCTTGTTTCTAGGAGGTTCTGTACTGTCACAATTGCCTCCTTGATGCCATCAGCCCCTGCAGTGTCACAATGGCTCCTTGGTTCCATGAGGAACACAATAGCTTGGCATAAGCATTGAGCAACAGCTGCTGAACACACCTGGCAACATCTGCTTGCATCAAAAGAGGGCTTCAAGCTGACAATGGCACCAGCAGCTTCCATCTGCAACAGAGACCCAGGAAAGGACAGGCTGTGCCGGTTTGGACAAATGTGGAGGAAAATATCCTCTGATAGAAGGCAGGTTACACCCAGCCCTCCCCCACCAGGTTTTTGGAAAAAAGAACTTTCCTGGGAAGAAAGTGAAAGAGATAAAAACTATTTTTTTAACAAACACACAGGAAAAGGATAGCAATGCTAAATATTAAAAGCTCTCGCTGTGCAGAGAAAGCTGGGATAATTTGAGAGTCCTTCCGTGTTTCGGTGGGGTCTCCTGAAACATCCATAGACAGCGAGGCCCGTGCAAAGAAACAGGGAGCGATTCTTGAGAGAAGTTTCAGAGCTCTTTCTTCTCCAGCCACATGGGCGGGGCACTGCCAAAGAACTGAGCAATCACAGCACAACCAGGGCCCTCCTCACACAAGGCAACACAAAATAAGCAGTGCTGAACAGGGTTAGGGCACATGTGAGCACGGAGCAGGGAGACCCCCGTGCCCAGGCCATGCCTCTACCCCAGGGTCCCCTCTCCCATGACCTCATGGCAGGGGGGAGGAACCCCAACACTTCCGTAGGTGTAGTCTCTCTCCTCCTCCTTGCAGCTGGCTCATGGGCCCACATTCAGGGCCCCCACCTCGGGAGAAAATTCTCCCAATGTGCTCTGATGTTGAAAGAGTCAAGAAGAGAAGAAGGGAAAAAAAACCCCCGAAGTCCCAGGAAAACAAAGTTCAACTCTCCATCTCCTCCCAGAGAAAAGGAGCTGAAAACTGGCTAAAAAGAAACAAAGTTGCTTCCTCTGCTCTTGCTGCAAGCAGGATGCAGAGGAGTGTGTATGTGTGTCCTTGAACAAACGCTCTGAGAAGTTTGTCCGGTTTTTTTTCCTCTCCCCCCTCTCAGGCTCAGTTGAAAGGCACAGAAACGCACAAAGTTCACTTCTGGGCATAGAGCAGCAATAGGGGGATACACATGATAAAGTCACCCCAAGACACAGGGAGAGAGAATTCAGTGGAAAGACTCCAAGAATTCTGCTCCCAGAGATCATTCATTCCTACTCACACTGACCCTTGTAGAAAGGGGACATCGTTCCAGGCAGCCTGTACTGAGCATGTGGCTCCTGAGTGGGGTTTGTTGTTTAGGAAACCTGCTCCGGCTTTTCCATTCTTTCCTTGCAAACAGGAAAACTTCTCCTGGGGCTGTGTGCAGGCAGAGCCCTGAGGAGAGCAGGTGGCACATGGTGCGCTGGGCTGGGACAGCCAGCTGCAGAGCTCAAGGGAAGAAGCCCAAAGTGTCACAATGGCTCCTTGCCTTCCCATGCAACACCTGGGTCACAATGGTCTCCTTGATTCCATGAGGCCCCACTGTGTCACAATGGCTCCTTGGTTCCATCAGGTTCCGCAGTGTCACCATGGTCTCCTTTGATCCGCACTGTCATCATGGACAATTGGTTCCATGAGGCCCCGCAGTGTCACAATGGTCCCTTGCTTCCATAGCTTTTACGTTGTAACAATGGACTCCTTGCTTCTATGAGCTAGCCTGCTTTTTGCAGAGGTGTCTTTGGTTCCAACAAGGCCCCGCTGTGTCTCAGTGCACCCTGGCTTCCATGTGGATGTGGAGTATCACAAAGGCTCCTTGGTTCCACCAGGTCCTGCTGTGTCACAATGGGTCCTGTGGTCCCTGAGGCCCTCCAAAGTCATTGTGGAGGCTTGCTTCCATGAGGTTCCATTATGTGCCAGTGGTCATCTTGGTTCCAGGAGTTTCCTTAGTGTCACAATGCTCTCCATGCTTCCATTAGGCCCTGCTTTGCCACAATGGTCCCCTTGTTTCCATGAGGCCCCGCTGTGTCACAATGGACCTATGGTTCCATGATGTTGCGTGGTGTCACCGTGCTCTTCTTGAATCCGCAGTGGAACCATGGACCATTGGTTCCATGCGGCCTGGCTGTGTCACAATGGGCTCCTTGATTCCATGATTCCCCACGGTGTCACAATGGAGCCTTGTTTCTAGGAGGTTCTGTACTGTCACAATTGCCTCCTTGATGCCATCAGCCCCTGCAGTGTCACAATGGCTCCTTGGTTCCATGAGGAACACAATAGCTTGGCATAAGCATTGAGCAACAGCTGCTGAACACACCTGGCAACATCTGCTTGCATCAAAAGAGGGCTTCAAGCTGACAATGGCACCAGCAGCTTCCATCTGCAACAGAGACCCAGGAAAGGACAGGCTGTGCCGGTTTGGACAAATGTGGAGGAAAATATCCTCTGATAGAAGGCAGGTTACACCCAGCCCTCCCCCACCAGGTTTTTGGAAAAAAGAACTTTCCTGGGAAGAAAGTGAAAGAGATAAAAACTATTTTTTTAACAAACACACAGGAAAAGGATAGCAATGCTAAATATTAAAAGCTCTCGCTGTGCAGAGAAAGCTGGGATAATTTGAGAGTCCTTCCGTGTTTCGGTGGGGTCTCCTGAAACATCCATAGACAGCGAGGCCCGTGCAAAGAAACAGGGAGCGATTCTTGAGAGAAGTTTCAGAGCTCTTTCTTCTCCAGCCACATGGGCGGGGCACTGCCAAAGAACTGAGCAATCACAGCACAACCAGGGCCCTCCTCACACAAGGCAACACAAAATAAGCAGTGCTGAACAGGGTTAGGGCACATGTGAGCACGGAGCAGGGAGACCCCCGTGCCCAGGCCATGCCTCTACCCCAGGGTCCCCTCTCCCATGACCTCATGGCAGGGGGGAGGAACCCCAACACTTCCGTAGGTGTAGTCTCTCTCCTCCTCCTTGCAGCTGGCTCATGGGCCCACATTCAGGGCCCCCACCTCGGGAGAAAATTCTCCCAATGTGCTCTGATGTTGAAAGAGTCAAGAAGAGAAGAAGGGAAAAAAAACCCCCGAAGTCCCAGGAAAACAAAGTTCAACTCTCCATCTCCTCCCAGAGAAAAGGAGCTGAAAACTGGCTAAAAAGAAACAAAGTTGCTTCCTCTGCTCTTGCTGCAAGCAGGATGCAGAGGAGTGTGTATGTGTGTCCTTGAACAAACGCTCTGAGAAGTTTGTCCGGTTTTTTTTCCTCTCCCCCCTCTCAGGCTCAGTTGAAAGGCACAGAAACGCACAAAGTTCACTTCTGGGCATAGAGCAGCAATAGGGGATACACACAATAAAGTCACCCCAAGACACAGGGACAGAGAATTCAGTGGAAAGACTCCAAGAATTCTGCTCCCAGAGATCATTCATTCCTACTCACACTGACCCTTGTAGAAAGGGGACATCGTTCCAGGCAGCCTGTACTGAGCATGTGGCTCCTGAGTGGGGTTTGTTGTTTAGGAAACCTGCTCCGGCTTTTCCATTCTTTCCTTCCAAACAGGAAAACTTCTCCTGGGGCTGTGTGCAGGCAGAGCCCTGAGGAGAGCAGGTGGCACATGGTGCGCTGGGCTGGGACAGCCAGCTGCAGAGCTCAAGGGAAGAAGCCCAAAGTGTCACAATGGCTCCTTGCCTTCCCATGCAACACCTGGGTCACAATGGTCTCCTTGATTCCATGAGGCCCCACTGTGTCACAATGGCTCCTTGGTTCCATCAGGTTCCGCAGTGTCACCATGGTCTCCTTTGATCCGCACTGTCATCATGGACAATTGGTTCCATGAGGCCCCGCAGTGTCACAATGGTCCCTTGCTTCCATAGCTTTTACGTTGTAACAATGGACTCCTTGCTTCTATGAGCTAGCCTGCTTTTTGCAGAGGTGTCTTTGGTTCCAACAAGGCCCCGCTGTGTCTCAGTGCACCCTGGCTTCCATGTGGATGTGGAGTATCACAAAGGCTCCTTGGTTCCACCAGGTCCTGCTGTGTCACAATGGGTCCTGTGGTCCCTGAGGCCCTCCAAAGTCATTGTGGAGGCTTGCTTCCATGAGGTTCCATTATGTGCCAGTGGTCATCTTGGTTCCAGGAGTTTCCTTAGTGTCACAATGCTCTCCATGCTTCCATTAGGCCCTGCTTTGCCACAATGGTCCCCTTGTTTCCATGAGGCCCCGCTGTGTCACAATGGACCTATGGTTCCATGATGTTGCGTGGTGTCACCGTGCTCTTCTTGAATCCGCAGTGTAACCATGGACCATTGGTTCCATGCGGCCTGGCTGTGTCACAATGGGCTCCTTGATTCCATGATTCCCCACGGTGTCACAATGGAGCCTTGTTTCTAGGAGGTTCTGTACTGTCACAATTGCCTCCTTGATGCCATCAGCCCCTGCAGTGTCACAATGGCTCCTTGGTTCCATGAGGAACACAATAGCTTGGCATAAGCATTGAGCAACAGCTGCTGAACACACCTGGCAACATCTGCTTGCATCAAAAGAGGGCTTCAAGCTGACAATGGCACCAGCAGCTTCCATCTGCAACAGAGACCCAGGAAAGGACAGGCTGTGCCGGTTTGGACAAATTTGGAGGAAAATATCCTCTGATAGAAGGCAGGTTACACCCAGCCCTCCCCCACCAGGTTTTTGGAAAAAAGAACTTTCCTGGGAAGAAAGTGAAAGAGATAAAAACTATTTTTTTAACAAACACACAGGAAAAGGATAGCAATGCTAAATATTAAAACCTCTCGCTGTGCAGAGAAAGCTGGGATAATTTGAGAGTCCTTCCGTGTTTCGGTGGGGTCTCCTGAAACATCCATAGACAGCGAGGCCCGTGCAAAGAAACAGGGAGCGATTCTTGAGAGAAGTTTCAGAGCTCTTTCTTCTCCAGCCACATGGGCGGGGCACTGCCAAAGAACTGAGCAATCACAGCACAACCAGGGCCCTCCTCGCACAAGGCAACACAAAATAAGCAGTGCTGAACAGGGTTAGGGCACATGTCAGCAGGGGGCAGGGAGACCCCGTGCCCAGGCCATGCCTCTACCCCAGGGTCCCCTCTCCCATGACCTCATGGCAGGAGGGAGGAACCCCAACACTTCCGTAGGTGTAGTCTCTCTCCTCCTCCTTGCAGCTGGCTCATGGGCCCACATTCAGGGCCCCCACCTCGGGAGAAAATTCTCCCAATGTGCTCTGATGTTGAAAGAGTCAAGAAGAGAAGAAGGGAAAAAAAACCCCCGAAGTCCCAGGAAAACAAAGTTCAACTCTCCATCTCCCCCCAGAGAAAAGGAGCTGAAAACTGGCTAAAGAGAAACAAAGTTGCTTCCTCTGCTCTTGCTGCAAGCAGGATGCAGAGGAGTGTGTATGTGTGTCCTTGAACAAACGCTCTGAGAAGTTTGTCCGGTTTTTTTTCCTCTCCCCCCTCTCAGGCTCAGTTGAAAGGCACAGAAACGCACAAAGTTCACTTCTGGGCATAGAGCAGCAATAGGGGATACACACAATAAAGTCACCCCAAGACACAGGGACAGAGAATTCAGTGGAAAGACTCCAAGAATTCTGCTCCCAGACATCATTCATTCCTGCTCACACTGACCCTTGTAGAAAGGGGACATCGTTCCAGGCAGCCTGTACTGAGCATGTGGCTCCTGAGTGGGGTTTGTTGTTTAGGAAACCTGCTCCGGCTTTTCCATTCTTTCCTTGCAAACAGGAAAACTTCTCCTGGGGCTGTGTGCAGGCAGAGCCCTGAGGAGAGCAGGTGGCACATGGTGCGCTGGGCTGGGACAGCCAGCTGCAGAGCTCAAGGGAAGAAGCCCAAAGTGTCACAATGGCTCCTTGCCTTCACATGCAACACCTGGGTCACAATGGTCTCCTTGATTCCATGAGGCCCCACTGTGTCACAATGGCTCCTTGGTTCCATCAGGTTCCGCAGTGTCACCATGGTCTCCTTTGATCCGCACTGTCATCATGGACAATTGGTTCCATGAGGCCCCGCAGTGTCACAATGGTCCCTTGCTTCCATAGGTTTGATGGTGTAACAATGGACTCCTTGCTTCAATGAGCTAGCCTGCTTTTTGCAGAGGTGTCTTTGGTTCCAACAAGGCCCCGCTGTGTCTCAGTGCACCCTGGCTTCCATGTGGATGTGGAGTATCACAAAGGCTCCTTGGTTCCACCAGGTCCTGCTGTGTCACAATGGGTCCTGTGGTCCCTGAGGCCCTCCAAAGTCATTGTGGAGGCTTGCTTCCATGAGGTTCCATTATGTGCCAGTGGTCATCTTGGTTCCAGGAGTTTCCTTAGTGTCACAATGCCCTCCATGCTTCCATTAGGCCCTGCTTTGCCACAATGGTCCCCTTGTTTCCATCAGGCCCCGCTGTGTCACAATGGACCTATGGTTCCGTGATGTTGCGTGGTGTCACCGTGCTCTTCTTGAATCCGCCGTGTAACCATGGACCATTGGTTCCATGCGGCCTGGCTGTGTCACAATGGGCTCCTTGATTCCATGATTCCCCACGGTGTCACAATGGAGCCTTGTTTCTAGGAGGTTCTGTACTGTCACAATTGCCTCCTTGATGCCATCAGCCCCTGCAGTGTCACAATGGCTCCCTGGTTCCATGAGGAACACAATAGCTTGGCATAAGCATTGAGCAACAGCTGCTGAACACACCTGGCAACATCTGCTTGCATCAAAAGAGGGCTTCAAGCTGACAATGGCACCAGCAGCTTCCATCTGCAACAGAGACCCAGGAAAGGACAGGCTGTGCCGGTTTGGACAAATGTGGAGGAAAATATCCTCTGATAGAAGGCAGGTTACACCCAGCCCTCCCCCACCAGGTTTTTGGAAAAAAGAACTTTCCTGGGAAGAAAGTGAAAGAGATAAAAACTATTTTTTTAACAAACACACAGGAAAAGGATAGCAATGCTAAATATTAAAAGCTCTCGCTGTGCAGAGAAAGCTGGGATAATTTGAGAGTCCTTCCGTGTTTCGGTGGGGTCTCCTGAAACATCCATAGACAGCGAGGCCCGTGCAAAGAAACAGGGAGCGATTCTTGAGAGAAGTTTCAGAGCTCTTTCTTCTCCAGCCACACGGGCGGGGCACTGCCAAAGAACTGAGCAATCACAGCACAACCAGGGCCCTCCTCGCACAAGGCAACACAAAATAAGCAGTGCTGAACAGGGTTAGGGCACATGTGAGCAGGGAGCAGGGAGACCCCCGTGCCCAGGCCATGCCTCTACCCCAGGGTCCCCTCTCCCATGACCTCATGGCAGGGGGGAGGAACCCCAACACTTCCGTAGGTGTAGTCTCTCTCCTCCTCCTTGCAGCTGGCTCATGGGCCCACATTCAGGGCCCCCACCTCGGGAGAAAATTCTCCCAATGTGCTCTGATGTTGAAAGAGTCAAGAAGAGAAGAAGGGAAAAAAAACCCCCGAAGTCCCAGGAAAACAAAGTTCAACTCTCCATCTCCCCCCAGAGAAAAGGAGCTGAAAACTGGCTAAAAAGAAACCAAGTTGCTTCCTCTGCTCTTGCTGCAAGCAGGATGCAGAGGAGTGTGTATGTGTGTCCTTGAACAAACGCTCTGAGAAGTTTGTCCGGTTTTTTTTCCTCTCCCCCCTCTCAGGCTCAGTTGAAAGGCACAGAAACGCACAAAGTTCACTTCTGGGCATAGAGCAGCAATAGGGGATACACACAATAAAGTCACCCCAAGACACAGGGACAGAGAATTCAGTGGAAAGACTCCGAGAATTCTGCTCCCAGAGATCATTCATTCCTGCTCACACTGACCCTTGTAGAAAGGGGACATCGTTCCAGGCAGCCTGTACTGAGCATGTGGCTCCTGAGTGGGGTTTGTTGTTTAGGAAACCTGCTCCGGCTTTTCCATTCTTTCCTTGCAAACAGGAAAACTTCTCCTGGGGCTGTGTGCAGGCAGAGCCCTGAGGAGAGCAGGTGGCACATGGTGCGCTGGGCTGGGACAGCCAGCTGCAGAGCTCAAGGGAAGAAGCCCAAAGTGTCACAATGGCTCCTTGCCTTCCCATGCAACACCTGGGTCACAATGGTCTCCTTGATTCCATGAGGCCCCACTGTGTCACAATGGCTCCTTGGTTCCATCAGGTTCCGCAGTGTCACCATGGTCTCCTTTGATCCGCACTGTCATCATGGACAATTGGTTCCATGAGGCCCCGCAGTGTCACAATGGTCCCTTGCTTCCATAGGTTTGATGTTGTAACAATGGACTCCTTGCTTCAATGAGCTAGCCTGCTTTTTGCAGAGGTGTCTTTGGTTCCAACAAGGCCCCGCTGTATCTCAGTGCACCCTGGCTTCCATGTGGATGTGGAGTATCACAAAGGCTCCTTGGTTCCACCAGGTCCTGCTGTGTCACAATGGGTCCTGTGGTCCCTGAGGCCCTCCAAAGTCATTGTGGAGGCTTGCTTCCATGAGGTTCCATTATGTGCCAGTGGTCATCTTGGTTCCAGGAGTTTCCTTAGTGTCACAATGCCCTCCATGCTTCCATTAGGCCCTGCTTTGCCACAATGGTCCCCTTGTTTCCATCAGGCCCCGCTGTGTCACAATGGACGCATGGTTCCGTGATGTTGCGTGGTGTCACCGTGCTCTTCTTGAATCCGCCGTGTAACCATGGACCATTGGTTCCATGCGGCCTGGCTGTGTCACAATGGGCTCCTTGATTCCATGATTCCCCACGGTGTCACAATGGAGCCTTGTTTCTAGGAGGTTCTGTACTGTCACAATTGCCTCCTTGATGCCATCAGCCCCTGCAGTGTCACAATGGCTCCCTGGTTCCATGAGGAACACAATAGCTTGGCATAAGCATTGAGCAACAGCTGCTGAACACACCTGGCAACATCTGCTTGCATCAAAAGAGGGCTTCAAGCTGACAATGGCACCAGCAGCTTCCATCTGCAACAGAGACCCAGGAAAGGACAGGCTGTGCCGGTTTGGACAAATGTGGAGGAAAATATCCTCTGATAGAAGGCAGGTTACACCCAGCCCTCCCCCACCAGGTTTTTGGAAAAAAGAACTTTCCTGGGAAGAAAGTGAAAGAGATAAAAACTATTTTTTTAACAAACACACAGGAAAAGGATAGCAATGCTAAATATTAAAAGCTCTCGCTGTGCAGAGAAACCTGGGATAATTTGAGAGTCCTTCCGTGTTTCGGTGGGGTCTCCTGAAACATCCATAGACAGCGAGGCCCGTGCAAAGAAACAGGGAGCGATTCTTGAGAGAAGTTTCAGAGCTCTTTCTTCTCCAGCCACACGGGCGGGGCACTGCCAAAGAACTGAGCAATCACAGCACAACCAGGGCCCTCCTCGCACAAGGCAACACAAAATAAGCAGTGCTGAACAGGGTTAGGGCACATGTGAGCAGGGAGCAGGGAGACCCCCGTGCCCAGGCCATGCCTCTACCCCAGGGTCCCCTCTCCCATGACCTCATGGCAGGGGGGAGGAACCCCAACACTTCCGTAGGTGTAGTCTCTCTCCTCCTCCTTGCAGCTGGCTCATGGGCCCACATTCAGGGCCCCCACCTCGGGAGAAAATTCTCCCAATGTGCTCTGATGTTGAAAGAGTCAAGAAGAGAAGAAGGGAAAAAAAACCCCCGAAGTCCCAGGAAAACAAAGTTCAACTCTCCATCTCCCCCCAGAGAAAAGGAGCTGAAAACTGGCTAAAAAGAAACCAAGTTGCTTCCTCTGCTCTTGCTGCAAGCAGGATGCAGAGGAGTGTGTATGTGTGTCCTTGAACAAACGCTCTGAGAAGTTTGTCCGGTTTTTTTTCCTCTCCCCCCTCTCAGGCTCAGTTGAAAGGCACAGAAACGCACAAAGTTCACTTCTGGGCATAGAGCAGCAATAGGGGATACACACAATAAAGTCACCCCAAGACACAGGGACAGAGAATTCAGTGGAAAGACTCCGAGAATTCTGCTCCCAGAGATCATTCATTCCTGCTCACACTGACCCTTGTAGAAAGGGGACATCGTTCCAGGCAGCCTGTACTGAGCATGTGGCTCCTGAGTGGGGTTTGTTGTTTAGGAAACCTGCTCCGGCTTTTCCATTCTTTCCTTGCAAACAGGAAAACTTCTCCTGGGGCTGTGTGCAGGCAGAGCCCTGAGGAGAGCAGGTGGCACATGGTGCGCTGGGCTGGGACAGCCAGCTGCAGAGCTCAAGGGAAGAAGCCCAAAGTGTCACAATGGCTCCTTGCCTTCCCATGCAACACCTGGGTCACAATGGTCTCCTTGATTCCATGAGGCCCCACTGTGTCACAATGGCTCCTTGGTTCCATCAGGTTCCGCAGTGTCACCATGGTCTCCTTTGATCCGCATTGTCATCATGGACAATTGGTTCCATGAGGCCCCGCAGTGTCACAATGGTCCCTTGCTTCCATAGCTTTTACGTTGTAACAATGGACTCCTTGCTTCTATGAGCTAGCCTGCTTTTTGCAGAGGTGTCTTTGGTTCCAACAAGGCCCCGCTGTGTCTCAGTGCACCCTGGCTTCCATGTGGATGTGGAGTATCACAAAGGCTCCTTGGTTCCACCAGGTCCTGCTGTGTCACAATGGGTCCTGTGGTCCCTGAGGCCCTCCAAAGTCATTGTGGAGGCTTGCTTCCATGAGGTTCCATTATGTGCCAGTGGTCATCTTGGTTCCAGGAGTTTCCTTAGTGTCACAATGCTCTCCATGCTTCCATTAGGCCCTGCTTTGCCACAATGGTCCCCTTGTTTCCATGAGGCCCCGCTGTGTCACAATGGACCTATGGTTCCATGATGTTGCGTGGTGTCACCGTGCTCTTCTTGAATCCGCAGTGTAACCATGGACCATTGGTTCCATGCAGCCGTGTCACAATGGGCTCCTTGATTCCATGATTCCCCACGGTGTCACAATGGAGCCTTGTTTCTAGGAGGTTCTGTACTGTCACAATTGTCTCCTTGATGCCATCAGCCCCTGCAGTGTCACAATGGCTCCTTGGTTCCATGAGGAACACAATAGCTTGGCATAAGCATTGAGCAACAGCTGCTGAACACACCTGGCAACATCTGCTTGCATCAAAAGAGGGCTTCAAGCTGACAATGGCACCAGCAGCTTCCATCTGCAACAGAGACCCAGGAAAGGACAGGCTGTGCCGGTTTGGACAAATGTGGAGGAAAATATCCTCTGATAGAAGGCAGGTTACACCCAGCCCTCCCCCACCAGGTTTTTGGAAAAAAGAACTTTCCTGGGAAGAAAGTGAAAGAGATAAAAACTATTTTTTTAACAAACACACAGGAAAAGGATAGCAATGCTAAATATTAAAAGCTCTCGCTGTGCAGAGAAAGCTGGGATAATTTGAGAGTCCTTCCGTGTTTCGGTGGGGTCTCCTGAAACATCCATAGACAGCGAGGCCCGTGCAATGAAACAGGGAGCGATTCTTGAGAGAAGTTTCAGAGCTCTTTCTTCTCCAGCCACATGGGCGGGGCACTGCCAAAGAACTGAGCAATCACAGCACAACCAGGGCCCTCCTCGCACAAGGCAACACAAAATAAGCAGTGCTGAACAGGGTTAGGGCACATGTGAGCAGGGAGCAGGGAGACCCCCGTGCCCAGGCCATGCCTCTACCCCAGGGTCCCCTCTCCCATGACCTCATGGCAGGGGGGAGGAACCCCAACACTTCCGTAGGTGTAGTCTCTCTCCTCCTCCTTGCAGCTGGCTCATGGGCCCACATTCAGGGCCCCCACCTCGGGAGAAAATTCTCCCAATGTGCTCTGATGTTGAAAGAGTCAAGAAGAGAAGAAGGGAAAAAAAACCCCCGAAGTCCCAGGAAAACAAAGTTCAACTCTCCATCTCCTCCCAGAGAAAAGGAGCTGAAAACTGGCTAAAAAGAAACAAAGTTGCTTCCTCTGCTCTTGCTGCAAGCAGGATGCAGAGGAGTGTGTATGTGTGTCCTTGAACAAACGCTCTGAGAAGTTTGTCCGGTTTTTTTTCCTCTCCCCCCTCTCAGGCTCAGTTGAAAGGCACAGAAACGCACAAAGTTCACTTCTGGGCATAGAGCAGCAATAGGGGATACACACACAATAAAGTCACCCCAAGACACAGGGACAGAGAATTCCGTGGAAAGACTCCGAGAATTCTGCTCCCAGAGATCATTCATTCCTGCTCACACTGACCCTTGTAGAAAGGGGACATCGTTCCAGGCAGCCTGTACTGAGCATGTGGCTCCTGAGTGGGGTTTGTTGTTTAGGAAACCTGCTCCGGCTTTTCCATTCTTTCCTTCCAAACAGGAAAACTTCTCCTGGGGCTGTGTGCAGGCAGAGCCCTGAGGAGAGCAGGTGGCACATGGTGCGCTGGGCTGGGACAGCCAGCTGCAGAGCTCAAGGGAAGAAGCCCAAAGTGTCACAATGGCTCCTTGCCTTCCCATGCAACACCTGGGTCACAATGGTCTCCTTGATTCCATGAGGCCCCACTGTGTCACAATGGCTCCTTGGTTCCATCAGGTTCCGCAGTGTCACCATGGTCTCCTTTGATCCGCACTGTCATCATGGACAATTGGTTCCATGAGGCCCCGCAGTGTCACAATGGTCCCTTGGTTGCATAGCTTTTACGTTGTAACAATGGACTCCTTGCTTCTATGAGCTAGCCTGCTTTTTGCAGAGGTGTCTTTGGTTCCAACAAGGCCCCGCTGTGTCTCAGTGCACCCTGGCTTCCATGTGGATCTGGAGCATCACAAAGGCTCCTTGGTTCCACCAGGTCCTGCTGTGTCACAATGGGTCCTGTGGTCCCCGAGGCCCTCCAAAGTCATCATGGAGGCTTGCTTCCATGAGGTTCCATTATGTGCCAGTGGTCATCTTGGTTCCAGGAGTTTCCTTAGTGTCACAATGCTCTCCATGCTTCCATGATTCCCCACAATGTCACAATGCTCTCCATGCTTCCATTAGGCCCTGCTTTGCCACAATGGTCCCCTTGTTTCCATGAGGCCCCGCTGTGTCACAATGGACCTATGGTTCCAGGATGTTGCGTGGTGTCACCGTGCTCTTCTTGAATCCGCAGTGTAACCATGGACCATTGGTTCCATGCAGCCTGGCCGTGTCACAATGGGCTCCGTGATTCCATGATTCCCCACGGTGTCACAATGGAGCCTTGTTTCTAGGAGGTTCTGTACTGTCACAATTGTCTCCTTGATGCCATCAGCCCCTGCAGTGTCACAATGGCTCCTTGGTTCCATGAGGAACACAATAGCTTGGCATAAGCATTGAGCAACAGCTGCTGAACACACCTGGCAACATCTGCTTGCATCAAAAGAGGGCTTCAAGCTGACAATGGCACCAGCAGCTTCCATCTGCAACAGACACCCAGGGAAAGGACAGGCTGTGCCGGTTTGGACAAATGTGGAGGAAAATATCCTCTGATAGAAGGCAGGTTACACCCAGCCCTCCCCCACCAGCTTTGGGAAAAAAGAATTTTCCTGGGAAGAAAGTGAAAGAGATAAAAACTATTTTTTTAACAAACAGACAGGAAAAGGAGAACAATGCTAAATATTAAAAGCTCTCGCTGTGCAGAGAAAGCTGGGATAATTTGAGAGTCCTTCCGTGTTTCGGTGGGGTCTCCTGAAACATCCATAGACAGCGAGGCCCGTGCAAAGAAATAGGGAGCCATTCTTGAGAGAAGTTTCAGAGCTCTTTCTTCTCCAGCCACATGGGCGGGGCACTGCCAAAGAACTGAGCAATCACGGCACAACCAGGGCCCTCCTGGCACAGGGCAACACAAAATAAGCAGTGCTGAACAGGAGTAGGGCACATGTCAGCAGGGAGCAGGGAGACCCCCGTGCCCAGGCCATGCCTCTACCCCAGGGTCCCCTCTCCCATGACCTCATGGCAGGGGGGAGGAACCCCAACACTTCCGGAGGTGTAGTCTCTCTCCTCCTCCTTGCAGCTGGCTCATGGGCCCACATTCAGGGCCCCCACCTCGGGAGAAAATTCTCCCAATGTGGTCTGATGTTGAAAGAGTCAAGAAGAGAAGAAGGGAAAAAAAACCCCAAAGTCCCAGGAAAACAAAGTTCAACTCTCCATCTCCCCCCAGAGAAAAGGAGCTGAAAACTGGCTAAAAAGAAACAAAGTTGCTTCCTCTGCTCTTGCTGCAAGCAGGATGCAGAGGAGTGTGTATGTGTGTCCTTGAACAAACGCTCTGAGAAGTTTGTCTGGCTTTTTTTTCCTCTCCCCCCTCTCAGGCTCAGTTGAAAGGCACAGAAATGCACAAAGTTCACTTCTGGGCATAGAGCAGCGATAGGGGATACACATGATAAAGTCACCCCAAGACACAGGGACAGAGAATTCAGTGGAAAGACTCCGAGAATTCTGCTCCCAGAGAATTCTGCTCACCCTGACCCTTGTAGAAAGGGGACATCGTTCCCGGCAGCCTGTACTGAGCATGTGGCTCCTGAGTGGGGTTTGTTGTTTAGGAAACCTGCTCCGGCTTTTCCATTCTTTCCTTCCAAACAGGAAAACTTCTCCTGGGGCTGTGTGCAGGCAGAGCCCTGAGGAGAGCAGGTGGCACATGGTGCGCTGGGCTGGGACAGCCAGCTGCAGAGCTCAAGGGAAGAAGCCCAAAGTGTCACAATGGCTCCTTGCCTTCACATGCAACACCTGGGTCACAATGGTCTCCTTGATTCCATGAGGCCCCACTGTGTCACAATGGCTCCTTGGTTCCATGCGGTTCCGCATTGTCACCATGGTCTCTTTTGATCCGCATTGTCATCATGGACAATTGGTTCCATGAGGCCCCGCAGTGTCACAATGGTCCCTTGCTTCCATAGGTTTGATGTTGTAACAATGGACTCCTTGCTTCTATGAGCTAGCCTGCTTTTTGCAGAGGTGTCTTTGGTTCCAACAAGGCCCCGCTGTGTCTCAGTGCACCCTGGCTTCCATGTGGATCTGGAGCATCACAAAGGCTCCTTGGTTCCACCAGGTCCTGCTGTGTCACAATCGGTCCTGTGGTCCCTGAGGCCCTCCAAAGTCATCATGGAGGCTTGCTTCCATGAGGTTCCATTATGTGCCAGTGGTCATCTTGGTTCCAGCAGTTTCCTTAGTGTCACAATTCTCTCCATGCTTCCATGATTCCCCACAATGTCACAATGCTCTCCATGCTTCCATTAGGCCCTGCTTTGCCACAATGGTCCCCTTGTTTCCATGAGGCCCCGCTGTGTCACAATGGACCTATGGTTCCAGGATGTTGCGTGGTGTCACCGTGCTCTTCTTGAATCCGCAGTGTAACCATGGACCATTGGTTCCATGCAGCCTGGCCGTGTCACAATGGGCTCCGTGATTCCATGATTCCCCACGGTGTCACAATGGAGCCTTGTTTCTAGGAGGTTCTGTACTGTCACAATTGTCTCCTTGATGCCATCAGCCCCTGCAGTGTCACAATGGCTCCTTGGTTCCATGAGGAACACAATAGCTTGGCATAAGCATTGAGCAACAGCTGCTGAACACACCTGGCAACATCTGCTTGCATCAAAAGAGGGCTTCAAGCTGACAATGGCACCAGCAGCTTCCATCTGCAACAGAGACCCAGGAAAGGACAGGCTGTGCCGGTTTGGACAAATGTGGAGGAAAATATCCTCTGATAGAAGGCAGGTTACACCCAGCCCTCCCCCACCAGCTTTGGGAAAAAAGAATTTTCCTGGGAAGAAAGTGAAAGAGATAAAAACCATTTTTTAACAAACACCCAGGAAAAGGAGAACAATGCTAAATATTAAAAGCTCTCGCTGTGCAGAGAAAGCTGGGATAATTTGAGAGTCCTTCCGTGTTTCGGTGGGGTCTCCTGAAACATCCATAGACAGCGAGGCCCGTGCAAAGAAATAGGGAGCCATTCTTGAGAGAAGTTTCAGAGCTCTTTCTTCTCCAGCCACATGGGCGGGGCACTGCCAAAGAACTGAGCAATCACGGCACAACCAGGGCCCTCCTGGCACAAGGCAACACAAAATAACCAGTGCTGAACAGGATTAGGGCACATGTCAGCAGGGAGCAGGGAGACCCCCCGTGCCCAGGCCATGCCTCTACCCCAGGGTCCCCTCTCCCATGACCTCATGGCAGGGGGGAGGAACCCCAACACTTCCGTAGGTGCAGTCTCTCTCCTCCTCCTTGCAGCTGGCTCATGGGCCCACATTCAGGGCCCCCACCTCGGGAGAAAATTCTCCCAATGTGGTCTGATGTTGAAAGAGTCAAGAAGAGAAGAAGGGAAAAAAACCCCCAAAGTCCCAGGAAAACAAAGTTCAACTCTCCATCTCTCCCCAGAGAAAAGGAGCTGAAAACTGGCTAAAAAGAAACAAAGTTGCTTCCTCTGCTCTTGCTGCAAGCAGGATGCAGAGGAGTGTGTATGTGTGTCCTTGAACAAATGGTCTGAGAAGGTTGTCCGGTTTTTTTCCCTCTTCCCCCTCTCAGGCTCAGTTGAAAGGCACAGAAATGCACAAAGTTCACTTCTGGGCATAGAGCAGCAATAGGGGATACACATGATAAAGTCACCCCAAGACACGGGGACAGAGAATTCAGTGGAAAGACTCCGAGAATTCTGCTCCCAGAGAATTCTGCTCACCCTGACCCTTGTAGAAAGGGGACATCGTTCCCGGCAGCCTGTACTGAGCATGTGGCTCCTGAGTGGGGTTTGTTGTTTGGGAAACCTGCTCCGGCTTTTCCATTCTTTCCTTCCAAACAGGAAAACTTCTCCTGGGGCTGTGTGCAGGCAGAGCCCTGAGGAGAGCAGGTGGCACATGGTGCGCTGGGCTGGGACAGCCAGCTGCAGAGCTCAAGGGAAGAAGCCCAAAGTGTCACAATGGCTCCTTGCCTTCACATGCAACACCTGGGTCACAATGGTCTCCTTGATTCCATGAGGCCCCACTGTGTCACAATGGCTCCTTGGTTCCATCGGGTTCCGCAGTGTCACCATGGTCTCTTTTGATCCGCACTGTCATCATGGACAATTGGTTCCATGAGGCCCCGCAGTGTCACAATGGTCCCTTGCTTCCATAGGTTTGATGTTGTAACAATGGACTCCTTGCTTCAATGAGCTAGCCTGCTTTTTGCAGAGGTGTCTTTGGTTCCAACAAGGCCCCGCTGTATCTCAGTGCACCCTGGCTTCCATGTGGATCTGGAGTATCACAAAGGCTCCTTGGTTCCACCAGGTCCTGCTGTGTCACAATGGGTCCTGTGGTCCCCGAGGCCCTCCAAAGTCATCATGGAGGCTTGCTTCCATGAGGTTCCATTATGTGCCAGTGGTCATCTTGGTTCCAGGAGTTTCCTTAGTGTCACAATGCTCTCCATGCTTCCATGATTCCCCACAATGTCCCAATGCTCTCCATGCTTCCATTAGGCCCTGCTTTGCCACAATGGTCCCCTTGTTTCCATGAGGCCCCGCTGTGTCACAATGGACGCATGGTTCCGTGATGTTGCGTGGTGTCACCGTGCTCTTCTTGAATCCGCAGTGGAACCATGGACCATTGGTTCCATGCGGCCTGGCCGTGTCACAATGGGCTCCGTGATTCCATGATTCCCCACGGTGTCACAATGGAGCCTTGTTTCTAGGAGGTTCTGTACTGTCACAATTGTCTCCTTGATGCCATCAGCCCCTGCAGTGTCACAATGGCTCCTTGGTTCCATGAGGAACACAATAGCTTGGCATAAGCATTGAGCAACAGCTGCTGAACACACCTGGCAACATCTGCTTGCATCAAAAGAGGGCTTCAAGCTGACAATGGCACCAGCAGCTTCCATCTGCAACAGACACCCAGGGAAAGGACAGGCTGTGCCGGTTTGGACAAATGTGGAGGAAAATATCCTCTGATAGAAGGCAGGTTACACCCAGCCCTCCCCCACCAGCTTCGGGAAAAAAGAATTTTCCTGGGAAGAAAGTGAAAGAGATAAAAACTATTTTTTTAACAAACACCCAGGAAAAGGATAACAATGCTAAATATTAAAACCTCTCGCTGTGGAGAGAAACCTGGGATAATTTGAGAGTCCTTCCGTGTTTCGGTGGGGTCTCCTGAAACATCCATAGACAGCGAGGCCCGTGCAAAGAAACAGGGAGCGATTCTTGAGAGAAGTTTCAGAGCTCTTTCTTCTCCAGCCACATGGGCGGGGCACTGCCAAAGAACTGAGCAATCACGGCACAAGCAGGGCCCTCCTGGCACAGGGCAACACAAAATAACCAGTGCTGAACAGGATTAGGGCACATGTCAGCAGGGAGCAGGGAGACCCCGTGCCCAGGCCATGCCTCTACCCCAGGGTCCCCCCTCCCATGACCTCATGGCAGGGGGGAGGAACCCAAACACTTCCGTAGGCGCAGTCTCTCTCCTCCTCCTTGCAGCTGGCTCATGGGCCCACATTCAGGGCCCCCACCTCGGGAGAAAATTCTCCCAATGTGCTCTGATGTTGAAACAGTCAAGAAGAGAAGAACGGATAAAAACCCCCAAAGTCCCAGGAAAACAAAGTTCAACTCTCCATCTCCCTCCAGAGAAAAGGAGCTGAAAACTGGCTCAAAAGAAACAAGGTTGCTTCCTCTGCTCTTGCTGCAAGCAGGATGCAGAGGAGTGTGTATGTGTGTCCTTGAACAAATGGTCTGAGAAGGTTGTCCGGTTTTTTTTCCCTCTTCCCCCTCTCAGGCTCAGTTGAAAGGCACAGAAATGCACAAAGTTCACTTCTGGGCATAGAGCAGCGATAGGGGATACACATGATAAAGTCACCCCAAGACACAGGGACAGAGAATTCAGTGGAAAGACTCCGAGAATTCTGCTCCCAGAGATAATTCCTGCTCACACTGACCCTTGTAGAAAGGGGACCTCGTTCCAGGCAGCCTGTACTGAGCATGTGGCTCCTGAGTGGGGTTTGTTGTTTAGGAAACCTGCTCAGGCTTTTCCATTCTTTCCTTCCAAACAGGAAAACTTCTCCTGGGGCTGTGTGCAGGCAGAGCCCTGAGGAGAGCAGGTGGCACATGGTGCGCTGGGCTGGGACAGCCAGCTGCAGAGCTCAAGGGAAGAAGCCCAAAGTGTCACAATGGCTCCTTGCCTTCACATGCAACACCTGGGTCACAATGGTCTCCTTGATTCCATGAGGCCCCACTGTGTCACAATGGCTCCTTGGTTCCATCAGGTTCCGCAGTGTCACCATGGTCTCCTTTGATCCGCACTGTCATCATGGACAATTGGTTCCATGAGGCCCCGCAGTGTCACAATGGTCCCTTGCTTCCATAGGTTTGATGTTGTAACAATGGACTCCTTGCTTCTATGAGCTAGCCTGCTTTTTGCAGAGGTGTCTTTGGTTCCAACAAGGCCCCGCTGTGTCTCAGTGCACCCTGGCTTCCATGTGGATCTGGAGTATCACAAAGGCTCCTTGGTTCCACCAGGTCCTGCTGTGTCACAATGGGTCCTGTGGTCCCTGAGGCGCCCCAAAGTCATCATGGAGGCTTGCTTCCATGAGGTTCCATTATGTGCCAGTGCTCATCTTGGTTCCAGGAGTTTCCTTAGTGTCACAATGCTCTCCATGCTTCCATGATTCCCCACAATGTCACAATGCTCTCCATGCTTCCATTAGGCCCTGCTTTGCCACAATGGTCCCCTTGTTTCCATGAGGCCCCGCTGTGTCACAATGGACCTATGGTTCCAGGATGTTGCGTGGTGTCACCGTGCTCTTCTTGAATCCGCCGTGTAACCATGGACCATTGGTTCCATGCGGCCTGGCCGTGTCACAATGGGCTCCTTGATTCCATGATTCCCCACGGTGTCACAATGGAGCCTTGTTTCTAGGAGGTTCTGTACTGTCACAATTGCCTCCTTGATGCCATCAGCCCCTGCAGTGTCACAATGGCTCCTTGGTTCCATGAGGAACACAATAGCTTGGCATAAGCATTGAGCAACAGCTGCTGAACACACCTGGCAACATCTGCTTGCATCAAAAGAGGGCTTCAAGCTGACAATGGCACCAGCAGCTTCCATCTGCAACAGACACCCAGGAAAGGACAGGCTGTGCCGGTTTGGACAAATGTGGAGGAAAATATCCTCTGATAGAAGGCAGGTTACACCCAGCCCTCCCCCACCAGCTTCGGGAAAAAAGAATTTTCCTGGGACGAAAGTGAAAGAGATAAAAACAATTTTTTAACAAACACCCAGGAAAAGGAGAACAATGCTAAATATTAAAAGCTCTCGCTGTGCAGAGAAAGCTGGGATAATTTGAGAGTCCTTCCGTGTTTCGGTGGGGTCTCCTGAAACATCCATAGACAGCGAGGCCCGTGCAAAGAAATAGGGAGCCATTCTTGAGAGAAGTTTCAGAGCTCTTTCTTCTCCAGCCACATGGGCGGGGCACTGCCAAAGAACTGAGCAATCACGGCACAACCAGGGCCCTCCTGGCACAAGGCAACACAAAATAAGCAGTGCTGAACAGGATTAGGGCACATGTCAGCAGGGAGCAGGGAGACCCCCGTGCCCAGGCCATGCCTCTACCCCAGGGTCCCCTCTCCCATGACCTCATGGCAGGGGGGAGGAACCCCAAAACTTCCGTAGGTGCAGTCTCTCTCCTCCTCCTTGCAGCTGGCTCATGGGCCCACATTCAGGGCCCCCACCTCGGGAGAAAATTCTCCCAATGTGGTCTGATGTTGAAAGAGTCAAGAAGAGAAGAAGGGAAAAAAACCCCCAAAGTCCCAGGAAAACAAAGTTCAACTCTCCATCTCTCCCCAGAGAAAAGGAGCTGAAAACTGGCTAAAAAGAAACAAGGTTGCTTCCTCTGCTCTTGCTGCAAGCAGGATGCAGAGGAGTGTGTATGTGTGTCCTTGAACAAACGCTCTGAGAAGTTTGTCCGGTTTTTTTTCCTCTCCCCCCTCTCAGGCTCAGTTGAAAGGCACAGAAATGCACAAAGTTCACTTCTGGGCATAGAGCAGCGATAGAGGATACACATGATAAAGTCACCCCAAGACACAGGGACAGAGAATTCAGTGGAAAGACTCCGAGAATTCTGCTCCCAGAGAATTCTGCTCACCCTGACCCTTGTAGAAAGGGGACATCGTTCCCGGCAGCCTGTACTGAGCATGTGGCTCCTGAGTGGGGTTTGTTGTTTGGGAAACCTGCTCCGGCTTTTCCATTCTTTCCTTGCAAACAGGAAAACTTCTCCTGGGGCTGTGTGCAGGCAGAGCCCTGAGGAGAGCAGGTGGCACATGGTGCGCTGGGCTGGGACAGCCAGCTGCAGAGCTCAAGGGAAGAAGCCCAAAGTGTCACAATGGCTCCTTGCCTTCACATGCAACACCTGGGTCACAATGGTATCCTTGATTCCATGAGGCCCCACTGTGTCACAATGGCTCCTTGGTTCCATGCGGTTCCGCAGTGTCACCATGGTCTCTTTTGATCCGCACTGTGATCATGGACAATTGGTTCCATGAGGCCCCGCAGTGTCACAATGGTCCCTTGCTTCCATAGGTTTGATGTTGTAACAATGGACTCCTTGCTTCTATGAGCTAGCCTGCTTTTTGCAGAGGTGTCTTTGGTTCCAACAAGGCCCCGCTGTGTCTCAGTGCACCCTGGCTTCCATGTGGATCTGGAGTATCACAAAGGCTCCTTGGTTCCACCAGGTCCTGCTGTGTCACAATGGGTCCTGTGGTCCCCGAGGCCCTCCAAAGTCATCATGGAGGCTTGCTTCCATGAGGTTCCATTATGTGCCAGTGGTCATCTTGGTTCCAGGAGTTTCCTTAGTGTCACAATGCTCTCCATGCTTCCATGATTCCCCACAATGTCACAATGCTCTCCATGCTTCCATTAGGCCCTGCTTTGCCACAATGGTCCCCTTGTTTCCATGAGGCCCCGCTGTGTCACAATGGACGCATGGTTCCGTGATGTTGCGTGGTGTCACCGTGCTCTTCTTGAATCCGCAGTGGAACCATGGACCATTGGTTCCATGCGGCCTGGCCGTGTCACAATGGGCTCCGTGATTCCATGATTCCCCACGGTGTCACAATGGAGCCTTGTTTCTAGGAGGTTCTGTACTGTCACAATTGTCTCCTTGATGCCATCAGCCCCTGCAGTGTCACAATGGCTCCTTGGTTCCATGAGGAACACAATAGCTTGGCATAAGCATTGAGCAACAGCTGCTGAACACACCTGGCAACATCTGCTTGCATCAAAAGAGGGCTTCAAGCTGACAATGGCACCAGCAGCTTCCATCTGCAACAGACACCCAGGGAAAGGACAGGCTGTGCCGGTTTGGACAAATGTGGAGGAAAATATCCTCTGATAGAAGGCAGGTTACACCCAGCCCTCCCCCACCAGCTTCGGGAAAAAAGAATTTTCCTGGGAAGAAAGTGAAAGAGATAAAAACTATTTTTTTAACAAACACCCAGGAAAAGGATAACAATGCTAAATATTAAAACCTCTCACTGTGGAGAGAAACCTGGGATAATTTGAGAGTCCTTCCGTGTTTCGGTGGGGTCTCCTGAAACATCCATAGACAGCGAGGCCCGTGCAAAGAAACAGGGAGCGATTCTTGAGAGAAGTTTCAGAGCTCTTTCTTCTCCAGCCACATGGGCGGGGCACTGCCAAAGAACTGAGCAATCACGGCACAAGCAGGGCCCTCCTGGCACAGGGCAACACAAAATAACCAGTGCTGAACAGGATTAGGGCACATGTCAGCAGGGAGCAGGGAGACCCCGTGCCCAGGCCATGCCTCTACCCCAGGGTCCCCTCTCCCATGACCTCATGGCAGGGGGGAGGAACCCCAACACTTCCGTAGGCGCAGTCTCTCTCCTCCTCCTTGGAGCTGGCTCATGGGCCCACATTCAGGGCCCCCACCTCGGGAGAAAATTCTCCCAATGTGCTCTGATGTTGAAACAGTCAAGAAGAGAAGAACGGATAAAAACCCCCAAAGTCCCAGGAAAACAAAGTTCAACTCTCCATCTCCCTCCAGAGAAAAGGAGCTGAAAACTGGCTCAAAAGAAACAAGGTTGCTTCCTCTGCTCTTGCTGCAAGCAGGATGCAGAGGAGTGTGTATGTGTGTCCTTGAACAAATGGTCTGAGAAGGTTGTCCGGTTTTTTTTCCCTCTTCCCCCTCTCAGGCTCAGTTGAAAGGCACAGAAATGCACAAAGTTCACTTCTGGGCATAGAGCAGCGATAGGGGATACACATGATAAAGTCACCCCAAGACACAGGGACAGAGAATTCAGTGGAAAGACTCCGAGAATTCTGCTCCCAGAGATAATTCCTGCTCACACTGACCCTTGTAGAAAGGGGACCTCGTTCCAGGCAGCCTGTACTGAGCATGTGGCTCCTGAGTGGGGTTTGTTGTTTAGGAAACCTGCTCCGGCTTTTCCATTCTTTCCTTCCAAACAGGAAAACTTCTCCTGGGGCTGTGTGCAGGCAGAGCCCTGAGGAGAGCAGGTGGCACATGGTGCGCTGGGCTGGGACAGCCAGCTGCAGAGCTCAAGGGAAGAAGCCCAAAGTGTCACAATGGCTCCTTGCCTTCACATGCAACACCTGGGTCACAATGGTCTCCTTGATTCCATGAGGCCCCACTGTGTCACAATGGCTCCTTGGTTCCATGCGGTTCCGCAGTGTCACCATGGTCTCTTTTGATCCGCACTGTGATCATGGACAATTGGTTCCATGAGGCCCCGCAGTGTCACAATGGTCCCTTGCTTCCATAGGTTTGATGTTGTAACAATGGACTCCTTGCTTCTATGAGCTAGCCTGCTTTTTGCAGAGGTGTCTTTGGTTCCAACAAGGCCCCGCTGTGTCTCAGTGCACCCTGGCTTCCATGTGGATCTGGAGTATCACAAAGGCTCCTTGGTTCCACCAGGTCCTGCTGTGTCACAATGGGTCCTGTGGTCCCCGAGGCCCTCCAAAGTCATCATGGAGGCTTGCTTCCATGAGGTTCCATTATGTGCCAGTGGTCATCTTGGTTCCAGGAGTTTCCTTAGTGTCACAATGCCCTCCATGCTTCCATGATTCCCCACAATGTCACAATGCTCTCCATGCTTCCATTAGGCCCTGCTTTGCCACAATGGTCCCCTTGTTTCCATGAGGCCCCGCTGTGTCACAATGGACGCATGGTTCCGTGATGTTGCGTGGTGTCACCGTGCTCTTCTTGAATCCGCAGTGGAACCATGGACCATTGGTTCCATGCGGCCTGGCCGTGTCACAATGGGCTCCGTGATTCCATGATTCCCCACGGTGTCACAATGGAGCCTTGTTTCTAGGAGGTTCTGTACTGTCACAATTGTCTCCTTGATGCCATCAGCCCCTGCAGTGTCACAATGGCTCCTTGGTTCCATGAGGAACACAATAGCTTGGCATAAGCATTGAGCAACAGCTGCTGAACACACCTGGCAACATCTGCTTGCATCAAAAGAGGGCTTCAAGCTGACAATGGCACCAGCAGCTTCCATCTGCAACAGACACCCAGGGAAAGGACAGGCTGTGCCGGTTTGGACAAATGTGGAGGAAAATATCCTCTGATAGAAGGCAGGTTACACCCAGCCCTCCCCCACCAGCTTCGGGAAAAAAGAATTTTCCTGGGAAGAAAGTGAAAGAGATAAAAACTATTTTTTTAACAAACACCCAGGAAAAGGATAACAATGCTAAATATTAAAACCTCTCGCTGTGGAGAGAAACCTGGGATAATTTGAGAGTCCTTCCGTGTTTCGGTGGGGTCTCCTGAAACATCCATAGACAGCGAGGCCCGTGCAAAGAAACAGGGAGCGATTCTTGAGAGAAGTTTCAGAGCTCTTTCTTCTCCAGCCACATGGGCGGGGCACTGCCAAAGAACTGAGCAATCACGGCACAAGCAGGGCCCTCCTGGCACAGGGCAACACAAAATAACCAGTGCTGAACAGGATTAGGGCACATGTCAGCAGGGAGCAGGGAGACCCCGTGCCCAGGCCATGCCTCTACCCCAGGGTCCCCCCTCCCATGACCTCATGGCACGGGGGAGGAACCCCAACACTTCCGTAGGCGCAGTCTCTCTCCTCCTCCTTGCAGCTGGCTCATGGGCCCACATTCAGGGCCCCCACCTCGGGAGAAAATTCTCCCAATGTGCTCTGATGTTGAAACAGTCAAGAAGAGAAGAACGGATAAAAACCCCCAAAGTCCCAGGAAAACAAAGTTCAACTCTCCATCTCCCTCCAGAGAAAAGGAGCTGAAAACTGGCTCAAAAGAAACAAGGTTGCTTCCTCTGCTCTTGCTGCAAGCAGGATGCAGAGGAGTGTGTATGTGTGTCCTTGAACAAATGGTCTGAGAAGGTTGTCCGGTTTTTTTTCCCTCTTCCCCCTCTCAGGCTCAGTTGAAAGGCACAGAAATGCACAAAGTTCACTTCTGGGCATAGAGCAGAGATAGGGGATACACATGATAAAGTCACCCCAAGACACAGGGACAGAGAATTCAGTGGAAAGACTCCGAGAATTCTGCTCCCAGAGATAATTCCTGCTCACACTGACCCTTGTAGAAAGGGGACCTCGTTCCAGGCAGCCTGTACTGAGCATGTGGCTCCTGAGTGGGGTTTGTTGTTTAGGAAACCTGCTCCGGCTTTTCCATTCTTTCCTTCCAAACAGGAAAACTTCTCCTGGGGCTGTGTGCAGGCAGAGCCCTGAGGAGAGCAGGTGGCACATGGTGCGCTGGGCTGGGACAGCCAGCTGCAGAGCTCAAGGGAAGAAGCCCAAAGTGTCACAATGGCTCCTTGCCTTCACATGCAACACCTGGGTCACAATGGTATCCTTGATTCCATGAGGCCCCACTGTGTCACAATGGCTCCTTGGTTCCATGCGGTTCCGCAGTGTCACCATGGTCTCTTTTGATCCGCACTGTGATCATGGACAATTGGTTCCATGAGGCCCCGCAGTGTCACAATGGTCCCTTGCTTCCATAGGTTTGATGTTGTAACAATGGACTCCTTGCTTCTATGAGCTAGCCTGCTTTTTGCAGAGGTGTCTTTGGTTCCAACAAGGCCCCGCTGTGTCTCAGTGCACCCTGGCTTCCATGTGGATCTGGAGTATCACAAAGGCTCCTTGGTTCCACCAGGTCCTGCTGTGTCACAATGGGTCCTGTGGTCCCCGAGGCCCTCCAAAGTCATCATGGAGGCTTGCTTCCATGAGGTTCCATTATGTGCCAGTGGTCATCTTGGTTCCAGGAGTTTCCTTAGTGTCACAATGCTCTCCATGCTTCCATGATTCCCCACAATGTCACAATGCTCTCCATGCTTCCATTAGGCCCTGCTTTGCCACAATGGTCCCCTTGTTTCCATGAGGCCCCGCTGTGTCACAATGGACGCATGGTTCCGTGATGTTGCGTGGTGTCACCGTGCTCTTCTTGAATCCGCAGTGGAACCATGGACCATTGGTTCCATGCGGCCTGGCCGTGTCACAATGGGCTCCGTGATTCCATGATTCCCCACGGTGTCACAATGGAGCCTTGTTTCTAGGAGGTTCTGTACTGTCACAATTGTCTCCTTGATGCCATCAGCCCCTGCAGTGTCACAATGGCTCCTTGGTTCCATGAGGAACACAATAGCTTGGCATAAGCATTGAGCAACAGCTGCTGAACACACCTGGCAACATCTGCTTGCATCAAAAGAGGGCTTCAAGCTGACAATGGCACCAGCAGCTTCCATCTGCAACAGACACCCAGGGAAAGGACAGGCTGTGCCGGTTTGGACAAATGTGGAGGAAAATATCCTCTGATAGAAGGCAGGTTACACCCAGCCCTCCCCCACCAGCTTCGGGAAAAAAGAATTTTCCTGGGAAGAAAGTGAAAGAGATAAAAACTATTTTTTTAACAAACAGACAGGAAAAGGATAACAATGCTAAATATTAAAACCTCTCGCTGTGGAGAGAAACCTGGGATAATTTGAGAGTCCTTCCGTGTTTCGGTGGGGTCTCCTGAAACATCCATAGACAGCGAGGCCCGTGCAAAGAAACAGGGAGCGATTCTTGAGAGAAGTTTCAGAGCTCTTTCTTCTCCAGCCACATGGGCGGGGCACTGCCAAAGAACTGAGCAATCACGGCACAACCAGGGCCCTCCTGGCACAGGGCAACACAAAATAACCAGTGCTGAACAGGATTAGGGCACATGTCAGCAGGGAGCAGGGAGACCCCGTGCCCAGGCCATGCCTCTACCCCAGGGTCCCCTCTCCCATGACCTCATGGCAGGGGGGAGGAACCCCAACACTTCCGTAGGCGCAGTCTCTCTCCTCCTCCTTGGAGCTGGCTCATGGGCCCACATTCAGGGCCCCCACCTCGGGAGAAAATTCTCCCAATGTGCTCTGATGTTGAAACAGTCAAGAAGAGAAGAACGGATAAAAAACCCCAAAGTCCCAGGAAAACAAAGTTCAACTCTCCATCTCCCTCCAGAGAAAAGGAGCTGAAAACTGGCTCAAAAGAAACAAGGTTGCTTCCTCTGCTCTTGCTGCAAGCAGGATGCAGAGGAGTGTGTATGTGTGTCCTTGAACAAATGGTCTGAGAAGGTTGTCCGGTTTTTTTTCCCTCTTCCCCCTCTCAGGCTCAGTTGAAAGGCACAGAAATGCACAAAGTTCACTTCTGGGCATAGAGCAGCGATAGGGGATACACATGATAAAGTCACCCCAAGACACAGGGACAGAGAATTCAGTGGAAAGACTCCGAGAATTCTGCTCCCAGAGATAATTCCTGCTCACACTGACCCTTGTAGAAAGGGGACCTCGTTCCAGGCAGCCTGTACTGAGCATGTGGCTCCTGAGTGGGGTTTGTTGTTTAGGAAACCTGCTCAGGCTTTTCCATTCTTTCCTTCCAAACAGGAAAACTTCTCCTGGGGCTGTGTGCAGGCAGAGCCCTGAGGAGAGCAGGTGGCACATGGTGCGCTGGGCTGGGACAGCCAGCTGCAGAGCTCAAGGGAAGAAGCCCAAAGTGTCACAATGGCTCCTTGCCTTCACATGCAACACCTGGGTCACAATGGTCTCCTTGATTCCATGAGGCCCCACTGTGTCACAATGGCTCCTTGGTTCCATGCGGTTCCGCAGTGTCACCATGGTCTCTTTTGATCCGCACTGTGATCATGGACAATTGGTTCCATGAGGCCCCGCAGTGTCACAATGGTCCCTTGCTTCCATAGGTTTGATGTTGTAACAATGGACTCCTTGCTTCTATGAGCTAGCCTGCTTTTTGCAGAGGTGTCTTTGGTTCCAACAAGGCCCCGCTGTGTCTCAGTGCACCCTGGCTTCCATGTGGATCTGGAGTATCACAAAGGCTCCTTGGTTCCACCAGGTCCTGCTGTGTCACAATGGGTCCTGTGGTCCCCGAGGCCCTCCAAAGTCATCATGGAGGCTTGCTTCCATGAGGTTCCATTATGTGCCAGTGGTCATCTTGGTTCCAGGAGTTTCCTTAGTGTCACAATGCTCTCCATGCTTCCATGATTCCCCACAATGTCACAATGCTCTCCATGCTTCCATTAGGCCCTGCTTTGCCACAATGGTCCCCTTGTTTCCATGAGGCCCCGCTGTGTCACAATGGACGCATGGTTCCGTGATGTTGCGTGGTGTCACCGTGCTCTTCTTGAATCCGCAGTGGAACCATGGACCATTGGTTCCATGCGGCCTGGCCGTGTCACAATGGGCTCCGTGATTCCATGATTCCCCACGGTGTCACAATGGAGCCTTGTTTCTAGGAGGTTCTGTACTGTCACAATTGTCTCCTTGATGCCATCAGCCCCTGCAGTGTCACAATGGCTCCTTGGTTCCATGAGGAACACAATAGCTTGGCATAAGCATTGAGCAACAGCTGCTGAACACACCTGGCAACATCTGCTTGCATCAAAAGAGGGCTTCAAGCTGACAATGGCACCAGCAGCTTCCATCTGCAACAGACACCCAGGGAAAGGACAGGCTGTGCCGGTTTGGACAAATGTGGAGGAAAATATCCTCTGATAGAAGGCAGGTTACACCCAGCCCTCCCCCACCAGCTTCGGGAAAAAAGAATTTTCCTGGGAAGAAAGTGAAAGAGATAAAAACTATTTTTTTAACAAACACCCAGGAAAAGGATAACAATGCTAAATATTAAAACCTCTCACTGTGGAGAGAAACCTGGGATAATTTGAGAGTCCTTCCGTGTTTCGATGGGGTCTCCTGAAACATCCATAGACAGCGAGGCCCGTGCAAAGAAACAGGGAGCGATTCTTGAGAGAAGTTTCAGAGCTCTTTCTTCTCCAGCCACATGGGCGGGGCACTGCCAAAGAACTGAGCAATCACGGCACAACCAGGGCCCTCCTGGCACAGGGCAACACAAAATAACCAGTGCTGAACAGGAGTAGGGCACATGTCAGCAGGGAGCAGGGAGACCCCGTGCCCAGGCCATGCCTCTACCCCAGGGTCCCCCCTCCCATGACCTCATGGCACGGGGGAGGAACCCCAACACTTCCGTAGGCGCAGTCTCTCTCCTCCTCCTTGCAGCTGGCTCATGGGCCCACATTCAGGGCCCCCACCTCGGGAGAAAATTCTCCCAATGTGCTCTGATGTTGAAACAGTCAAGAAGAGAAGAACGGATAAAAAACCCCAAAGTCCCAGGAAAACAAAGTTCAACTCTCCATCTCCCTCCAGAGAAAAGGAGCTGAAAACTGGCTCAAAAGAAACAAGGTTGCTTCCTCTGCTCTTGCTGCAAGCAGGATGCAGAGGAGTGTGTATGTGTGTCCTTGAACAAATGGTCTGAGAAGGTTGTCCGGTTTTTTTTCCCTCTTCCCCCTCTCAGGCTCAGTTGAAAGGCCCAGAAACGCACAAAGTTCACTTCTGGGCATAGAGCAGCGATAGGGGATACACATGATAAAGTCACCCCAAGACACAGGGACAGAGAATTCAGTGGAAAGACTCCGAGAATTCTGCTCCCAGAGATAATTCCTGCTCACACTGACCCTTGTAGAAAGGGGACCTCGTTCCAGGCAGCCTGTACTGAGCATGTGGCTCCTGAGTGGGGTTTGTTGTTTAGGAAACCTGCTCAGGCTTTTCCATTCTTTCCTTCCAAACAGGAAAACTTCTCCTGGGGCTGTGTGCAGGCAGAGCCCTGAGGAGAGCAGGTGGCACATGATGCGCTGGGCTGGGACAGCCAGCTGCAGAGCTCAAGGGAAGAAGCCCAAAGTGTCACAATGGCTCCTTGCCTTCACATGCAACACCTGG
The DNA here is from genome assembly GCF_041296385.1 of Aphelocoma coerulescens. Lineage (NCBI taxonomy): Eukaryota > Metazoa > Chordata > Aves > Passeriformes > Corvidae > Aphelocoma > Aphelocoma coerulescens. Next base: position 22,670,306 of record NC_091026.1, read on the forward strand.
GTCACAATGGTCTCCTTGATTCCATGAGGCCCCACTGTGTCACAATGGCTCCTTGGTTCCATGCGGTTCCGCAGTGTCACCATGGTCTCTTTTGATCCGCACTGTGATCATGGACAATTGGTTCCATGAGGCCCCGCAGTGTCACAATGGTCCCTTGCTTCCATAGGTTTGATGTTGTAACAATGGACTCCTTGCTTCTATGAGCTAGCCTGCTTTTTGCAGAGGTGTCTTTGGTTCCAACAAGGCCCCGCTGTGTCTCAGTGCACCCTGGCTTCCATGTGGATCTGGAGTATCACAAAGGCTCCTTGGTTCCACCAGGTCCTGCTGTGTCACAATGGGTCCTGTGGTCCCCGAGGCCCTCCAAAGTCATCATGGAGGCTTGCTTCCATGAGGTTCCATTATGTGCCAGTGGTCATCTTGGTTCCAGGAGTTTCCTTAGTGTCACAATGCTCTCCATGCTTCCATGATTCCCCACAATGTCACAATGCTCTCCATGCTTCCATTAGGCCCTGCTTTGCCACAATGGTCCCCTTGTTTCCATGAGGCCCCGCTGTGTCACAATGGACGCATGGTTCCGTGATGTTGCGTGGTGTCACCGTGCTCTTCTTGAATCCGCAGTGGAACCATGGACCATTGGTTCCATGCGGCCTGGCCGTGTCACAATGGGCTCCGTGATTCCATGATTCCCCACGGTGTCACAATGGAGCCTTGTTTCTAGGAGGTTCTGTACTGTCACAATTGTCTCCTTGATGCCATCAGCCCCTGCAGTGTCACAATGGCTCCTTGGTTCCATGAGGAACACAATAGCTTGGCATAAGCATTGAGCAACAGCTGCTGAACACACCTGGCAACATCTGCTTGCATCAAAAGAGGGCTTCAAGCTGACAATGGCACCAGCAGCTTCCATCTGCAACAGACACCCAGGGAAAGGACAGGCTGTGCCGGTTTGGACAAATGTGGAGGAAAATATCCTCTGATAGAAGGCAGGTTACACCCAGCCCTCCCCCACCAGCTTCGGGAAAAAAGAATTTTCCTGGGAAGAAAGTGAAAGAGATAAAAACTATTTTTTTAACAAACACCCAGGAAAAGGATAACAATGCTAAATATTAAAACCTCTCACTGTGGAGAGAAACCTGGGATAATTTGAGAGTCCTTCCGTGTTTCGGTGGGGTCTCCTGAAACATCCATAGACAGCGAGGCCCGTGCAAAGAAACAGGGAGCGATTCTTGAGAGAAGTTTCAGAGCTCTTTCTTCTCCAGCCACATGGGCGGGGCACTGCCAAAGAACTGAGCAATCACGGCACAAGCAGGGCCCTCCTGGCACAGGGCAACACAAAATAACCAGTGCTGAACAGGATTAGGGCACATGTCAGCAGGGAGCAGGGAGACCCCGTGCCCAGGCCATGCCTCTACCCCAGGGTCCCCCCTCCCATGACCTCATGGCACGGGGGAGGAACCCCAACACTTCCGTAGGCGCAGTCTCTCTCCTCCTCCTTGCAGCTGGCTCATGGGCCCACATTCAGGGCCCCCACCTCGGGAGAAAATTCTCCCAATGTGCTCTGATGTTGAAACAGTCAAGAAGAGAAGAACGGATAAAAACCCCCAAAGTCCCAGGAAAACAAAGTTCAACTCTCCATCTCCCTCCAGAGAAAAGGAGCTGAAAACTGGCTCAAAAGAAACAAGGTTGCTTCCTCTGCTCTTGCTGCAAGCAGGATGCAGAGGAGTGTGTATGTGTGTCCTTGAACAAATGGTCTGAGAAGGTTGTCCGGTTTTTTTTCCCTCTTCCCCCTCTCAGGCTCAGTTGAAAGGCACAGAAATGCACAAAGTTCACTTCTGGGCATAGAGCAGAGATAGGGGATACACATGATAAAGTCACCCCAAGACACAGGGACAGAGAATTCAGTGGAAAGACTCCGAGAATTCTGCTCCCAGAGATAATTCCTGCTCACACTGACCCTTGTAGAAAGGGGACCTCGTTCCAGGCAGCCTGTACTGAGCATGTGGCTCCTGAGTGGGGTTTGTTGTTTAGGAAACCTGCTCCGGCTTTTCCATTCTTTCCTTCCAAACAGGAAAACTTCTCCTGGGGCTGTGTGCAGGCAGAGCCCTGAGGAGAGCAGGTGGCACATGGTGCGCTGGGCTGGGACAGCCAGCTGCAGAGCTCAAGGGAAGAAGCCCAAAGTGTCACAATGGCTCCTTGCCTTCACATGCAACACCTGGGTCACAATGGTATCCTTGATTCCATGAGGCCCCACTGTGTCACAATGGCTCCTTGGTTCCATGCGGTTCCGCAGTGTCACCATGGTCTCTTTTGATCCGCACTGTGATCATGGACAATTGGTTCCATGAGGCCCCGCAGTGTCACAATGGTCCCTTGCTTCCATAGGTTTGATGTTGTAACAATGGACTCCTTGCTTCTATGAGCTAGCCTGCTTTTTGCAGAGGTGTCTTTGGTTCCAACAAGGCCCCGCTGTGTCTCAGTGCACCCTGGCTTCCATGTGGATCTGGAGTATCACAAAGGCTCCTTGGTTCCACCAGGTCCTGCTGTGTCACAATGGGTCCTGTGGTCCCCGAGGCCCTCCAAAGTCATCATGGAGGCTTGCTTCCATGAGGTTCCATTATGTGCCAGTGGTCATCTTGGTTCCAGGAGTTTCCTTAGTGTCACAATGCTCTCCATGCTTCCATGATTCCCCACAATGTCACAATGCTCTCCATGCTTCCATTAGGCCCTGCTTTGCCACAATGGTCCCCTTGTTTCCATGAGGCCCCGCTGTGTCACAATGGACGCATGGTTCCGTGATGTTGCGTGGTGTCACCGTGCTCTTCTTGAATCCGCAGTGGAACCATGGACCATTGGTTCCATGCGGCCTGGCCGTGTCACAATGGGCTCCGTGATTCCATGATTCCCCACGGTGTCACAATGGAGCCTTGTTTCTAGGAGGTTCTGTACTGTCACAATTGTCTCCTTGATGCCATCAGCCCCTGCAGTGTCACAATGGCTCCTTGGTTCCATGAGGAACACAATAGCTTGGCATAAGCATTGAGCAACAGCTGCTGAACACACCTGGCAACATCTGCTTGCATCAAAAGAGGGCTTCAAGCTGACAATGGCACCAGCAGCTTCCATCTGCAACAGACACCCAGGGAAAGGACAGGCTGTGCCGGTTTGGACAAATGTGGAGGAAAATATCCTCTGATAGAAGGCAGGTTACACCCAGCCCTCCCCCACCAGCTTCGGGAAAAAAGAATTTTCCTGGGAAGAAAGTGAAAGAGATAAAAACTATTTTTTTAACAAACAGACAGGAAAAGGATAACAATGCTAAATATTAAAACCTCTCGCTGTGGAGAGAAACCTGGGATAATTTGAGAGTCCTTCCGTGTTTCGGTGGGGTCTCCTGAAACATCCATAGACAGCGAGGCCCGTGCAAAGAAACAGGGAGCGATTCTTGAGAGAAGTTTCAGAGCTCTTTCTTCTCCAGCCACATGGGCGGGGCACTGCCAAAGAACTGAGCAATCACGGCACAACCAGGGCCCTCCTGGCACAGGGCAACACAAAATAACCAGTGCTGAACAGGATTAGGGCACATGTCAGCAGGGAGCAGGGAGACCCCGTGCCCAGGCCATGCCTCTACCCCAGGGTCCCCTCTCCCATGACCTCATGGCAGGGGGGAGGAACCCCAACACTTCCGTAGGCGCAGTCTCTCTCCTCCTCCTTGGAGCTGGCTCATGGGCCCACATTCAGGGCCCCCACCTCGGGAGAAAATTCTCCCAATGTGCTCTGATGTTGAAACAGTCAAGAAGAGAAGAACGGATAAAAACCCCCAAAGTCCCAGGAAAACAAAGTTCAACTCTCCATCTCCCTCCAGAGAAAAGGAGCTGAAAACTGGCTCAAAAGAAACAAGGTTGCTTCCTCTGCTCTTGCTGCAAGCAGGATGCAGAGGAGTGTGTATGTGTGTCCTTGAACAAATGGTCTGAGAAGGTTGTCCGGTTTTTTTTCCCTCTTCCCCCTCTCAGGCTCAGTTGAAAGGCACAGAAATGCACAAAGTTCACTTCTGGGCATAGAGCAGCGATAGGGGATACACATGATAAAGTCACCCCAAGACACAGGGACAGAGAATTCAGTGGAAAGACTCCGAGAATTCTGCTCCCAGAGATAATTCCTGCTCACACTGACCCTTGTAGAAAGGGGACCTCGTTCCAGGCAGCCTGTACTGAGCATGTGGCTCCTGAGTGGGGTTTGTTGTTTAGGAAACCTGCTCAGGCTTTTCCATTCTTTCCTTCCAAACAGGAAAACTTCTCCTGGGGCTGTGTGCAGGCAGAGCCCTGAGGAGAGCAGGTGGCACATGGTGCGCTGGGCTGGGACAGCCAGCTGCAGAGCTCAAGGGAAGAAGCCCAAAGTGTCACAATGGCTCCTTGCCTTCACATGCAACACCTGGGTCACAATGGTCTCCTTGATTCCATGAGGCCCCACTGTGTCACAATGGCTCCTTGGTTCCATCAGGTTCCGCAGTGTCACCATGGTCTCTTTTGATCCGCACTGTGATCATGGACAATTGGTTCCATGAGGCCCCGCAGTGTCACAATGGTCCCTTGCTTCCATAGGTTTGATGTTGTAACAATGGACTCCTTGCTTCTATGAGCTAGCCTGCTTTTTGCAGAGGTGTCTTTGGTTCCAACAAGGCCCCGCTGTGTCTCAGTGCACCCTGGCTTCCATGTGGATCTGGAGTATCACAAAGGCTCCTTGGTTCCACCAGGTCCTGCTGTGTCACAATGGGTCCTGTGGTCCCCGAGGCCCTCCAAAGTCATCATGGAGGCTTGCTTCCATGAGGTTCCATTATGTGCCAGTGGTCATCTTGGTTCCAGGAGTTTCCTTAGTGTCACAATGCTCTCCATGCTTCCATGATTCCCCACAATGTCACAATGCTCTCCATGCTTCCATTAGGCCCTGCTTTGCCACAATGGTCCCCTTGTTTCCATGAGGCCCCGCTGTGTCACAATGGACGCATGGTTCCGTGATGTTGCGTGGTGTCACCGTGCTCTTCTTGAATCCGCAGTGGAACCATGGACCATTGGTTCCATGCGGCCTGGCCGTGTCACAATGGGCTCCGTGATTCCATGATTCCCCACGGTGTCACAATGGAGCCTTGTTTCTAGGAGGTTCTGTACTGTCACAATTGTCTCCTTGATGCCATCAGCCCCTGCAGTGTCACAATGGCTCCTTGGTTCCATGAGGAACACAATAGCTTGGCATAAGCATTGAGCAACAGCTGCTGAACACACCTGGCAACATCTGCTTGCATCAAAAGAGGGCTTCAAGCTGACAATGGCACCAGCAGCTTCCATCTGCAACAGACACCCAGGGAAAGGACAGGCTGTGCCGGTTTGGACAAATGTGGAGGAAAATATCCTCTGATAGAAGGCAGGTTACACCCAGCCCTCCCCCACCAGCTTCGGGAAAAAAGAATTTTCCTGGGAAGAAAGTGAAAGAGATAAAAACTATTTTTTTAACAAACACCCAGGAAAAGGATAACAATGCTAAATATTAAAACCTCTCACTGTGGAGAGAAACCTGGGATAATTTGAGAGTCCTTCCGTGTTTCGGTGGGGTCTCCTGAAACATCCATAGACAGCGAGGCCCGTGCAAAGAAACAGGGAGCGATTCTTGAGAGAAGTTTCAGAGCTCTTTCTTCTCCAGCCACATGGGCGGGGCACTGCCAAAGAACTGAGCAATCACGGCACAACCAGGGCCCTCCTGGCACAGGGCAACACAAAATAACCAGTGCTGAACAGGAGTAGGGCACATGTCAGCAGGGAGCAGGGAGACCCCGTGCCCAGGCCATGCCTCTACCCCAGGGTCCCCCCTCCCATGACCTCATGGCACGGGGGAGGAACCCCAACACTTCCGTAGGCGCAGTCTCTCTCCTCCTCCTTGCAGCTGGCTCATGGGCCCACATTCAGGGCCCCCACCTCGGGAGAAAATTCTCCCAATGTGCTCTGATGTTGAAACAGTCAAGAAGAGAAGAACGGATAAAAACCCCCAAAGTCCCAGGAAAACAAAGTTCAACTCTCCATCTCCCTCCAGAGAAAAGGAGCTGAAAACTGGCTCAAAAGAAACAAGGTTGCTTCCTCTGCTCTTGCTGCAAGCAGGATGCAGAGGAGTGTGTATGTGTGTCCTTGAACAAATGGTCTGAGAAGGTTGTCCGGTTTTTTTTCCCTCTTCCCCCTCTCAGGCTCAGTTGAAAGGCACAGAAATGCACAAAGTTCACTTCTGGGCATAGAGCAGCGATAGGGGATACACATGATAAAGTCACCCCAAGACACAGGGACAGAGAATTCAGTGGAAAGACTCCGAGAATTCTGCTCCCAGAGATAATTCCTGCTCACACTGACCCTTGTAGAAAGGGGACCTCGTTCCAGGCAGCCTGTACTGAGCATGTGGCTCCTGAGTGGGGTTTGTTGTTTAGGAAACCTGCTCAGGCTTTTCCATTCTTTCCTTCCAAACAGGAAAACTTCTCCTGGGGCTGTGTGCAGGCAGAGCCCTGAGGAGAGCAGGTGGCACATGATGCGCTGGGCTGGGACAGCCAGCTGCAGAGCTCAAGGGAAGAAGCCCAAAGTGTCACAATGGCTCCTTGCCTTCACATGCAACACCTGGGTCACAATGGTCTCCTTGATTCCATGAGGCCCCACTGTGTCACAATGGCTCCTTGGTTCCATGCGGTTCCGCAGTGTCACCATGGTCTCTTTTGATCCGCACTGTGATCATGGACAATTGGTTCCATGAGGCCCCGCAGTGTCACAATGGTCCCTTGCTTCCATAGGTTTGATGTTGTAACAATGGACTCCTTGCTTCTATGAGCTAGCCTGCTTTTTGCAGAGGTGTCTTTGGTTCCAACAAGGCCCCGCTGTGTCTCAGTGCACCCTGGCTTCCATGTGGATCTGGAGTATCACAAAGGCTCCTTGGTTCCACCAGGTCCTGCTGTGTCACAATGGGTCCTGTGGTCCCCGAGGCCCTCCAAAGTCATCATGGAGGCTTGCTTCCATGAGGTTCCATTATGTGCCAGTGGTCATCTTGGTTCCAGGAGTTTCCTTAGTGTCACAATGCTCTCCATGCTTCCATGATTCCCCACAATGTCACAATGCTCTCCATGCTTCCATTAGGCCCTGCTTTGCCACAATGGTCCCCTTGTTTCCATGAGGCCCCGCTGTGTCACAATGGACGCATGGTTCCGTGATGTTGCGTGGTGTCACCGTGCTCTTCTTGAATCCGCAGTGGAACCATGGACCATTGGTTCCATGCGGCCTGGCCGTGTCACAATGGGCTCCGTGATTCCATGATTCCCCACGGTGTCACAATGGAGCCTTGTTTCTAGGAGGTTCTGTACTGTCACAATTGTCTCCTTGATGCCATCAGCCCCTGCAGTGTCACAATGGCTCCTTGGTTCCATGAGGAACACAATAGCTTGGCATAAGCATTGAGCAACAGCTGCTGAACACACCTGGCAACATCTGCTTGCATCAAAAGAGGGCTTCAAGCTGACAATGGCACCAGCAGCTTCCATCTGCAACAGACACCCAGGGAAAGGACAGGCTGTGCCGGTTTGGACAAATGTGGAGGAAAATATCCTCTGATAGAAGGCAGGTTACACCCAGCCCTCCCCCACCAGCTTCGGGAAAAAAGAATTTTCCTGGGAAGAAAGTGAAAGAGATAAAAACTATTTTTTTAACAAACACCCAGGAAAAGGATAACAATGCTAAATATTAAAACCTCTCACTGTGGAGAGAAACCTGGGATAATTTGAGAGTCCTTCCGTGTTTCGGTGGGGTCTCCTGAAACATCCATAGACAGCGAGGCCCGTGCAAAGAAATAGGGAGCGATTCTTGAGAGAAGTTTCAGAGCTCTTTCTTCTCCAGCCACATGGGCGGGGCACTGCCAAAGAACTGAGCAATCACGGCACAAGCAGGGCCCTCCTGGCACAGGGCAACACAAAATAACCAGTGCTGAACAGGATTAGGGCACATGTCAGCAGGGAGCAGGGAGACCCCGTGCCCAGGCCATGCCTCTACCCCAGGGTCCCCCCTCCCATGACCTCATGGCACGGGGGAGGAACCCCAACACTTCCGTAGGCGCAGTCTCTCTCCTCCTCCTTGCAGCTGGCTCATGGGCCCACATTCAGGGCCCCCACCTCGGGAGAAAATTCTCCCAATGTGCTCTGATGTTGAAACAGTCAAGAAGAGAAGAACGGATAAAAACCCCCAAAGTCCCAGGAAAACAAAGTTCAACTCTCCATCTCCCTCCAGAGAAAAGGAGCTGAAAACTGGCTCAAAAGAAACAAGGTTGCTTCCTCTGCTCTTGCTGCAAGCAGGATGCAGAGGAGTGTGTATGTGTGTCCTTGAACAAATGGTCTGAGAAGGTTGTCCGGTTTTTTTTCCCTCTTCCCCCTCTCAGGCTCAGTTGAAAGGCACAGAAATGCACAAAGTTCACTTCTGGGCATAGAGCAGAGATAGGGGATACACATGATAAAGTCACCCCAAGACACAGGGACAGAGAATTCAGTGGAAAGACTCCGAGAATTCTGCTCCCAGAGATAATTCCTGCTCACACTGACCCTTGTAGAAAGGGGACCTCGTTCCAGGCAGCCTGTACTGAGCATGTGGCTCCTGAGTGGGGTTTGTTGTTTAGGAAACCTGCTCCGGCTTTTCCATTCTTTCCTTCCAAACAGGAAAACTTCTCCTGGGGCTGTGTGCAGGCAGAGCCCTGAGGAGAGCAGGTGGCACATGGTGCGCTGGGCTGGGACAGCCAGCTGCAGAGCTCAAGGGAAGAAGCCCAAAGTGTCACAATGGCTCCTTGCCTTCACATGCAACACCTGGGTCACAATGGTATCCTTGATTCCATGAGGCCCCACTGTGTCACAATGGCTCCTTGGTTCCATGCGGTTCCGCAGTGTCACCATGGTCTCTTTTGATCCGCACTGTGATCATGGACAATTGGTTCCATGAGGCCCCGCAGTGTCACAATGGTCCCTTGCTTCCATAGGTTTGATGTTGTAACAATGGACTCCTTGCTTCTATGAGCTAGCCTGCTTTTTGCAGAGGTGTCTTTGGTTCCAACAAGGCCCCGCTGTGTCTCAGTGCACCCTGGCTTCCATGTGGATCTGGAGTATCACAAAGGCTCCTTGGTTCCACCAGGTCCTGCTGTGTCACAATGGGTCCTGTGGTCCCCGAGGCCCTCCAAAGTCATCATGGAGGCTTGCTTCCATGAGGTTCCATTATGTGCCAGTGGTCATCTTGGTTCCAGGAGTTTCCTTAGTGTCACAATGCTCTCCATGCTTCCATGATTCCCCACAATGTCACAATGCTCTCCATGCTTCCATTAGGCCCTGCTTTGCCACAATGGTCCCCTTGTTTCCATGAGGCCCCGCTGTGTCACAATGGACGCATGGTTCCGTGATGTTGCGTGGTGTCACCGTGCTCTTCTTGAATCCGCAGTGGAACCATGGACCATTGGTTCCATGCGGCCTGGCCGTGTCACAATGGGCTCCGTGATTCCATGATTCCCCACGGTGTCACAATGGAGCCTTGTTTCTAGGAGGTTCTGTACTGTCACAATTGTCTCCTTGATGCCATCAGCCCCTGCAGTGTCACAATGGCTCCTTGGTTCCATGAGGAACACAATAGCTTGGCATAAGCATTGAGCAACAGCTGCTGAACACACCTGGCAACATCTGCTTGCATCAAAAGAGGGCTTCAAGCTGACAATGGCACCAGCAGCTTCCATCTGCAACAGACACCCAGGGAAAGGACAGGCTGTGCCGGTTTGGACAAATGTGGAGGAAAATATCCTCTGATAGAAGGCAGGTTACACCCAGCCCTCCCCCACCAGCTTCGGGAAAAAAGAATTTTCCTGGGAAGAAAGTGAAAGAGATAAAAACTATTTTTTTAACAAACAGACAGGAAAAGGATAACAATGCTAAATATTAAAACCTCTCGCTGTGGAGAGAAACCTGGGATAATTTGAGAGTCCTTCCGTGTTTCGGTGGGGTCTCCTGAAACATCCATAGACAGCGAGGCCCGTGCAAAGAAACAGGGAGCGATTCTTGAGAGAAGTTTCAGAGCTCTTTCTTCTCCAGCCACATGGGCGGGGCACTGCCAAAGAACTGAGCAATCACGGCACAACCAGGGCCCTCCTGGCACAGGGCAACACAAAATAACCAGTGCTGAACAGGATTAGGGCACATGTCAGCAGGGAGCAGGGAGACCCCGTGCCCAGGCCATGCCTCTACCCCAGGGTCCCCTCTCCCATGACCTCATGGCAGGGGGGAGGAACCCCAACACTTCCGTAGGCGCAGTCTCTCTCCTCCTCCTTGGAGCTGGCTCATGGGCCCACATTCAGGGCCCCCACCTCGGGAGAAAATTCTCCCAATGTGCTCTGATGTTGAAACAGTCAAGAAGAGAAGAACGGATAAAAACCCCCAAAGTCCCAGGAAAACAAAGTTCAACTCTCCATCTCCCTCCAGAGAAAAGGAGCTGAAAACTGGCTCAAAAGAAACAAGGTTGCTTCCTCTGCTCTTGCTGCAAGCAGGATGCAGAGGAGTGTGTATGTGTGTCCTTGAACAAATGGTCTGAGAAGGTTGTCCGGTTTTTTTTCCCTCTTCCCCCTCTCAGGCTCAGTTGAAAGGCACAGAAATGCACAAAGTTCACTTCTGGGCATAGAGCAGCGATAGGGGATACACATGATAAAGTCACCCCAAGACACAGGGACAGAGAATTCAGTGGAAAGACTCCGAGAATTCTGCTCCCAGAGATAATTCCTGCTCACACTGACCCTTGTAGAAAGGGGACCTCGTTCCAGGCAGCCTGTACTGAGCATGTGGCTCCTGAGTGGGGTTTGTTGTTTAGGAAACCTGCTCAGGCTTTTCCATTCTTTCCTTCCAAACAGGAAAACTTCTCCTGGGGCTGTGTGCAGGCAGAGCCCTGAGGAGAGCAGGTGGCACATGGTGCGCTGGGCTGGGACAGCCAGCTGCAGAGCTCAAGGGAAGAAGCCCAAAGTGTCACAATGGCTCCTTGCCTTCACATGCAACACCTGGGTCACAATGGTCTCCTTGATTCCATGAGGCCCCACTGTGTCACAATGGCTCCTTGGTTCCATGCGGTTCCGCAGTGTCACCATGGTCTCTTTTGATCCGCACTGTGATCATGGACAATTGGTTCCATGAGGCCCCGCAGTGTCACAATGGTCCCTTGCTTCCATAGGTTTGATGTTGTAACAATGGACTCCTTGCTTCTATGAGCTAGCCTGCTTTTTGCAGAGGTGTCTTTGGTTCCAACAAGGCCCCGCTGTGTCTCAGTGCACCCTGGCTTCCATGTGGATCTGGAGTATCACAAAGGCTCCTTGGTTCCACCAGGTCCTGCTGTGTCACAATGGGTCCTGTGGTCCCCGAGGCCCTCCAAAGTCATCATGGAGGCTTGCTTCCATGAGGTTCCATTATGTGCCAGTGGTCATCTTGGTTCCAGGAGTTTCCTTAGTGTCACAATGCTCTCCATGCTTCCATGATTCCCCACAATGTCACAATGCTCTCCATGCTTCCATTAGGCCCTGCTTTGCCACAATGGTCCCCTTGTTTCCATGAGGCCCCGCTGTGTCACAATGGACGCATGGTTCCGTGATGTTGCGTGGTGTCACCGTGCTCTTCTTGAATCCGCAGTGGAACCATGGACCATTGGTTCCATGCGGCCTGGCCGTGTCACAATGGGCTCCGTGATTCCATGATTCCCCACGGTGTCACAATGGAGCCTTGTTTCTAGGAGGTTCTGTACTGTCACAATTGTCTCCTTGATGCCATCAGCCCCTGCAGTGTCACAATGGCTCCTTGGTTCCATGAGGAACACAATAGCTTGGCATAAGCATTGAGCAACAGCTGCTGAACACACCTGGCAACATCTGCTTGCATCAAAAGAGGGCTTCAAGCTGACAATGGCACCAGCAGCTTCCATCTGCAACAGACACCCAGGGAAAGGACAGGCTGTGCCGGTTTGGACAAATGTGGAGGAAAATATCCTCTGATAGAAGGCAGGTTACACCCAGCCCTCCCCCACCAGCTTCGGGAAAAAAGAATTTTCCTGGGAAGAAAGTGAAAGAGATAAAAACTATTTTTTTAACAAACAGACAGGAAAAGGATAACAATGCTAAATATTAAAACCTCTCGCTGTGGAGAGAAACCTGGGATAATTTGAGAGTCCTTCCGTGTTTCGGTGGGGTCTCCTGAAACATCCATAGACAGCGAGGCCCGTGCAAAGAAACAGGGAGCGATTCTTGAGAGAAGTTTCAGAGCTCTTTCTTCTCCAGCCACATGGGCGGGGCACTGCCAAAGAACTGAGCAATCACGGCACAACCAGGGCCCTCCTGGCACAGGGCAACACAAAATAACCAGTGCTGAACAGGAGTAGGGCACATGTCAGCAGGGAGCAGGGAGACCCCGTGCCCAGGCCATGCCTCTACCCCAGGGTCCCCCCTCCCATGACCTCATGGCACGGGGGAGGAACCCCAACACTTCCGTAGGCGCAGTCTCTCTCCTCCTCCTTGCAGCTGGCTCATGGGCCCACATTCAGGGCCCCCACCTCGGGAGAAAATTCTCCCAATGTGCTCTGATGTTGAAACAGTCAAGAAGAGAAGAACGGATAAAAACCCCCAAAGTCCCAGGAAAACAAAGTTCAACTCTCCATCTCCCTCCAGAGAAAAGGAGCTGAAAACTGGCTCAAAAGAAACAAGGTTGCTTCCTCTGCTCTTGCTGCAAGCAGGATGCAGAGGAGTGTGTATGTGTGTCCTTGAACAAATGGTCTGAGAAGGTTGTCCGGTTTTTTTTCCCTCTTCCCCCTCTCAGGCTCAGTTGAAAGGCACAGAAATGCACAAAGTTCACTTCTGGGCATAGAGCAGCGATAGGGGATACACATGATAAAGTCACCCCAAGACACAGGGACAGAGAATTCAGTGGAAAGACTCCGAGAATTCTGCTCCCAGAGATAATTCCTGCTCACACTGACCCTTGTAGAAAGGGGACCTCGTTCCAGGCAGCCTGTACTGAGCATGTGGCTCCTGAGTGGGGTTTGTTGTTTAGGAAACCTGCTCCGGCTTTTCCATTCTTTCCTTCCAAACAGGAAAACTTCTCCTGGGGCTGTGTGCAGGCAGAGCCCTGAGGAGAGCAGGTGGCACATGATGCGCTGGGCTGGGACAGCCAGCTGCAGAGCTCAAGGGAAGAAGCCCAAAGTGTCACAATGGCTCCTTGCCTTCACATGCAACACCTGGGTCACAATGGTCTCCTTGATTCCATGAGGCCCCACTGTGTCACAATGGCTCCTTGGTTCCATCAGGTTCCGCAGTGTCACCATGGTCTCCTTTGATCCGCACTGTCATCATGGACAATTGGTTCCATGAGGCCCCGCAGTGTCACAATGGTCCCTTGGTTCCATAGGTTTGATGTTGTAACAATGGACTCCTTGCTTCTATGAGCTAGCCTGCTTTTTGCAGAGGTGTCTTTGGTTCCAACAAGGCCCCGCTTTGTCTCAGTGCACCCTGGCTTCCATGTGGATCTGGAGTATCACAAAGGCTCCTTGGTTCCACCAGGTCCTGCTGTGTCACAATGGGTCCTGTGGTCCCCGAGGCCCTCCAAAGTCATCATGGAGGCTTGCTTCCATGAGGTTCCATTATGTGCCAGTGCTCATCTTGGTTCCAGGAGTTTCCTTAGTGTCACAATGCTCTCCATGCTTCCATGATTCCCCACAATGTCACAATGCTCTCCATGCTTCCATTAGGCCCTGCTTTGCCACAATGGTCCCCTTGTTTCCATGAGGCCCCGCTGTGTCACAATGGACCTATGGTTCCATGATGTTGCGTGGTGTCACCGTGCTCTTCTTGAATCCGCCGTGTAACCATGGACCATTGGTTCCATGCGGCCTGGCCGTGTCACAATGGGCTCCTTGATTCCATGATTCCCCACGGTGTCACAATGGAGCCTTGTTTCTAGGAGGTTCTGTACTGTCACAATTGCCTCCTTGATGCCATCAGCCCCTGCAGTGTCACAATGGCTCCTTGGTTCCATGAGGAACACAATAGCTTGGCATAAGCATTGAGCAACAGCTGCTGAACACACCTGGCAACATCTGCTTGCATCAAAAGAGGGCTTCAAGCTGACAATGGCACCAGCAGCTTCCATCTGCAACAGACACCCAGGAAAGGACAGGCTGTGCCGGTTTGGACAAATGTGGAGGAAAATATCCTCTGATAGAAGGCAGGTTACACCCAGCCCTCCCCCACCAGCTTCGGGAAAAAAGAATTTTCCTGGGACGAAAGTGAAAGAGATAAAAACAATTTTTTAACAAACACCCAGGAAAAGGAGAACAATGCTAAATATTAAAAGCTCTCGCTGTGCAGAGAAAGCTGAAATAATTTGAGAGTCCTTCCGTGTTTCGGTGGGGTCTCCTGAAACATCCATAGACAGCGAGGCCCGTGCAAAGAAATAGGGAGCCATTCTTGAGAGAAGTTTCAGAGCTCTTTCTTCTCCAGCCACATGGGCGGGGCACTGCCAAAGAACTGAGCAATCACGGCACAACCAGGGCCCTCCTGGCACAAGGCAACACAAAATAAGCAGTGCTGAACAGGATTAGGGCACATGTCAGCAGGGAGCAGGGAGACCCCCGTGCCCAGGCCATGCCTCTACCCCAGGGTCCCCTCTCCCATGACCTCATGGCAGGGGGGAGGAACCCCAAAACTTCCGTAGGTGCAGTCTCTCTCCTCCTCCTTGCAGCTGGCTCATGGGCCCACATTCAGGGCCCCCACCTCGGGAGAAAATTCTCCCAATGTGGTCTGATGTTGAAAGAGTCAAGAAGAGAAGAAGGGAAAAAAACCCCCAAAGTCCCAGGAAAACAAAGTTCAACTCTCCATCTCTCCCCAGAGAAAAGGAGCTGAAAACTGGCTAAAAAGAAACAAAGTTGCTTCCTCTGCTCTTGCTGCAAGCAGGATGCAGAGGAGTGTGTATGTGTGTCCTTGAACAAACGCTCTGAGAAGTTTGTCCGGTTTTTTTTCCTCTCCCCCCTCTCAGGCTCAGTTGAAAGGCACAGAAATGCACAAAGTTCACTTCTGGGCATAGAGCAGCGATAGGGGATACACATGATAAAGTCACCCCAAGACACGGGGACAGAGAATTCAGTGGAAAGACTCCGAGAATTCTGCTCCCAGAGAATTCTGCTCACCCTGACCCTTGTAGAAAGGGGACATCGTTCCCGGCAGCCTGTACTGAGCATGTGGCTCCTGAGTGGGGTTTGTTGTTTGGGAAACCTGCTCCGGCTTTTCCATTCTTTCCTTCCAAACAGGAAAACTTCTCCTGGGGCTGTGTGCAGGCAGAGCCCTGAGGAGAGCAGGTGGCACATGGTGCGCTGGGCTGGGACAGCCAGCTGCAGAGCTCAAGGGAAGAAGCCCAAAGTGTCACAATGGCTCCTTGCCTTCACATGCAACACCTGGGTCACAATGGTATCCTTGATTCCATGAGGCCCCACTGTGTCACAATGGCTCCTTGGTTCCATGCGGTTCCGCAGTGTCACCATGGTCTCTTTTGATCCGCACTGTGATCATGGACAATTGGTTCCATGAGGCCCCGCAGTGTCACAATGGTCCCTTGCTTCCATAGGTTTGATGTTGTAACAATGGACTCCTTGCTTCTATGAGCTAGCCTGCTTTTTGCAGAGGTGTCTTTGGTTCCAACAAGGCCCCGCTGTGTCTCAGTGCACCCTGGCTTCCATGTGGATCTGGAGTATCACAAAGGCTCCTTGGTTCCACCAGGTCCTGCTGTGTCACAATGGGTCCTGTGGTCCCCGAGGCCCTCCAAAGTCATCATGGAGGCTTGCTTCCATGAGGTTCCATTATGTGCCAGTGGTCATCTTGGTTCCAGGAGTTTCCTTAGTGTCACAATGCTCTCCATGCTTCCATGATTCCCCACAATGTCACAATGCTCTCCATGCTTCCATTAGGCCCTGCTTTGCCACAATGGTCCCCTTGTTTCCATGAGGCCCCGCTGTGTCACAATGGACGCATGGTTCCGTGATGTTGCGTGGTGTCACCGTGCTCTTCTTGAATCCGCAGTGGAACCATGGACCATTGGTTCCATGCGGCCTGGCCGTGTCACAATGGGCTCCGTGATTCCATGATTCCCCACGGTGTCACAATGGAGCCTTGTTTCTAGGAGGTTCTGTACTGTCACAATTGTCTCCTTGATGCCATCAGCCCCTGCAGTGTCACAATGGCTCCTTGGTTCCATGAGGAACACAATAGCTTGGCATAAGCATTGAGCAACAGCTGCTGAACACACCTGGCAACATCTGCTTGCATCAAAAGAGGGCTTCAAGCTGACAATGGCACCAGCAGCTTCCATCTGCAACAGACACCCAGGGAAAGGACAGGCTGTGCCGGTTTGGACAAATGTGGAGGAAAATATCCTCTGATAGAAGGCAGGTTACACCCAGCCCTCCCCCACCAGCTTCGGGAAAAAAGAATTTTCCTGGGAAGAAAGTGAAAGAGATAAAAACTATTTTTTTAACAAACAGACAGGAAAAGGATAACAATGCTAAATATTAAAACCTCTCGCTGTGGAGAGAAACCTGGGATAATTTGAGAGTCCTTCCGTGTTTCGGTGGGGTCTCCTGAAACATCCATAGACAGCGAGGCCCGTGCAAAGAAATAGGGAGCCATTCTTGAGAGAAGTTTCAGAGCTCTTTCTTCTCCAGCCACATGGGCGGGGCACTGCCAAAGAACTGAGCAATCATGGCACAACCAGGGCCCTCCTGGCACAGGGCAACACAAAATAAGCAGTGCTGAACAGGATTAGGGCACATGTCAGCAGGGAGCAGGGAGACCCCGTGCCCAGGCCATGCCTCTACCCCAGGGTCCCCTCTCCCATGACCTCATGGCAGGGGGGAGGAACCCCAACACTTCCGTAGGCGCAGTCTCTCTCCTCCTCCTTGGAGCTGGCTCATGGGCCCACATTCAGGGCCCCCACCTCGGGAGAAAATTCTCCCAATGTGCTCTGATGTTGAAACAGTCAAGAAGAGAAGAACGGATAAAAACCCCCAAAGTCCCAGGAAAACAAAGTTCAACTCTCCATCTCTCCCCAGAGAAAAGGAGCTGAAAACTGGCTCAAAAGAAACAAGGTTGCTTCCTCTGCTCTTGCTGCAAGCAGGATGCAGAGGAGTGTGTATGTGTGTCCTTGAACAAATGGTCTGAGAAGGTTGTCCGGTTTTTTTTCCCTCTTCCCCCTCTCAGGCTCAGTTGAAAGGCACAGAAATGCACAAAGTTCACTTCTGGGCATAGAGCAGCGATAGGGGATACACATGATAAAGTCACCCCAAGACACAGGGACAGAGAATTCAGTGGAAAGACTCCGAGAATTCTGCTCCCAGAGATAATTCCTGCTCACACTGACCCTTGTAGAAAGGGGACCTCGTTCCAGGCAGCCTGTACTGAGCATGTGGCTCCTGAGTGGGGTTTGTTGTTTAGGAAACCTGCTCAGGCTTTTCCATTCTTTCCTTCCAAACAGGAAAACTTCTCCTGGGGCTGTGTGCAGGCAGAGCCCTGAGGAGAGCAGGTGGCACATGGTGCGCTGGGCTGGGACAGCCAGCTGCAGAGCTCAAGGGAAGAAGCCCAAAGTGTCACAATGGCTCCTTGCCTTCACATGCAACACCTGGGTCACAATGGTCTCCTTGATTCCATGAGGCCCCACTGTGTCACAATGGCTCCTTGGTTCCATGCGGTTCCGCAGTGTCACCATGGTCTCTTTTGATCCGCACTGTGATCATGGACAATTGGTTCCATGAGGCCCCGCAGTGTCACAATGGTCCCTTGGTTCCATAGGTTTGATGTTGTAACAATGGACTCCTTGCTTCTATGAGCTAGCCTGCTTTTTGCAGAGGTGTCTTTGGTTCCAACAAGGCCCCGCTGTGTCTCAGTGCACCCTGGCTTCCATGTGGATCTGGAGTATCACAAAGGCTCCTTGGTTCCACCAGGTCCTGCTGTGTCACAATGGGTCCTGTGGTCCCCGAGGCCCTCCAAAGTCATCATGGAGGCTTGCTTCCATGAGGTTCCATTATGTGCCAGTGGTCATCTTGGTTCCAGGAGTTTCCTTAGTGTCACAATGCTCTCCATGCTTCCATGATTCCCCACAATGTCCCAATGCTCTCCAGGCTTCCATTAGGCCCTGCTTTGCCACAATGGTCCCCTTGTTTCCATGAGGCCCCGCTGTGTCACAATGGACGCATGGTTCCGTGATGTTGCGTGGTGTCACCGTGCTCTTCTTGAATCCGCAGTGGAACCATGGACCATTGGTTCCATGCGGCCTGGCCGTGTCACAATGGGCTCCGTGATTCCATGATTCCCCACGGTGTCACAATGGAGCCTTGTTTCTAGGAGGTTCTGTACTGTCACAATTGTCTCCTTGATGCCATCAGCCCCTGCAGTGTCACAATGGCTCCTTGGTTCCATGAGGAACACAATAGCTTGGCATAAGCATTGAGCAACAGCTGCTGAACACACCTGGCAACATCTGCTTGCATCAAAAGAGGGCTTCAAGCTGACAATGGCACCAGCAGCTTCCATCTGCAACAGACACCCAGGGAAAGGACAGGCTGTGCCGGTTTGGACAAATGTGGAGGAAAATATCCTCTGATAGAAGGCAGGTTACACCCAGCCCTCCCCCACCAGCTTCGGGAAAAAAGAATTTTCCTGGGAAGAAAGTGAAAGAGATAAAAACTATTTTTTTAACAAACAGACAGGAAAAGGATAACAATGCTAAATATTAAAACCTCTCGCTGTGGAGAGAAACCTGGGATAATTTGAGAGTCCTTCCGTGTTTCGGTGGGGTCTCCTGAAACATCCATAGACAGCGAGGCCCGTGCAAAGAAACAGGGAGCGATTCTTGAGAGAAGTTTCAGAGCTCTTTCTTCTCCAGCCACATGGGCGGGGCACTGCCAAAGAACTGAGCAATCACGGCACAACCAGGGCCCTCCTGGCACAGGGCAACACAAAATAACCAGTGCTGAACAGGATTAGGGCACATGTCAGCAGGGAGCAGGGAGACCCCGTGCCCAGGCCATGCCTCTACCCCAGGGTCCCCTCTCCCATGACCTCATGGCAGGGGGGAGGAACCCCAACACTTCCGTAGGCGCAGTCTCTCTCCTCCTCCTTGGAGCTGGCTCATGGGCCCACATTCAGGGCCCCCACCTCGGGAGAAAATTCTCCCAATGTGCTCTGATGTTGAAAGAGTCAAGAAGAGAAGAAGGGAAAAAAAACCCCAAAGTCCCAGGAAAACAAAGTTCAACTCTCCATCTCCCTCCAGAGAAAAGGAGCTGAAAACTGGCTCAAAAGAAACAAGGTTGCTTCCTCTGCTCTTGCTGCAAGCAGGATGCAGAGGAGTGTGTATGTGTGTCCTTGAACAAATGGTCTGAGAAGGTTGTCCGGTTTTTTTTCCCTCTTCCCCCTCTCAGGCTCAGTTGAAAGGCACAGAAATGCACAAAGTTCACTTCTGGGCATAGAGCAGCGATAGGGGATACACATGATAAAGTCACCCCAAGACACAGGGACAGAGAATTCAGTGGAAAGACTCCGAGAATTCTGCTCCCAGAGATAATTCCTGCTCACACTGACCCTTGTAGAAAGGGGACCTCGTTCCAGGCAGCCTGTACTGAGCATGTGGCTCCTGAGTGGGGTTTGTTGTTTAGGAAACCTGCTCAGGCTTTTCCATTCTTTCCTTCCAAACAGGAAAACTTCTCCTGGGGCTGTGTGCAGGCAGAGCCCTGAGGAGAGCAGGTGGCACATGGTGCGCTGGGCTGGGACAGCCAGCTGCAGAGCTCAAGGGAAGAAGCCCAAAGTGTCACAATGGCTCCTTGCCTTCCCATGCAACACCTGGGTCACAATGGTCTCCTTGATTCCATGAGGCCCCACTGTGTCACAATGGCTCCTTGGTTCCATCAGGTTCCGCAGTGTCACCATGGTCTCCTTTGATCCGCACTGTCATCATGGACAATTGGTTCCATGAGGCCCCGCAGTGTCACAATGGTCCCTTGGTTCCATAGGTTTGATGTTGTAACAATGGACTCCTTGCTTCTATGAGCTAGCCTGCTTTTTGCAGAGGTGTCTTTGGTTCCAACAAGGCCCCGCTTTGTCTCAGTGCACCCTGGCTTCCATGTGGATCTGGAGTATCACAAAGGCTCCTTGGTTCCACCAGGTCCTGCTGTGTCACAATGGGTCCTGTGGTCCCTGAGGCGCCCCAAAGTCATCATGGAGGCTTGCTTCCATGAGGTTCCATTATGTGCCAGTGGTCATCTTGGTTCCAGGAGTTCCCTTAGTGTCACAATGCTCTCCATGCTTCCATGATTCCCCACAATGTCCCAATGCTCTCCATGCTTCCATTAGGCCCTGCTTTGCCACAATGGTCCCCTTGTTTCCATGAGGCCCCGCTGTGTCACAATGGACGCATGGTTCCGTGATGTTGCGTGGTGTCACCGTGCTCTTCTTGAATCCGCAGTGGAACCATGGACCATTGGTTCCGTGCGGCCTGGCCGTGTCACAATGGGCTCCTTGATTCCATGATTCCCCACGGTGTCACAATGGAGCCTTGTTTCTAGGAGGTTCTGTACTGTCACAATTGTCTCCTTGATGCCATCAGCCCCTGCAGTGTCACAATGGCTCCTTGGTTCCATGAGGAACACAATAGCTTGGCATAAGCATTGAGCAACAGCTGCTGAACACACCTGGCAACATCTGCTTGCATCAAAAGAGGGCTTCAAGCTGACAATGGCACCAGCAGCTTCCATCTGCAACAGAGACCCAGGAAAGGACAGGCTGTGCCGGTTTGGACAAATGTGGAGGAAAATATCCTCTGATAGAAGGCAGGTTACACCCAGCCCTCCCCCACCAGCTTCGGGAAAAAAGAATTTTCCTGGGAAGAAAGTGAAAGAGATAAAAACTATTTTTTTAACAAACAGACAGGAAAAGGAGAACAATGCTAAATGTTAAAACCTCTCGCTGTGGAGAGAAAGCTGGGATAATTTGAGAGTCCTTCCGTGTTTCGGTGGGGTCTCCTGAAACATCCATAGACAGCGAGGCCCGTGCAAAGAAATAGGGAGCCATTCTTGAGAGAAGTTTCAGAGCTCTTTCTTCTCCAGCCACATGGGCGGGGCACTGCCAAAGAACTGAGCAATCACGGCACAACCAGGGCCCTCCTGGCACAGGGCAACACAAAATAACCAGTGCTGAACAGGATTAGGGCACATGTCAGCAGGGAGCAGGGAGACCCCATGCCCAGGCCATGCCTCTACCCCAGGGTCCCCTCTCCCATGACCTCATGGCAGGGGGGAGGAACCCCAACACTTCCGTAGGCGCAGTCTCTCTCCTCCTCCTTGGAGCTGGCTCATGGGCCCACATTCAGGGCCCCCACCTCGGGAGAAAATTCTCCCAATGTGCTCTGATGTTGAAACAGTCAAGAAGAGAAGAACGGATAAAAACCCCCAAAGTCCCAGGAAAACAAAGTTCAACTCTCCATCTCCCTCCAGAGAAAAGGAGCTGAAAACTGGCTCAAAAGAAACAAGGTTGCTTCCTCGGCTCTTGCTGCAAGCAGGATGCAGAGGAGTGTGTATGTGTGTCCTTGAACAAACGCTCTGAGAAGGTTGTCCGGTTTTTTTTCCCTCTTCCCCCTCTCAGGCTCAGTTGAAAGGCACAGAAATGCACAAAGTTCACTTCTGGGCATAGAGCAGCGATAGGGGATACACATGATAAAGTCACCCCAAGACACGGGGACAGAGAATTCAGTGGAAAGACTCCGAGAATTCTGCTCCCAGAGATAATTCCTGCTCACACTGACCCTTGTAGAAAGGGGACCTCGTTCCAGGCAGCCTGTACTGAGCATGTGGCTCCTGAGTGGGGTTTGTTGTTTAGGAAACCTGCTCAGGCTTTTCCATTCTTTCCTTCCAAACAGGAAAACTTCTCCTGGGGCTGTGTGCAGGCAGAGCCCTGAGGAGAGCAGGTGGCACATGGTGCGCTGGGCTGGGACAGCCAGCTGCAGAGCTCAAGGGAAGAAGCCCAAAGTGTCACAATGGCTCCTTGCCTTCCCATGCAACACCTGGGTCACAATGGTCTCCTTGATTCCATGAGGCCCCACTGTGTCACAATGGCTCCTTGGTTCCATCAGGTTCCGCAGTGTCACCATGGTCTCCTTTGATCCGCACTGTCATCATGGACAATTGGTTCCATGAGGCCCCGCAGTGTCACAATGGTCCCTTGGTTCCATAGGTTTGATGTTGTAACAATGGACTCCTTGCTTCTATGAGCTAGCCTGCTTTTTGCAGAGGTGTCTTTGGTTCCAACAAGGCCCCGCTTTGTCTCAGTGCACCCTGGCTTCCATGTGGATCTGGAGTATCACAAAGGCTCCTTGGTTCCACCAGGTCCTGCTGTGTCACAATGGGTCCTGTGGTCCCTGAGGCGCCCCAAAGTCATCATGGAGGCTTGCTTCCATGAGGTTCCATTATGTGCCAGTGGTCATCTTGGTTCCAGGAGTTCCCTTAGTGTCACAATGCTCTCCATGCTTCCATGATTCCCCACAATGTCCCAATGCTCTCCATGCTTCCATTAGGCCCTGCTTTGCCACAATGGTCCCCTTGTTTCCATGAGGCCCCGCTGTGTCACAATGGACGCATGGTTCCGTGATGTTGCGTGGTGTCACCGTGCTCTTCTTGAATCCGCAGTGGAACCATGGACCATTGGTTCCGTGCGGCCTGGCCGTGTCACAATGGGCTCCTTGATTCCATGATTCCCCACGGTGTCACAATGGAGCCTTGTTTCTAGGAGGTTCTGTACTGTCACAATTGTCTCCTTGATGCCATCAGCCCCTGCAGTGTCACAATGGCTCCTTGGTTCCATGAGGAACACAATAGCTTGGCATAAGCATTGAGCAACAGCTGCTGAACACACCTGGCAACATCTGCTTGCATCAAAAGAGGGCTTCAAGCTGACAATGGCACCAGCAGCTTCCATCTGCAACAGAGACCCAGGAAAGGACAGGCTGTGCCGGTTTGGACAAATGTGGAGGAAAATATCCTCTGATAGAAGGCAGGTTACACCCAGCCCTCCCCCACCAGCTTCGGGAAAAAAGAATTTTCCTGGGAAGAAAGTGAAAGAGATAAAAACTATTTTTTTAACAAACAGACAGGAAAAGGAGAACAATGCTAAATGTTAAAACCTCTCGCTGTGGAGAGAAAGCTGGGATAATTTGAGAGTCCTTCCGTGTTTCGGTGGGGTCTCCTGAAACATCCATAGACAGCGAGGCCCGTGCAAAGAAATAGGGAGCCATTCTTGAGAGAAGTTTCAGAGCTCTTTCTTCTCCAGCCACATGGGCGGGGCACTGCCAAAGAACTGAGCAATCACGGCACAACCAGGGCCCTCCTGGCACAGGGCAACACAAAATAACCAGTGCTGAACAGGATTAGGGCACATGTCAGCAGGGAGCAGGGAGACCCCATGCCCAGGCCATGCCTCTACCCCAGGGTCCCCTCTCCCATGACCTCATGGCAGGGGGGAGGAACCCCAACACTTCCGTAGGCGCAGTCTCTCTCCTCCTCCTTGGAGCTGGCTCATGGGCCCACATTCAGGGCCCCCACCTCGGGAGAAAATTCTCCCAATGTGCTCTGATGTTGAAACAGTCAAGAAGAGAAGAACGGATAAAAACCCCCAAAGTCCCAGGAAAACAAAGTTCAACTCTCCATCTCCCTCCAGAGAAAAGGAGCTGAAAACTGGCTCAAAAGAAACAAGGTTGCTTCCTCGGCTCTTGCTGCAAGCAGGATGCAGAGGAGTGTGTATGTGTGTCCTTGAACAAACGCTCTGAGAAGGTTGTCCGGTTTTTTTTCCCTCTTCCCCCTCTCAGGCTCAGTTGAAAGGCACAGAAATGCACAAAGTTCACTTCTGGGCATAGAGCAGCGATAGGGGATACACATGATAAAGTCACCCCAAGACACGGGGACAGAGAATTCAGTGGAAAGACTCCGAGAATTCTGCTCCCAGAGATAATTCCTGCTCACACTGACCCTTGTAGAAAGGGGACCTCGTTCCAGGCAGC
This sequence comes from Aphelocoma coerulescens, assembly GCF_041296385.1. Taxonomy (NCBI): domain Eukaryota; kingdom Metazoa; phylum Chordata; class Aves; order Passeriformes; family Corvidae; genus Aphelocoma; species Aphelocoma coerulescens. The sequence continues at coordinate 22,694,445 of NC_091026.1, forward strand.
CTGTACTGAGCATGTGGCTCCTGAGTGGGGTTTGTTGTTTAGGAAACCTGCTCAGGCTTTTCCATTCTTTCCTTCCAAACAGGAAAACTTCTCCTGGGGCTGTGTGCAGGCAGAGCCCTGAGGAGAGCAGGTGGCACATGGTGCGCTGGGCTGGGACAGCCAGCTGCAGAGCTCAAGGGAAGAAGCCCAAAGTGTCACAATGGCTCCTTGCCTTCCCATGCAACACCTGGGTCACAATGGTCTCCTTGATTCCATGAGGCCCCACTGTGTCACAATGGCTCCTTGGTTCCATCAGGTTCCGCAGTGTCACCATGGTCTCCTTTGATCCGCACTGTCATCATGGACAATTGGTTCCATGAGGCCCCGCAGTGTCACAATGGTCCCTTGGTTCCATAGGTTTGATGTTGTAACAATGGACTCCTTGCTTCTATGAGCTAGCCTGCTTTTTGCAGAGGTGTCTTTGGTTCCAACAAGGCCCCGCTGTGTCTCAGTGCACCCTGGCTTCCATGTGGATCTGGAGTATCACAAAGGCTCCTTGGTTCCACCAGGTCCTGCTGTGTCACAATGGGTCCTGTGGTCCCTGAGGCGCCCCAAAGTCATCATGGAGGCTTGCTTCCATGAGGTTCCATTATGTGCCAGTGGTCATCTTGGTTCCAGGAGTTCCCTTAGTGTCACAATGCTCTCCATGCTTCCATGATTCCCCACAATGTCCCAATGCTCTCCATGCTTCCATTAGGCCCTGCTTTGCCACAATGGTCCCCTTGTTTCCATGAGGCCCCGCTGTGTCACAATGGACGCATGGTTCCGTGATGTTGCGTGGTGTCACCGTGCTCTTCTTGAATCCGCAGTGGAACCATGGACCATTGGTTCCGTGCGGCCTGGCCGTGTCACAATGGGCTCCTTGATTCCATGATTCCCCACGGTGTCACAATGGAGCCTTGTTTCTAGGAGGTTCTGTACTGTCACAATTGTCTCCTTGATGCCATCAGCCCCTGCAGTGTCACAATGGCTCCTTGGTTCCATGAGGAACACAATAGCTTGGCATAAGCATTGAGCAACAGCTGCTGAACACACCTGGCAACATCTGCTTGCATCAAAAGAGGGCTTCAAGCTGACAATGGCACCAGCAGCTTCCATCTGCAACAGACACCCAGGGAAAGGACAGGCTGTGCCGGTTTGGACAAATGTGGAGGAAAATATCCTCTGATAGAAGGCAGGTTACACCCAGCCCTCCCCCACCAGCTTCGGGAAAAAAGAATTTTCCTGGGAAGAAAGTGAAAGAGATAAAAACTATTTTTTTAACAAACAGACAGGAAAAGGAGAACAATGCTAAATGTTAAAACCTCTCGCTGTGGAGAGAAAGCTGGGATAATTTGAGAGTCCTTCCGTGTTTCGGTGGGGTCTCCTGAAACATCCATAGACAGCGAGGCCCGTGCAAAGAAATAGGGAGCCATTCTTGAGAGAAGTTTCAGAGCTCTTTCTTCTCCAGCCACATGGGCGGGGCACTGCCAAAGAACTGAGCAATCACGGCACAACCAGGGCCCTCCTGGCACAGGGCAACACAAAATAACCAGTGCTGAACAGGATTAGGGCACATGTCAGCAGGGAGCAGGGAGACCCCATGCCCAGGCCATGCCTCTACCCCAGGGTCCCCTCTCCCATGACCTCATGGCAGGGGGGAGGAACCCCAACACTTCCGTAGGCGCAGTCTCTCTCCTCCTCCTTGGAGCTGGCTCATGGGCCCACATTCAGGGCCCCCACCTCGGGAGAAAATTCTCCCAATGTGCTCTGATGTTGAAACAGTCAAGAAGAGAAGAACGGATAAAAACCCCCAAAGTCCCAGGAAAACAAAGTTCAACTCTCCATCTCCCTCCAGAGAAAAGGAGCTGAAAACTGGCTCAAAAGAAACAAGGTTGCTTCCTCGGCTCTTGCTGCAAGCAGGATGCAGAGGAGTGTGTATGTGTGTCCTTGAACAAACGCTCTGAGAAGGTTGTCCGGTTTTTTTTCCCTCTTCCCCCTCTCAGGCTCAGTTGAAAGGCACAGAAATGCACAAAGTTCACTTCTGGGCATAGAGCAGCGATAGGGGATACACATGATAAAGTCACCCCAAGACACGGGGACAGAGAATTCAGTGGAAAGACTCCGAGAATTCTGCTCCCAGAGAATTCTGCTCACCCTGACCCTTGTAGAAAGGGGACATCGTTCCCGGCAGCCTGTACTGAGCATGTGGCTCCTGAGTGGGGTTTGTTGTTTGGGAAACCTGCTCCGGCTTTTCCATTCTTTCCTTCCAAACAGGAAAACTTCTCCTGGGGCTGTGTGCAGGCAGAGCCCTGAGGAGAGCAGGTGGCACATGGTGCGCTGGGCTGGGACAGCCAGCTGCAGAGCTCAAGGGAAGAAGCCCAAAGTGTCACAATGGCTCCTTGCCTTCACATGCAACACCTGGGTCACAATGGTCTCCTTGATTCCATGAGGCCCCACTGTGTCACAATGGCTCCTTGGTTCCATGCGGTTCCGCAGTGTCACCATGGTCTCTTTTGATCCGCACTGTGATCATGGACAATTGGTTCCATGAGGCCCCGCAGTGTCACAATGGTCCCTTGCTTCCATAGGTTTGATGTTGTAACAATGGACTCCTTGCTTCTATGAGCTAGCCTGCTTTTTGCAGAGGTGTCTTTGGTTCCAACAAGGCCCCGCTGTGTCTCAGTGCACCCTGGCTTCCATGTGGATCTGGAGTATCACAAAGGCTCCTTGGTTCCACCAGGTCCTGCTGTGTCACAATGGGTCCTGTGGTCCCCGAGGCCCTCCAAAGTCATCATGGAGGCTTGCTTCCATGAGGTTCCATTATGTGCCAGTGGTCATCTTGGTTCCAGGAGTTTCCTTAGTGTCACAATGCTCTCCATGCTTCCATGATTCCCCACAATGTCACAATGCTCTCCAGGCTTCCATTAGGCCCTGCTTTGCCACAATGGTCCCCTTGTTTCCATGAGGCCCCGCTGTGTCACAATGGACGCATGGTTCCGTGATGTTGCGTGGTGTCACCGTGCTCTTCTTGAATCCGCAGTGGAACCATGGACCATTGGTTCCATGCGGCCTGGCCGTGTCACAATGGGCTCCGTGATTCCATGATTCCCCACGGTGTCACAATGGAGCCTTGTTTCTAGGAGGTTCTGTACTGTCACAATTGTCTCCTTGATGCCATCAGCCCCTGCAGTGTCACAATGGCTCCTTGGTTCCATGAGGAACACAATAGCTTGGCATAAGCATTGAGCAACAGCTGCTGAACACACCTGGCAACATCTGCTTGCATCAAAAGAGGGCTTCAAGCTGACAATGGCACCAGCAGCTTCCATCTGCAACAGACACCCAGGGAAAGGACAGGCTGTGCCGGTTTGGACAAATGTGGAGGAAAATATCCTCTGATAGAAGGCAGGTTACACCCAGCCCTCCCCCACCAGCTTCGGGAAAAAAGAATTTTCCTGGGACGAAAGTGAAAGAGATAAAAACTATTTTTTTAACAAACACCCAGGAAAAGGAGAACAATGCTAAATATTAAAAGCTCTCGCTGTGCAGAGAAAGCTGGGATAATTTGAGAGTCCTTCCGTGTTTCGGTGGGGTCTCCTGAAACATCCATAGACAGCGAGGCCCGTGCAAAGAAATAGGGAGCCATTCTTGAGAGAAGTTTCAGAGCTCTTTCTTCTCCAGCCACATGGGCGGGGCACTGCCAAAGAACTGAGCAATCACGGCACAACCAGGGCCCTCCTGGCACAGGGCAACACAAAATAAGCAGTGCTGAACAGGAGTAGGGCACATGTCAGCAGGGAGCAGGGAGACCCCCGTGCCCAGGCCATGCCTCTACCCCAGGGTCCCCTCTCCCATGACCTCATGGCAGGGGGGAGGAACCCCAACACTTCCGGAGGTGTAGTCTCTCTCCTCCTCCTTGGAGCTGGCTCATGGGCCCACATTCAGGGCCCCCACCTCGGGAGAAAATTCTCCCAATGTGGTCTGATGTTGAAAGAGTCAAGAAGAGAAGAAGGGAAAAAAAACCCCAAAGTCCCAGGAAAACAAAGTTCAACTCTCCATCTCCCTCCAGAGAAAAGGAGCTGAAAACTGGCTCAAAAGAAACAAGGTTGCTTCCTCGGCTCTTGCTGCAAGCAGGATGCAGAGGAGTGTGTATGTGTGTCCTTGAACAAACGCTCTGAGAAGGTTGTCCGGTTTTTTTTCCCTCTTCCCCCTCTCAGGCTCAGTTGAAAGGCACAGAAATGCACAAAGTTCACTTCTGGGCATAGAGCAGCGATAGGGGATACACATGATAAAGTCACCCCAAGACACGGGGACAGAGAATTCAGTGGAAAGACTCCGAGAATTCTGCTCCCAGAGAATTCTGCTCACCCTGACCCTTGTAGAAAGGGGACATCGTTCCCGGCAGCCTGTACTGAGCATGTGGCTCCTGAGTGGGGTTTGTTGTTTGGGAAACCTGCTCCGGCTTTTCCATTCTTTCCTTCCAAACAGGAAAACTTCTCCTGGGGCTGTGTGCAGGCAGAGCCCTGAGGAGAGCAGGTGGCACATGGTGCGCTGGGCTGGGACAGCCAGCTGCAGAGCTCAAGGGAAGAAGCCCAAAGTGTCACAATGGCTCCTTGCCTTCACATGCAACACCTGGGTCACAATGGTCTCCTTGATTCCATGAGGCCCCACTGTGTCACAATGGCTCCTTGGTTCCATGCGGTTCCGCAGTGTCACCATGGTCTCTTTTGATCCGCACTGTCATCATGGACAATTGGTTCCATGAGGCCCCGCAGTGTCACAATGGTCCCTTGCTTCCATAGGTTTGATGTTGTAACAATGGACTCCTTGCTTCTATGAGCTAGCCTGCTTTTTGCAGAGGTGTCTTTGGTTCCAACAAGGCCCCGCTGTGTCTCAGTGCACCCTGGCTTCCATGTGGATCTGGAGTATCACAAAGGCTCCTTGGTTCCACCAGGTCCTGCTGTGTCACAATGGGTCCTGTGGTCCCCGAGGCCCTCCAAAGTCATCATGGAGGCTTGCTTCCATGAGGTTCCATTATGTGCCAGTGGTCATCTTGGTTCCAGGAGTTTCCTTAGTGTCACAATGCTCTCCATGCTTCCATGATTCCCCACAATGTCCCAATGCTCTCCAGGCTTCCATTAGGCCCTGCTTTGCCACAATGGTCCCCTTGTTTCCATGAGGCCCCGCTGTGTCACAATGGACGCATGGTTCCGTGATGTTGCGTGGTGTCACCGTGCTCTTCTTGAATCCGCAGTGGAACCATGGACCATTGGTTCCATGCGGCCTGGCCGTGTCACAATGGGCTCCGTGATTCCATGATTCCCCACGGTGTCACAATGGAGCCTTGTTTCTAGGAGGTTCTGTACTGTCACAATTGTCTCCTTGATGCCATCAGCCCCTGCAGTGTCACAATGGCTCCTTGGTTCCATGAGGAACACAATAGCTTGGCATAAGCATTGAGCAACAGCTGCTGAACACACCTGGCAACATCTGCTTGCATCAAAAGAGGGCTTCAAGCTGACAATGGCACCAGCAGCTTCCATCTGCAACAGACACCCAGGGAAAGGACAGGCTGTGCCGGTTTGGACAAATGTGGAGGAAAATATCCTCTGATAGAAGGCAGGTTACACCCAGCCCTCCCCCACCAGCTTCGGGAAAAAAGAATTTTCCTGGGAAGAAAGTGAAAGAGATAAAAACTATTTTTTTAACAAACAGACAGGAAAAGGATAACAATGCTAAATATTAAAACCTCTCGCTGTGGAGAGAAACCTGGGATAATTTGAGAGTCCTTCCATGTTTCGGTGGGGTCTCCTGAAACATCCATAGACAGCGAGGCCCGTGCAAAGAAACAGGGAGCGATTCTTGAGAGAAGTTTCAGAGCTCTTTCTTCTCCAGCCACATGGGCGGGGCACTGCCAAAGAACTGAGCAATCACGGCACAACCAGGGCCCTCCTGGCACAGGGCAACACAAAATAACCAGTGCTGAACAGGATTAGGGCACATGTCAGCAGGGAGCAGGGAGACCCCGTGCCCAGGCCATGCCTCTACCCCAGGGTCCCCTCTCCCATGACCTCATGGCAGGGGGGAGGAACCCCAACACTTCCGTAGGCGCAGTCTCTCTCCTCCTCCTTGGAGCTGGCTCATGGGCCCACATTCAGGGCCCCCACCTCGGGAGAAAATTCTCCCAATGTGGTCTGATGTTGAAAGAGTCAAGAAGAGAAGAAGGGAAAAAAAACCCCAAAGTCCCAGGAAAACAAAGTTCAACTCTCCATCTCCCTCCAGAGAAAAGGAGCTGAAAACTGGCTCAAAAGAAACAAGGTTGCTTCCTCGGCTCTTGCTGCAAGCAGGATGCAGAGGAGTGTGTATGTGTGTCCTTGAACAAACGCTCTGAGAAGGTTGTCCGGTTTTTTTTCCCTCTTCCCCCTCTCAGGCTCAGTTGAAAGGCACAGAAATGCACAAAGTTCACTTCTGGGCATAGAGCAGCGATAGGGGATACACATGATAAAGTCACCCCAAGACACGGGGACAGAGAATTCAGTGGAAAGACTCCGAGAATTCTGCTCCCAGAGAATTCTGCTCACCCTGACCCTTGTAGAAAGGGGACATCGTTCCCGGCAGCCTGTACTGAGCATGTGGCTCCTGAGTGGGGTTTGTTGTTTGGGAAACCTGCTCCGGCTTTTCCATTCTTTCCTTCCAAACAGGAAAACTTCTCCTGGGGCTGTGTGCAGGCAGAGCCCTGAGGAGAGCAGGTGGCACATGGTGCGCTGGGCTGGGACAGCCAGCTGCAGAGCTCAAGGGAAGAAGCCCAAAGTGTCACAATGGCTCCTTGCCTTCACATGCAACACCTGGGTCACAATGGTCTCCTTGATTCCATGAGGCCCCACTGTGTCACAATGGCTCCTTGGTTCCATGCGGTTCCGCAGTGTCACCATGGTCTCTTTTGATCCGCACTGTGATCATGGACAATTGGTTCCATGAGGCCCCGCAGTGTCACAATGGTCCCTTGCTTCCATAGGTTTGATGTTGTAACAATGGACTCCTTGCTTCTATGAGCTAGCCTGCTTTTTGCAGAGGTGTCTTTGGTTCCAACAAGGCCCCGCTGTGTCTCAGTGCACCCTGGCTTCCATGTGGATCTGGAGTATCACAAAGGCTCCTTGGTTCCACCAGGTCCTGCTGTGTCACAATGGGTCCTGTGGTCCCCGAGGCCCTCCAAAGTCATCATGGAGGCTTGCTTCCATGAGGTTCCATTATGTGCCAGTGGTCATCTTGGTTCCAGGAGTTTCCTTAGTGTCACAATGCTCTCCATGCTTCCATGATTCCCCACAATGTCACAATGCTCTCCAGGCTTCCATTAGGCCCTGCTTTGCCACAATGGTCCCCTTGTTTCCATGAGGCCCCGCTGTGTCACAATGGACGCATGGTTCCGTGATGTTGCGTGGTGTCACCGTGCTCTTCTTGAATCCGCAGTGGAACCATGGACCATTGGTTCCATGCGGCCTGGCCGTGTCACAATGGGCTCCGTGATTCCATGATTCCCCACGGTGTCACAATGGAGCCTTGTTTCTAGGAGGTTCTGTACTGTCACAATTGTCTCCTTGATGCCATCAGCCCCTGCAGTGTCACAATGGCTCCTTGGTTCCATGAGGAACACAATAGCTTGGCATAAGCATTGAGCAACAGCTGCTGAACACACCTGGCAACATCTGCTTGCATCAAAAGAGGGCTTCAAGCTGACAATGGCACCAGCAGCTTCCATCTGCAACAGACACCCAGGGAAAGGACAGGCTGTGCCGGTTTGGACAAATGTGGAGGAAAATATCCTCTGATAGAAGGCAGGTTACACCCAGCCCTCCCCCACCAGCTTCGGGAAAAAAGAATTTTCCTGGGAAGAAAGTGAAAGAGATAAAAACTATTTTTTTAACAAACACCCAGGAAAAGGAGAACAATGCTAAATATTAAAAGCTCTCGCTGTGCAGAGAAAGCTGGGATAATTTGAGAGTCCTTCCGTGTTTCGGTGGGGTCTCCTGAAACATCCATAGACAGCGAGGCCCGTGCAAAGAAATAGGGAGCCATTCTTGAGAGAAGTTTCAGAGCTCTTTCTTCTCCAGCCACATGGGCGGGGCACTGCCAAAGAACTGAGCAATCACGGCACAACCAGGGCCCTCCTGGCACAGGGCAACACAAAATAAGCAGTGCTGAACAGGAGTAGGGCACATGTCAGCAGGGAGCAGGGAGACCCCCGTGCCCAGGCCATGCCTCTACCCCAGGGTCCCCTCTCCCATGACCTCATGGCAGGGGGGAGGAACCCCAACACTTCCGGAGGTGTAGTCTCTCTCCTCCTCCTTGCAGCTGGCTCATGGGCCCACATTCAGGGCCCCCACCTCGGGAGAAAATTCTCCCAATGTGGTCTGATGTTGAAAGAGTCAAGAAGAGAAGAAGGGAAAAAAAACCCCAAAGTCCCAGGAAAACAAAGTTCAACTCTCCATCTCCCTCCAGAGAAAAGGAGCTGAAAACTGGCTCAAAAGAAACAAGGTTGCTTCCTCGGCTCTTGCTGCAAGCAGGATGCAGAGGAGTGTGTATGTGTGTCCTTGAACAAACGCTCTGAGAAGGTTGTCCGGTTTTTTTTCCCTCTTCCCCCTCTCAGGCTCAGTTGAAAGGCACAGAAATGCACAAAGTTCACTTCTGGGCATAGAGCAGCGATAGGGGATACACATGATAAAGTCACCCCAAGACACGGGGACAGAGAATTCAGTGGAAAGACTCCGAGAATTCTGCTCCCAGAGAATTCTGCTCACCCTGACCCTTGTAGAAAGGGGACATCGTTCCCGGCAGCCTGTACTGAGCATGTGGCTCCTGAGTGGGGTTTGTTGTTTGGGAAACCTGCTCCGGCTTTTCCATTCTTTCCTTCCAAACAGGAAAACTTCTCCTGGGGCTGTGTGCAGGCAGAGCCCTGAGGAGAGCAGGTGGCACATGGTGCGCTGGGCTGGGACAGCCAGCTGCAGAGCTCAAGGGAAGAAGCCCAAAGTGTCACAATGGCTCCTTGCCTTCACATGCAACACCTGGGTCACAATGGTATCCTTGATTCCATGAGGCCCCACTGTGTCACAATGGCTCCTTGGTTCCATGCGGTTCCGCAGTGTCACCATGGTCTCTTTTGATCCGCACTGTGATCATGGACGATTGGTTCCATGAGGCCCCGCAGTGTCACAATGGTCCCTTGCTTCCATAGGTTTGATGTTGTAACAATGGACTCCTTGCTTCTATGAGCTAGCCTGCTTTTTGCAGAGGTGTCTTTGGTTCCAACAAGGCCCCGCTGTGTCTCAGTGCACCCTGGCTTCCATGTGGATCTGGAGTATCACAAAGGCTCCTTGGTTCCACCAGGTCCTGCTGTGTCACAATGGGTCCTGTGGTCCCCGAGGCCCTCCAAAGTCATCATGGAGGCTTGCTTCCATGAGGTTCCATTATGTGCCAGTGGTCATCTTGGTTCCAGGAGTTTCCTTAGTGTCACAATGCTCTCCATGCTTCCATGATTCCCCACAATGTCACAATGCTCTCCATGCTTCCATTAGGCCCTGCTTTGCCACAATGGTCCCCTTGTTTCCATGAGGCCCCGCTGTGTCACAATGGACGCATGGTTCCGTGATGTTGCGTGGTGTCACCGTGCTCTTCTTGAATCCGCAGTGGAACCATGGACCATTGGTTCCATGCGGCCTGGCCGTGTCACAATGGGCTCCGTGATTCCATGATTCCCCACGGTGTCACAATGGAGCCTTGTTTCTAGGAGGTTCTGTACTGTCACAATTGTCTCCTTGATGCCATCAGCCCCTGCAGTGTCACAATGGCTCCTTGGTTCCATGAGGAACACAATAGCTTGGCATAAGCATTGAGCAACAGCTGCTGAACACACCTGGCAACATCTGCTTGCATCAAAAGAGGGCTTCAAGCTGACAATGGCATCAGCAGCTTCCATCTGCAACAGACACCCAGGGAAAGGACAGGCTGTGCCGGTTTGGACAAATGTGGAGGAAAATATCCTCTGATAGAAGGCAGGTTACACCCAGCCCTCCCCCACCAGCTTCGGGAAAAAAGAATTTTCCTGGGAAGAAAGTGAAAGAGATAAAAACTATTTTTTTAACAAACAGACAGGAAAAGGAGAACAATGCTAAATATTAAAAGCTCTCGCTGTGCAGAGAAAGCTGGGATAATTTGAGAGTCCTTCCGTGTTTCGGTGGGGTCTCCTGAAACATCCATAGACAGCGAGGCCCGTGCAAAGAAATAGGGAGCCATTCTTGAGAGAAGTTTCAGAGCTCTTTCTTCTCCAGCCACATGGGCGGGGCACTGCCAAAGAACTGAGCAATCACGGCACAACCAGGGCCCTCCTGGCACAGGGCAACACAAAATAACCAGTGCTGAACAGGAGTAGGGCACATGTCAGCAGGGAGCAGGGAGACCCCCGTGCCCAGGCCATGCCTCTACCCCAGGGTCCCCTCTCCCATGACCTCATGGCAGGGGGGAGGAACCCCAACACTTCCGGAGGTGTAGTCTCTCTCCTCCTCCTTGCAGCTGGCTCATGGGCCCACATTCAGGGCCCCCACCTCGGGAGAAAATTCTCCCAATGTGGTCTGATGTTGAAAGAGTCAAGAAGAGAAGAAGGGAAAAAAAACCCCAAAGTCCCAGGAAAACAAAGTTCAACTCTCCATCTCCCCCCAGAGAAAAGGAGCTGAAAACTGGCTAAAAAGAAACAAAGTTGCTTCCTCTGCTCTTGCTGCAAGCAGGATGCAGAGGAGTGTGTATGTGTGTCCTTGAACAAACGCTCTGAGAAGTTTGTCTGGCTTTTTTTTCCTCTCCCCCCTCTCAGGCTCAGTTGAAAGGCACAGAAATGCACAAAGTTCACTTCTGGGCATAGAGCAGCGATAGGGGATACACATGATAAAGTCACCCCAAGACACAGGGACAGAGAATTCAGTGGAAAGACTCCGAGAATTCTGCTCCCAGAGAATTCTGCTCACCCTGACCCTTGTAGAAAGGGGACATCGTTCCCGGCAGCCTGTACTGAGCATGTGGCTCCTGGGTGGGGTTTGTTGTTTAGGAAACCTGCTCAGGCTTTTCCATTCTTTCCTTCCAAACAGGAAAACTTCTCCTGGGGCTGTGTGCAGGCAGAGCCCTGAGGAGAGCAGGTGGCACATGGTGCGCTGGGCTGGGACAGCCAGCTGCAGAGCTCAAGGGAAGAAGCCCAAAGTGTCACAATGGCTCCTTGCCTTCACATGCAACACCTGGGTCACAATGGTCTCCTTGATTCCATGAGGCCCCACTGTGTCACAATGGCTCCTTGGTTCCATCAGGTTCCGCAGTGTCACCATGGTCTCTTTTGATCCGCATTGTCATCATGGACAATTGGTTCCATGAGGCCCCGCAGTGTCACAATGGTCCCTTGGTTCCATAGGTTTGATGTTGTAACAATGGACTCCTTGCTTCTATGAGCTAGCCTGCTTTTTGCAGAGGTGTCTTTGGTTCCAACAAGGCCCCGCTGTGTCTCAGTGCACCCTGGCTTCCATGTGGATCTGGAGCATCACAAAGGCTCCTTGGTTCCACCAGGTCCTGCTGTGTCACAATCGGTCCTGTGGTCCCTGAGGCCCTCCAAAGTCATCATGGAGGCTTGCTTCCATGAGGTTCCATTATGTGCCAGTGGTCATCTTGGTTCCAGGAGTTTCCTTAGTGTCACAATGCTCTCCATGCTTCCATGATTCCCCACAATGTCACAATGCTCTCCATGCTTCCATTAGGCCCTGCTTTGCCACAATGGTCCCCTTGTTTCCATGAGGCCCCGCTGTGTCACAATGGACCTATGGTTCCAGGATGTTGCGTGGTGTCACCGTGCTCTTCTTGAATCCACAGTGTAACCATGGACCATTGGTTCCATGCAGCCTGGCCGTGTCACAATGGGCTCCGTGATTCCATGATTCCCCACGGTGTCACAATGGAGCCTTGTTTCTAGGAGGTTCTGTACTGTCACAATTGCCTCCTTGATGCCATCAGCCCCTGCAGTGTCACAATGGCTCCTTGGTTCCATGAGGAACACAATAGCTTGGCATAAGCATTGAGCAACAGCTGCTGAACACACCTGGCAACATCTGCTTGCATCAAAAGAGGGCTTCAAGCTGACAATGGCACCAGCAGCTTCCATCTGCAACAGAGACCCAGGAAAGGACAGGCTGTGCCGGTTTGGACAAATGTGGAGGAAAATATCCTCTGATAGAAGGCAGGTTACACCCAGCCCTCCCCCACCAGCTTCGGGAAAAAAGAATTTTCCTGGGAAGAAAGTGAAAGAGATAAAAACCATTTTTTAACAAACACCCAGGAAAAGGATAACAATGCTAAATATTAAAAGCTCTCGCTGTGCAGAGAAAGCTGGGATAATTTGAGAGTCCTTCCGTGTTTCGGTGGGGTCTCCTGAAACATCCATAGACAGCGAGGCCCGTGCAAAGAAATAGGGAGCCATTCTTGAGAGAAGTTTCAGAGCTCTTTCTTCTCCAGCCACATGGGCGGGGCACTGCCAAAGAACTGAGCAATCACGGCACAACCAGGGCCCTCCTGGCACAAGGCAACACAAAATAAGCAGTGCTGAACAGGATTAGGGCACATGTCAGCAGGGAGCAGGGAGACCCCCGTGCCCAGGCCATGCCTCTACCCCAGGGTCCCCTCTCCCATGACCTCATGGCAGGGGGGAGGAACCCCAACACTTCCGGAGGTGTAGTCTCTCTCCTCCTCCTTGGAGCTGGCTCATGGGCCCACATTCAGGGCCCCCACCTGGGTAGAAAATTCTCCCAATGTGGTCTGATGTTGAAAGAGTCAAGAAGAGAAGAAGGGAAAAAAAACCCCAAAGTCCCAGGAAAACAAAGTTCAACTCTCCATCTCCCCCCAGAGAAAAGGAGCTGAAAACTGGCTAAAAAGAAACAAAGTTGCTTCCTCTGCTCTTGCTGCAAGCAGGATGCAGAGGAGTGTGTATGTGTGTCCTTGAACAAACGCTCTGAGAAGTTTGTCCGGTTTTTTTTTCCTCTCCCCCCTCTCAGGCTCAGTTGAAAGGCACAGAAATGCACAAAGTTCACTTCTGGGCATAGAGCAGCAATAGGGGATACACATGATAAAGTCACCCCAAGACACAGGGACAGAGAATTCAGTGGAAAGACTCCGAGAATTCTGCTCCCAGAGAATTCTGCTCACCCTGACCCTTGTAGAAAGGGGACATCGTTCCCGGCAGCCTGTACTGAGCATGTGGCTCCTGAGTGGGGTTTGTTGTTTAGGAAACCTGCTCCGGCTTTTCCATTCTTTCCTTCCAAACAGGAAAACTTCTCCTGGGGCTGTGTGCAGGCAGAGCCCTGAGGAGAGCAGGTGGCACATGGTGCGCTGGGCTGGGACAGCCAGCTGCAGAGCTCAAGGGAAGAAGCCCAAAGTGTCACAATGGCTCCTTGCCTTCACATGCAACACCTGGGTCACAATGGTCTCCTTGATTCCATGAGGCCCCACTGTGTCACAATGGCTCCTTGGTTCCATCGGGTTCCGCAGTGTCACCATGGTCTCTTTTGATCCGCATTGTCATCATGGACAATTGGTTCCATGAGGCCCCGCAGTGTCACAATGGTCCCTTGCTTCCATAGGTTTGATGTTGTAACAATGGACTCCTTGCTTCTATGAGCTAGCCTGCTTTTTGCAGAGGTGTCTTTGGTTCCAACAAGGCCCCGCTGTGTCTCAGTGCACCCTGGCTTCCATGTGGATCTGGAGCATCACAAAGGCTCCTTGGTTCCACCAGGTCCTGCTGTGTCACAATGGGTCCTGTGGTCCCCGAGGCCCTCCAAAGTCATCATGGAGGCTTGCTTCCATGAGGTTCCATTATGTGCCAGTGGTCATCTTGGTTCCAGGAGTTTCCTTAGTGTCACAATGCTCTCCATGCTTCCATGATTCCCCACAATGTCACAATGCTCTCCATGCTTCCATTAGGCCCTGCTTTGCCACAATGGTCCCCTTGTTTCCATGAGGCCCCGCTGTGTCACAATGGACCTATGGTTCCATGATGTTGCGTGGTGTCACCGTGCTCTTCTTGAATCCGCCGTGTAACCATGGACCATTGGTTCCATGCGGCCTGGCCGTGTCACAATGGGCTCCGTGATTCCATGATTCCCCACGGTGTCACAATGGAGCCTTGTTTCTAGGAGGTTCTGTACTGTCACAATTGCCTCCTTGATGCCATCAGCCCCTGCAGTGTCACAATGGCTCCTTGGTTCCATGAGGAACACAATAGCTTGGCATAAGCATTGAGCAACAGCTGCTGAACACACCTGGCAACATCTGCTTGCATCAAAAGAGGGCTTCAAGCTGACAATGGCACCAGCAGCTTCCATCTGCAACAAACACCCAGGAAAGGACAGGCTGTGCCGGTTTGGACAAATGTGGAGGAAAATATCCTCTTATAGAAGGCAGGTTACACCCAGCCCTCCCCCACCAGCTTCGGGAAAAAGAATTTTCCTGGGACGAAAGTGAAAGAGATAAAAACAATTTTTTAACAAACACCCAGGAAAAGGAGAACAATGCTAAATATTAAAAGCTCTCGCTGTGCAGAGAAAGCTGGGATAATTTGAGAGTCCTTCCGTGTTTCGGTGGGGTCTCCTGAAACATCCATAGACAGCGAGGCCCGTGCAAAGAAATAGGGAGCCATTCTTGAGAGAAGTTTCAGAGCTCTTTCTTCTCCAGCCACATGGGCGGGGCACTGCCAAAGAACTGAGCAATCACGGCACAACCAGGGCCCTCCTGGCACAGGGCAACACAAAATAAGCAGTGCTGAACAGGATTAGGGCACATGTCAGCAGGGAGCAGGGAGACCCCGTGCCCAGGCCATGCCTCTACCCCAGGGTCCCCTCTCCCATGACCTCATGGCAGGGGGGAGGAACCCCAACACTTCCGGAGGTGTAGTCTCTCTCCTCCTCCTTGCAGCTGGCTCATGGGCCCACATTCAGGGCCCCCACCTCGGGAGAAAATTCTCCCAATGTAGTCTGATGTTGAAAGAGTCAAGAAGAGAAGAAGGGAAAAAAAACCCCAAAGTCCCAGGAAAACAAAGTTCAACTCTCCATCTGCCCCCAGAGAAAAGGAGCTGAAAACTGGCTAAAAAGAAACAAAGTTGCTTCCTCTGCTCTTGCTGCAAGCAGGATGCAGAGGAGTGTGTTTATGTGTGTCCTTGAACAAACGCTCTGAGAAGTTTGTCCGGTTTTTTTTCCTCTCCCCCCTCTCAGGCTCAGTTGAAAGGCACAGAAATGCACAAAGTTCACTTCTGGGCATAGAGCAGCGATAGGGGATACACATGATAAAGTCACCCCAAGACACGGGGACAGAGAATTCAGTGGAAAGACTCCGAGAATTCTGCTCCCAGAGAATTCTGCTCACCCTGACCCTTGTAGAAAGGGGACATCGTTCCCGGCAGCCTGTACTGAGCATGTGGCTCCTGAGTGGGGTTTGTTGTTTGGGAAACCTGCTCCGGCTTTTCCATTCTTTCCTTCCAAACAGGAAAACTTCTCCTGGGGCTGTGTGCAGGCAGAGCCCTGAGGAGAGCAGGTGGCACATGGTGCGCTGGGCTGGGACAGCCAGCTGCAGAGCTCAAGGGAAGAAGCCCAAAGTGTCACAATGGCTCCTTGCCTTCACATGCAACACCTGGGTCACAATGGTCTCCTTGATTCCATGAGGCCCCACTGTGTCACAATGGCTCCTTGGTTCCATCGGGTTCCGCAGTGTCACCATGGTCTCTTTTGATCCGCATTGTCATCATGGACAATTGGTTCCATGAGGCCCCGCAGTGTCACAATGGTCCCTTGCTTCCATAGGTTTGATGTTGTAACAATGGACTCCTTGCTTCTATGAGCTAGCCTGCTTTTTGCAGAGGTGTCTTTGGTTCCAACAAGGCCCCGCTGTGTCTCAGTGCACCCTGGCTTCCATGTGGATCTGGAGCATCACAAAGGCTCCTTGGTTCCACCAGGTCCTGCTGTGTCACAATGGGTCCTGTGGTCCCTGAGGCCCTCCAAAGTCATCATGGAGGCTTGCTTCCATGAGGTTCCATTATGTGCCAGTGCTCATCTTGGTTCCAGGAGTTTCCTTAGTGTCACAATGCTCTCCATGCTTCCATGATTCCCCACAATGTCACAATGCTCTCCATGCTTCCATTAGGCCGTGCTTTGCCACAATGGTCCCCTTGTTTCCATGAGGCCCCGCTGTGTCACAATGGACCTATGGTTCCATGATGTTGCGTGGTGTCACCGTGCTCTTCTTGAATCCGCCGTGTAACCATGGACCATTGGTTCCATGCGGCCTGGCCGTGTCACAATGGGCTCCTTGATTCCATGATTCCCCACGGTGTCACAATGGAGCCTTGTTTCTAGGAGGTTCTGTACTGTCACAATTGCCTCCTTGATGCCATCAGCCCCTGCAGTGTCACAATGGCTCCTTGGTTCCATGAGGAACACAATAGCTTGGCATAAGCATTGAGCAACAGCTGCTGAACACACCTGGCAACATCTGCTTGCATCAAAAGAGGGCTTCAAGCTGACAATGGCACCAGCAGCTTCCATCTGCAACAGACACCCAGGAAAGGACAGGCTGTGCCGGTTTGGACAAATGTGGAGGAAAATATCCTCTGATAGAAGGCAGGTTACACCCAGCCCTCCCCCACCAGCTTCGGGAAAAAAGAATTTTCCTGGGACGAAAGTGAAAGAGATAAAAACAATTTTTTAACAAACAGACAGGAAAAGGATAACAATGCTAAATATTAAAAGCTCTCGCTGTGCAGAGAAAGCTGGGATAATTTGAGAGTCCTTCCGTGTTTCGGTGGGGTCTCCTGAAACATCCATAGACAGCGAGGCCCGTGCAAAGAAATAGGGAGCCATTCTTGAGAGAAGTTTCAGAGCTCTTTCTTCTCCAGCCACATGGGCGGGGCACTGCCAAAGAACTGAGCAATCACGGCACAACCAGGGCCCTCCTGGCACAAGGCAACACAAAATAAGCAGTGCTGAACAGGATTAGGGCACATGTCAGCAGGGAGCAGGGAGACCCCCGTGCCCAGGCCATGCCTCTACCCCAGGGTCCCCTCTCCCATGACCTCATGGCAGGGGGGAGGAACCCCAACACTTCCGTATGTGCAGTCTCTCTCCTCCTCCTTGCAGCTGGCTCATGGGCCCACATTCAGGGCCCCCACCTCGGGAGAAAATTCTCCCAATGTGGTCTGATGTTGAAAGAGTCAAGAAGAGAAGAAGGGAAAAAAACCCCCAAAGTCCCAGGAAAACAAAGTTCAACTCTCCATCTCTCCCCAGAGAAAAGGAGCTGAAAACTGGCTAAAAAGAAACAAAGTTGCTTCCTCTGCTCTTGCTGCAAGCAGGATGCAGAGGAGTGTGTATGTGTGTCCTTGAACAAACGCTCTGAGAAGTTTGTCCGGTTTTTTTTCCTCTCCCCCCTCTCAGGCTCAGTTGAAAGGCACAGAAATGCACAAAGTTCACTTCTGGGCATAGAGCAGCAATAGGGGATACACATGATAAAGTCACCCCAAGACACGGGGACAGAGAATTCAGTGGAAAGACTCCGAGAATTCTGCTCCCAGAGAATTCTGCTCACCCTGACCCTTGTAGAAAGGGGACATCGTTCCCGGCAGCCTGTACTGAGCATGTGGCTCCTGAGTGGGGTTTGTTGTTTGGGAAACCTGCTCCGGCTTTTCCATTCTTTCCTTCCAAACAGGAAAACTTCTCCTGGGGCTGTGTGCAGGCAGAGCCCTGAGGAGAGCAGGTGGCACATGGTGCGCTGGGCTGGGACAGCCAGCTGCAGAGCTCAAGGGAAGAAGCCCAAAGTGTCACAATGGCTCCTTGCCTTCACATGCAACACCTGGGTCACAATGGTCTCCTTGATTCCATGAGGCCCCACTGTGTCACAACGGCTCCTTGGTTCCATGCGGTTCCGCAGTGTCACCATGGTCTCTTTTGATCCGCACTGTGATCATGGACAATTGGTTCCATGAGGCCCCGCAGTGTCACAATGGTCCCTTGCTTCCATAGGTTTGATGTTGTAACAATGGACTCCTTGCTTCTATGAGCTAGCCTGCTTTTTGCAGAGGTGTCTTTGGTTCCAACAAGGCCCCGCTGTGTCTCAGTGCACCCTGGCTTCCATGTGGATCTGGAGTATCACAAAGGCTCCTTGGTTCCACCAGGTCCTGCTGTGTCACAATGGGTCCTGTGGTCCCCGAGGCCCTCCAAAGTCATCATGGAGGCTTGCTTCCATGAGGTTCCATTATGTGCCAGTGGTCATCTTGGTTCCAGGAGTTTCCTTAGTGTCACAATGCTCTCCATGCTTCCATGATTCCCCACAATGTCACAATGCTCTCCATGCTTCCATTAGGCCCTGCTTTGCCACAATGGTCCCCTTGTTTCCATGAGGCCCCGCTGTGTCACAATGGACGCATGGTTCCGTGATGTTGCGTGGTGTCACCGTGCTCTTCTTGAATCCGCAGTGGAACCATGGACCATTGGTTCCATGCGGCCTGGCCGTGTCACAATGGGCTCCGTGATTCCATGATTCCCCACGGTGTCACAATGGAGCCTTGTTTCTAGGAGGTTCTGTACTGTCACAATTGTCTCCTTGATGCCATCAGCCCCTGCAGTGTCACAATGGCTCCTTGGTTCCATGAGGAACACAATAGCTTGGCATAAGCATTGAGCAACAGCTGCTGAACACACCTGGCAACATCTGCTTGCATCAAAAGAGGGCTTCAAGCTGACAATGGCACCAGCAGCTTCCATCTGCAACAGACACCCAGGGAAAGGACAGGCTGTGCCGGTTTGGACAAATGTGGAGGAAAATATCCTCTGATAGAAGGCAGGTTACACCCAGCCCTCCCCCACCAGCTTCGGGAAAAAAGAATTTTCCTGGGAAGAAAGTGAAAGAGATAAAAACTATTTTTTTAACAAACACCCAGGAAAAGGATAACAATGCTAAATATTAAAACCTCTCGCTGTGGAGAGAAACCTGGGATAATTTGAGAGTCCTTCCGTGTTTCGGTGGGGTCTCCTGAAACATCCATAGACAGCGAGGCCCGTGCAAAGAAACAAGGAGCGATTCTTGAGAGAAGTTTCAGAGCTCTTTCTTCTCCAGCCACATGGGCGGGGCACTGCCAAAGAACTGAGCAATCACGGCACAAGCAGGGCCCTCCTGGCACAGGGCAACACAAAATAACCAGTGCTGAACAGGATTAGGGCACATGTCAGCAGGGAGCAGGGAGACCCCGTGCCCAGGCCATGCCTCTACCCCAGGGTCCCCTCTCCCATGACCTCATGGCAGGGGGGAGGAACCCAAACACTTCCGTAGGCGCAGTCTCTCTCCTCCTCCTTGCAGCTGGCTCATGGGCCCACATTCAGGGCCCCCACCTCGGGAGAAAATTCTCCCAATGTGCTCTGATGTTGAAACAGTCAAGAAGAGAAGAACGGATAAAAACCCCCAAAGTCCCAGGAAAACAAAGTTCAACTCTCCATCTCCCTCCAGAGAAAAGGAGCTGAAAACTGGCTCAAAAGAAACAAGGTTGCTTCCTCTGCTCTTGCTGCAAGCAGGATGCAGAGGAGTGTGTATGTGTGTCCTTGAACAAATGGTCTGAGAAGGTTGTCCGGTTTTTTTTCCCTCTTCCCCCTCTCAGGCTCAGTTGAAAGGCACAGAAATGCACAAAGTTCACTTCTGGGCATAGAGCAGCGATAGGGGATACACATGATAAAGTCACCCCAAGACACAGGGACAGAGAATTCAGTGGAAAGACTCTGAGAATTCTGCTCCCAGAGATAATTCCTGCTCACACTGACCCTTGTAGAAAGGGGACCTCGTTCCAGGCAGCCTGTACTGAGCATGTGGCTCCTGAGTGGGGTTTGTTGTTTAGGAAACCTGCTCAGGCTTTTCCATTCTTTCCTTCCAAACAGGAAAACTTCTCCTGGGGCTGTGTGCAGGCAGAGCCCTGAGGAGAGCAGGTGGCACATGGTGCGCTGGGCTGGGACAGCCAGCTGCAGAGCTCAAGGGAAGAAGCCCAAAGTGTCACAATGGCTCCTTGCCTTCACATGCAACACCTGGGTCACAATGGTCTCCTTGATTCCATGAGGCCCCACTGTGTCACAATGGCTCCTTGGTTCCATCAGGTTCCGCAGTGTCACCATGGTCTCCTTTGATCCGCACTGTCATCATGGACAATTGGTTCCATGAGGCCCCGCAGTGTCACAATGGTCCCTTGCTTCCATAGGTTTGATGTTGTAACAATGGACTCCTTGCTTCTATGAGCTAGCCTGCTTTTTGCAGAGGTGTCTTTGGTTCCAACAAGGCCCCGCTGTGTCTCAGTGCACCCTGGCTTCCATGTGGATCTGGAGTATCACAAAGGCTCCTTGGTTCCACCAGGTCCTGCTGTGTCACAATGGGTCCTGTGGTCCCTGAGGCGCCCCAAAGTCATCATGGAGGCTTGCTTCCATGAGGTTCCATTATGTGCCAGTGCTCATCTTGGTTCCAGGAGTTTCCTTAGTGTCACAATGCTCTCCATGCTTCCATGATTCCCCACAATGTCCCAATGCTCTCCATGCTTCCATTAGGCCCTGCTTTGCCACAATGGTCCCCTTGTTTCCATGAGGCCCCGCTGTGTCACAATGGACCTATGGTTCCATGATGTTGCGTGGTGTCACCGTGCTCTTCTTGAATCCGCCGTGTAACCATGGACCATTGGTTCCATGCGGCCTGGCCGTGTCACAATGGGCTCCTTGATTCCATGATTCCCCACGGTGTCACAATGGAGCCTTGTTTCTAGGAGGTTCTGTACTGTCACAATTGCCTCCTTGATGCCATCAGCCCCTGCAGTGTCACAATGGCTCCTTGGTTCCATGAGGAACACAATAGCTTGGCATAAGCATTGAGCAACAGCTGCTGAACACACCTGGCAACATCTGCTTGCATCAAAAGAGGGCTTCAAGCTGACAATGGCACCAGCAGCTTCCATCTGCAACAGACACCCAGGAAAGGACAGGCTGTGCCGGTTTGGACAAATGTGGAGGAAAATATCCTCTGATAGAAGGCAGGTTACACCCAGCCCTCCCCCACCAGCTTCGGGAAAAAAGAATTTTCCTGGGACGAAAGTGAAAGAGATAAAAACAATTTTTTAACAAACACCCAGGAAAAGGATAACAATGCTAAATATTAAAAGCTCTCGCTGTGCAGAGAAAGCTGGGATAATTTGAGAGTCCTTCCGTGTTTCGGTGGGGTCTCCTGAAACATCCATAGACAGCGAGGCCCGTGCAAAGAAATAGGGAGCCATTCTTGAGAGAAGTTTCAGAGCTCTTTCTTCTCCAGCCACATGGGCGGGGCACTGCCAAAGAACTGAGCAATCACGGCACAACCAGGGCCCTCCTGGCACAAGGCAACACAAAATAAGCAGTGCTGAACAGGATTAGGGCACATGTCAGCAGGGAGCAGGGAGACCCCCGTGCCCAGGCCATGCCTCTACCCCAGGGTCCCCTCTCCCATGACCTCATGGCAGGGGGGAGGAACCCCAAAACTTCCGTAGGTGCAGTCTCTCTCCTCCTCCTTGCAGCTGGCTCATGGGCCCACATTCAGGGCCCCCACCTCGGGAGAAAATTCTCCCAATGTGGTCTGATGTTGAAAGAGTCAAGAAGAGAAGAAGGGAAAAAAACCCCCAAAGTCCCAGGAAAACAAAGTTCAACTCTCCATCTCTCCCCAGAGAAAAGGAGCTGAAAACTGGCTAAAAAGAAACAAAGTTGCTTCCTCTGCTCTTGCTGCAAGCAGGATGCAGAGGAGTGTGTATGTGTGTCCTTGAACAAACGCTCTGAGAAGTTTGTCCGGTTTTTTTTCCTCTCCCCCCTCTCAGGCTCAGTTGAAAGGCACAGAAATGCACAAAGTTCACTTCTGGGCATAGAGCAGCGATAGGGGATACACATGATAAAGTCACCCCAAGACACGGGGACAGAGAATTCAGTGGAAAGACTCCGAGAATTCTGCTCCCAGAGAATTCTGCTCACCCTGACCCTTGTAGAAAGGGGACATCGTTCCCGGCAGCCTGTACTGAGCATGTGGCTCCTGAGTGGGGTTTGTTGTTTGGGAAACCTGCTCCGGCTTTTCCATTCTTTCCTTCCAAACAGGAAAACTTCTCCTGGGGCTGTGTGCAGGCAGAGCCCTGAGGAGAGCAGGTGGCACATGGTGCGCTGGGCTGGGACAGCCAGCTGCAGAGCTCAAGGGAAGAAGCCCAAAGTGTCACAATGGCTCCTTGCCTTCACATGCAACACCTGGGTCACAATGGTCTCCTTGATTCCATGAGGCCCCACTGTGTCACAATGGCTCCTTGGTTCCATGCGGTTCCGCAGTGTCACCATGGTCTCTTTTGATCCGCACTGTGATCATGGACAATTGGTTCCATGAGGCCCCGCAGTGTCACAATGGTCCCTTGCTTCCATAGGTTTGATGTTGTAACAATGGACTCCTTGCTTCTATGAGCTAGCCTGCTTTTTGCAGAGGTGTCTTTGGTTCCAACAAGGCCCCGCTGTGTCTCAGTGCACCCTGGCTTCCATGTGGATCTGGAGTATCACAAAGGCTCCTTGGTTCCACCAGGTCCTGCTGTGTCACAATGGGTCCTGTGGTCCCCGAGGCCCTCCAAAGTCATCATGGAGGCTTGCTTCCATGAGGTTCCATTATGTGCCAGTGGTCATCTTGGTTCCAGGAGTTTCCTTAGTGTCACAATGCTCTCCATGCTTCCATGATTCCCCACAATGTCACAATGCTCTCCATGCTTCCATTAGGCCCTGCTTTGCCACAATGGTCCCCTTGTTTCCATGAGGCCCCGCTGTGTCACAATGGACGCATGGTTCCGTGATGTTGCGTGGTGTCACCGTGCTCTTCTTGAATCCGCAGTGGAACCATGGACCATTGGTTCCATGCGGCCTGGCCGTGTCACAATGGGCTCCGTGATTCCATGATTCCCCACGGTGTCACAATGGAGCCTTGTTTCTAGGAGGTTCTGTACTGTCACAATTGTCTCCTTGATGCCATCAGCCCCTGCAGTGTCACAATGGCTCCTTGGTTCCATGAGGAACACAATAGCTTGGCATAAGCATTGAGCAACAGCTGCTGAACACACCTGGCAACATCTGCTTGCATCAAAAGAGGGCTTCAAGCTGACAATGGCACCAGCAGCTTCCATCTGCAACAGACACCCAGGGAAAGGACAGGCTGTGCCGGTTTGGACAAATGTGGAGGAAAATATCCTCTGATAGAAGGCAGGTTACACCCAGCCCTCCCCCACCAGCTTCGGGAAAAAAGAATTTTCCTGGGAAGAAAGTGAAAGAGATAAAAACTATTTTTTTAACAAACAGACAGGAAAAGGATAACAATGCTAAATATTAAAACCTCTCGCTGTGGAGAGAAACCTGGGATAATTTGAGAGTCCTTCCGTGTTTCGGTGGGGTCTCCTGAAACATCCATAGACAGCGAGGCCCGTGCAAAGAAACAGGGAGCGATTCTTGAGAGAAGTTTCAGAGCTCTTTCTTCTCCAGCCACATGGGCGGGGCACTGCCAAAGAACTGAGCAATCACGGCACAACCAGGGCCCTCCTGGCACAGGGCAACACAAAATAACCAGTGCTGAACAGGATTAGGGCACATGTCAGCAGGGAGCAGGGAGACCCCGTGCCCAGGCCATGCCTCTACCCCAGGGTCCCCTCTCCCATGACCTCATGGCAGGGGGGAGGAACCCCAACACTTCCGTAGGCGCAGTCTCTCTCCTCCTCCTTGGAGCTGGCTCATGGGCCCACATTCAGGGCCCCCACCTCGGGAGAAAATTCTCCCAATGTGCTCTGATGTTGAAACAGTCAAGAAGAGAAGAACGGATAAAAACCCCCAAAGTCCCAGGAAAACAAAGTTCAACTCTCCATCTCCCTCCAGAGAAAAGGAGCTGAAAACTGGCTCAAAAGAAACAAGGTTGCTTCCTCTGCTCTTGCTGCAAGCAGGATGCAGAGGAGTGTGTATGTGTGTCCTTGAACAAATGGTCTGAGAAGGTTGTCCGGTTTTTTTTCCCTCTTCCCCCTCTCAGGCTCAGTTGAAAGGCACAGAAATGCACAAAGTTCACTTCTGGGCATAGAGCAGCGATAGGGGATACACATGATAAAGTCACCCCAAGACACAGGGACAGAGAATTCAGTGGAAAGACTCCGAGAATTCTGCTCCCAGAGATAATTCCTGCTCACACTGACCCTTGTAGAAAGGGGACCTCGTTCCAGGCAGCCTGTACTGAGCATGTGGCTCCTGAGTGGGGTTTGTTGTTTAGGAAACCTGCTCAGGCTTTTCCATTCTTTCCTTCCAAACAGGAAAACTTCTCCTGGGGCTGTGTGCAGGCAGAGCCCTGAGGAGAGCAGGTGGCACATGGTGCGCTGGGCTGGGACAGCCAGCTGCAGAGCTCAAGGGAAGAAGCCCAAAGT
The DNA here is from genome assembly GCF_041296385.1 of Aphelocoma coerulescens. Classification (NCBI taxonomy): domain Eukaryota; kingdom Metazoa; phylum Chordata; class Aves; order Passeriformes; family Corvidae; genus Aphelocoma; species Aphelocoma coerulescens. The sequence goes on from NC_091026.1 coordinate 22,718,983, forward strand.
GTCACAATGGCTCCTTGCCTTCACATGCAACACCTGGGTCACAATGGTCTCCTTGATTCCATGAGGCCCCACTGTGTCACAATGGCTCCTTGGTTCCATGCGGTTCCGCAGTGTCACCATGGTCTCTTTTGATCCGCACTGTGATCATGGACAATTGGTTCCATGAGGCCCCGCAGTGTCACAATGGTCCCTTGCTTCCATAGGTTTGATGTTGTAACAATGGACTCCTTGCTTCTATGAGCTAGCCTGCTTTTTGCAGAGGTGTCTTTGGTTCCAACAAGGCCCCGCTGTGTCTCAGTGCACCCTGGCTTCCATGTGGATCTGGAGTATCACAAAGGCTCCTTGGTTCCACCAGGTCCTGCTGTGTCACAATGGGTCCTGTGGTCCCCGAGGCCCTCCAAAGTCATCATGGAGGCTTGCTTCCATGAGGTTCCATTATGTGCCAGTGGTCATCTTGGTTCCAGGAGTTTCCTTAGTGTCACAATGCTCTCCATGCTTCCATGATTCCCCACAATGTCACAATGCTCTCCATGCTTCCATTAGGCCCTGCTTTGCCACAATGGTCCCCTTGTTTCCATGAGGCCCCGCTGTGTCACAATGGACGCATGGTTCCGTGATGTTGCGTGGTGTCACCGTGCTCTTCTTGAATCCGCAGTGGAACCATGGACCATTGGTTCCATGCGGCCTGGCCGTGTCACAATGGGCTCCGTGATTCCATGATTCCCCACGGTGTCACAATGGAGCCTTGTTTCTAGGAGGTTCTGTACTGTCACAATTGTCTCCTTGATGCCATCAGCCCCTGCAGTGTCACAATGGCTCCTTGGTTCCATGAGGAACACAATAGCTTGGCATAAGCATTGAGCAACAGCTGCTGAACACACCTGGCAACATCTGCTTGCATCAAAAGAGGGCTTCAAGCTGACAATGGCACCAGCAGCTTCCATCTGCAACAGACACCCAGGGAAAGGACAGGCTGTGCCGGTTTGGACAAATGTGGAGGAAAATATCCTCTGATAGAAGGCAGGTTACACCCAGCCCTCCCCCACCAGCTTCGGGAAAAAAGAATTTTCCTGGGAAGAAAGTGAAAGAGATAAAAACTATTTTTTTAACAAACAGACAGGAAAAGGAGAACAATGCTAAATGTTAAAACCTCTCGCTGTGGAGAGAAAGCTGGGATAATTTGAGAGTCCTTCCGTGTTTCGGTGGGGTCTCCTGAAACATCCATAGACAGCGAGGCCCGTGCAAAGAAATAGGGAGCCATTCTTGAGAGAAGTTTCAGAGCTCTTTCTTCTCCAGCCACATGGGCGGGGCACTGCCAAAGAACTGAGCAATCACGGCACAACCAGGGCCCTCCTGGCACAGGGCAACACAAAATAACCAGTGCTGAACAGGATTAGGGCACATGTCAGCAGGGAGCAGGGAGACCCCATGCCCAGGCCATGCCTCTACCCCAGGGTCCCCTCTCCCATGACCTCATGGCAGGGGGGAGGAACCCCAACACTTCCGTAGGCGCAGTCTCTCTCCTCCTCCTTGGAGCTGGCTCATGGGCCCACATTCAGGGCCCCCACCTCGGGAGAAAATTCTCCCAATGTGCTCTGATGTTGAAACAGTCAAGAAGAGAAGAACGGATAAAAACCCCCAAAGTCCCAGGAAAACAAAGTTCAACTCTCCATCTCCCTCCAGAGAAAAGGAGCTGAAAACTGGCTCAAAAGAAACAAGGTTGCTTCCTCGGCTCTTGCTGCAAGCAGGATGCAGAGGAGTGTGTATGTGTGTCCTTGAACAAACGCTCTGAGAAGGTTGTCCGGTTTTTTTTCCCTCTTCCCCCTCTCAGGCTCAGTTGAAAGGCACAGAAATGCACAAAGTTCACTTCTGGGCATAGAGCAGCGATAGGGGATACACATGATAAAGTCACCCCAAGACACGGGGACAGAGAATTCAGTGGAAAGACTCCGAGAATTCTGCTCCCAGAGAATTCTGCTCACCCTGACCCTTGTAGAAAGGGGACATCGTTCCCGGCAGCCTGTACTGAGCATGTGGCTCCTGAGTGGGGTTTGTTGTTTGGGAAACCTGCTCCGGCTTTTCCATTCTTTCCTTCCAAACAGGAAAACTTCTCCTGGGGCTGTGTGCAGGCAGAGCCCTGAGGAGAGCAGGTGGCACATGGTGCGCTGGGCTGGGACAGCCAGCTGCAGAGCTCAAGGGAAGAAGCCCAAAGTGTCACAATGGCTCCTTGCCTTCACATGCAACACCTGGGTCACAATGGTCTCCTTGATTCCATGAGGCCCCACTGTGTCACAATGGCTCCTTGGTTCCATGCGGTTCCGCAGTGTCACCATGGTCTCTTTTGATCCGCACTGTGATCATGGACAATTGGTTCCATGAGGCCCCGCAGTGTCACAATGGTCCCTTGCTTCCATAGGTTTGATGTTGTAACAATGGACTCCTTGCTTCTATGAGCTAGCCTGCTTTTTGCAGAGGTGTCTTTGGTTCCAACAAGGCCCCGCTGTGTCTCAGTGCACCCTGGCTTCCATGTGGATCTGGAGTATCACAAAGGCTCCTTGGTTCCACCAGGTCCTGCTGTGTCACAATGGGTCCTGTGGTCCCCGAGGCCCTCCAAAGTCATCATGGAGGCTTGCTTCCATGAGGTTCCATTATGTGCCAGTGGTCATCTTGGTTCCAGGAGTTTCCTTAGTGTCACAATGCTCTCCATGCTTCCATGATTCCCCACAATGTCACAATGCTCTCCATGCTTCCATTAGGCCCTGCTTTGCCACAATGGTCCCCTTGTTTCCATGAGGCCCCGCTGTGTCACAATGGACGCATGGTTCCGTGATGTTGCGTGGTGTCACCGTGCTCTTCTTGAATCCGCAGTGGAACCATGGACCATTGGTTCCATGCGGCCTGGCCGTGTCACAATGGGCTCCGTGATTCCATGATTCCCCACGGTGTCACAATGGAGCCTTGTTTCTAGGAGGTTCTGTACTGTCACAATTGTCTCCTTGATGCCATCAGCCCCTGCAGTGTCACAATGGCTCCTTGGTTCCATGAGGAACACAATAGCTTGGCATAAGCATTGAGCAACAGCTGCTGAACACACCTGGCAACATCTGCTTGCATCAAAAGAGGGCTTCAAGCTGACAATGGCACCAGCAGCTTCCATCTGCAACAGACACCCAGGGAAAGGACAGGCTGTGCCGGTTTGGACAAATGTGGAGGAAAATATCCTCTGATAGAAGGCAGGTTACACCCAGCCCTCCCCCACCAGCTTCGGGAAAAAAGAATTTTCCTGGGAAGAAAGTGAAAGAGATAAAAACTATTTTTTTAACAAACAGACAGGAAAAGGATAACAATGCTAAATATTAAAACCTCTCGCTGTGGAGAGAAACCTGGGATAATTTGAGAGTCCTTCCGTGTTTCGGTGGGGTCTCCTGAAACATCCATAGACAGCGAGGCCCGTGCAAAGAAACAGGGAGCGATTCTTGAGAGAAGTTTCAGAGCTCTTTCTTCTCCAGCCACATGGGCGGGGCACTGCCAAAGAACTGAGCAATCACGGCACAACCAGGGCCCTCCTGGCACAGGGCAACACAAAATAAGCAGTGCTGAACAGGATTAGGGCACATGTCAGCAGGGAGCAGGGAGACCCCGTGCCCAGGCCATGCCTCTACCCCAGGGTCCCCTCTCCCATGACCTCATGGCAGGGGGGAGGAACCCCAACACTTCCGTAGGCGCAGTCTCTCTCCTCCTCCTTGGAGCTGGCTCATGGGCCCACATTCAGGGCCCCCACCTCGGGAGAAAATTCTCCCAATGTGCTCTGATGTTGAAACAGTCAAGAAGAGAAGAACGGATAAAAACCCCCAAAGTCCCAGGAAAACAAAGTTCAACTCTCCATCTCCCTCCAGAGAAAAGGAGCTGAAAACTGGCTCAAAAGAAACAAGGTTGCTTCCTCTGCTCTTGCTGCAAGCAGGATGCAGAGGAGTGTGTATGTGTGTCCTTGAACAAATGGTCTGAGAAGGTTGTCCGGTTTTTTTTCCCTCTTCCCCCTCTCAGGCTCAGTTGAAAGGCACAGAAATGCACAAAGTTCACTTCTGGGCATAGAGCAGCGATAGGGGATACACATGATAAAGTCACCCCAAGACACAGGGACAGAGAATTCAGTGGAAAGACTCCGAGAATTCTGCTCCCAGAGATAATTCCTGCTCACACTGACCCTTGTAGAAAGGGGACCTCGTTCCAGGCAGCCTGTACTGAGCATGTGGCTCCTGAGTGGGGTTTGTTGTTTAGGAAACCTGCTCAGGCTTTTCCATTCTTTCCTTCCAAACAGGAAAACTTCTCCTGGGGCTGTGTGCAGGCAGAGCCCTGAGGAGAGCAGGTGGCACATGGTGCGCTGGGCTGGGACAGCCAGCTGCAGAGCTCAAGGGAAGAAGCCCAAAGTGTCACAATGGCTCCTTGCCTTCACATGCAACACCTGGGTCACAATGGTCTCCTTGATTCCATGAGGCCCCACTGTGTCACAATGGCTCCTTGGTTCCATGCGGTTCCGCAGTGTCACCATGGTCTCTTTTGATCCGCACTGTGATCATGGACAATTGGTTCCATGAGGCCCCGCAGTGTCACAATGGTCCCTTGCTTCCATAGGTTTGATGTTGTAACAATGGACTCCTTGCTTCTATGAGCTAGCCTGCTTTTTGCAGAGGTGTCTTTGGTTCCAACAAGGCCCCGCTGTGTCTCAGTGCACCCTGGCTTCCATGTGGATCTGGAGTATCACAAAGGCTCCTTGGTTCCACCAGGTCCTGCTGTGTCACAATGGGTCCTGTGGTCCCCGAGGCCCTCCAAAGTCATCATGGAGGCTTGCTTCCATGAGGTTCCATTATGTGCCAGTGGTCATCTTGGTTCCAGGAGTTTCCTTAGTGTCACAATGCTCTCCATGCTTCCATGATTCCCCACAATGTCACAATGCTCTCCATGCTTCCATTAGGCCCTGCTTTGCCACAATGGTCCCCTTGTTTCCATGAGGCCCCGCTGTGTCACAATGGACGCATGGTTCCGTGATGTTGCGTGGTGTCACCGTGCTCTTCTTGAATCCGCAGTGGAACCATGGACCATTGGTTCCATGCGGCCTGGCCGTGTCACAATGGGCTCCGTGATTCCATGATTCCCCACGGTGTCACAATGGAGCCTTGTTTCTAGGAGGTTCTGTACTGTCACAATTGTCTCCTTGATGCCATCAGCCCCTGCAGTGTCACAATGGCTCCTTGGTTCCATGAGGAACACAATAGCTTGGCATAAGCATTGAGCAACAGCTGCTGAACACACCTGGCAACATCTGCTTGCATCAAAAGAGGGCTTCAAGCTGACAATGGCACCAGCAGCTTCCATCTGCAACAGACACCCAGGGAAAGGACAGGCTGTGCCGGTTTGGACAAATGTGGAGGAAAATATCCTCTGATAGAAGGCAGGTTACACCCAGCCCTCCCCCACCAGCTTCGGGAAAAAAGAATTTTCCTGGGAAGAAAGTGAAAGAGATAAAAACTATTTTTTTAACAAACAGACAGGAAAAGGAGAACAATGCTAAATGTTAAAACCTCTCGCTGTGGAGAGAAAGCTGGGATAATTTGAGAGTCCTTCCGTGTTTCGGTGGGGTCTCCTGAAACATCCATAGACAGCGAGGCCCGTGCAAAGAAATAGGGAGCCATTCTTGAGAGAAGTTTCAGAGCTCTTTCTTCTCCAGCCACATGGGCGGGGCACTGCCAAAGAACTGAGCAATCACGGCACAACCAGGGCCCTCCTGGCACAGGGCAACACAAAATAACCAGTGCTGAACAGGATTAGGGCACATGTCAGCAGGGAGCAGGGAGACCCCATGCCCAGGCCATGCCTCTACCCCAGGGTCCCCTCTCCCATGACCTCATGGCAGGGGGGAGGAACCCCAACACTTCCGTAGGCGCAGTCTCTCTCCTCCTCCTTGGAGCTGGCTCATGGGCCCACATTCAGGGCCCCCACCTCGGGAGAAAATTCTCCCAATGTGCTCTGATGTTGAAACAGTCAAGAAGAGAAGAACGGATAAAAACCCCCAAAGTCCCAGGAAAACAAAGTTCAACTCTCCATCTCCCTCCAGAGAAAAGGAGCTGAAAACTGGCTCAAAAGAAACAAGGTTGCTTCCTCGGCTCTTGCTGCAAGCAGGATGCAGAGGAGTGTGTATGTGTGTCCTTGAACAAACGCTCTGAGAAGGTTGTCCGGTTTTTTTTCCCTCTTCCCCCTCTCAGGCTCAGTTGAAAGGCACAGAAATGCACAAAGTTCACTTCTGGGCATAGAGCAGCGATAGGGGATACACATGATAAAGTCACCCCAAGACACGGGGACAGAGAATTCAGTGGAAAGACTCCGAGAATTCTGCTCCCAGAGAATTCTGCTCACCCTGACCCTTGTAGAAAGGGGACATCGTTCCCGGCAGCCTGTACTGAGCATGTGGCTCCTGAGTGGGGTTTGTTGTTTGGGAAACCTGCTCCGGCTTTTCCATTCTTTCCTTCCAAACAGGAAAACTTCTCCTGGGGCTGTGTGCAGGCAGAGCCCTGAGGAGAGCAGGTGGCACATGGTGCGCTGGGCTGGGACAGCCAGCTGCAGAGCTCAAGGGAAGAAGCCCAAAGTGTCACAATGGCTCCTTGCCTTCACATGCAACACCTGGGTCACAATGGTATCCTTGATTCCATGAGGCCCCACTGTGTCACAATGGCTCCTTGGTTCCATGCGGTTCTGCAGTGTCACCATGGTCTCTTTTGATCCGCACTGTGATCATGGACAATTGGTTCCATGAGGCCCCGCAGTGTCACAATGGTCCCTTGCTTCCATAGGTTTGATGTTGTAACAATGGACTCCTTGCTTCTATGAGCTAGCCTGCTTTTTGCAGAGGTGTCTTTGGTTCCAACAAGGCCCCGCTGTGTCTCAGTGCACCCTGGCTTCCATGTGGATCTGGAGTATCACAAAGGCTCCTTGGTTCCACCAGGTCCTGCTGTGTCACAATGGGTCCTGTGGTCCCCGAGGCCCTCCAAAGTCATCATGGAGGCTTGCTTCCATGAGGTTCCATTATGTGCCAGTGGTCATCTTGGTTCCAGGAGTTTCCTTAGTGTCACAATGCTCTCCATGCTTCCATGATTCCCCACAATGTCACAATGCTCTCCATGCTTCCATTAGGCCCTGCTTTGCCACAATGGTCCCCTTGTTTCCATGAGGCCCCGCTGTGTCACAATGGACGCATGGTTCCGTGATGTTGCGTGGTGTCACCGTGCTCTTCTTGAATCCGCAGTGGAACCATGGACCATTGGTTCCATGCGGCCTGGCCGTGTCACAATGGGCTCCGTGATTCCATGATTCCCCACGGTGTCACAATGGAGCCTTGTTTCTAGGAGGTTCTGTACTGTCACAATTGTCTCCTTGATGCCATCAGCCCCTGCAGTGTCACAATGGCTCCTTGGTTCCATGAGGAACACAATAGCTTGGCATAAGCATTGAGCAACAGCTGCTGAACACACCTGGCAACATCTGCTTGCATCAAAAGAGGGCTTCAAGCTGACAATGGCACCAGCAGCTTCCATCTGCAACAGACACCCAGGGAAAGGACAGGCTGTGCCGGTTTGGACAAATGTGGAGGAAAATATCCTCTGATAGAAGGCAGGTTACACCCAGCCCTCCCCCACCAGCTTCGGGAAAAAAGAATTTTCCTGGGAAGAAAGTGAAAGAGATAAAAACTATTTTTTTAACAAACAGACAGGAAAAGGATAACAATGCTAAATATTAAAACCTCTCGCTGTGGAGAGAAACCTGGGATAATTTGAGAGTCCTTCCGTGTTTCGGTGGGGTCTCCTGAAACATCCATAGACAGCGAGGCCCGTGCAAAGAAACAGGGAGCGATTCTTGAGAGAAGTTTCAGAGCTCTTTCTTCTCCAGCCACATGGGCGGGGCACTGCCAAAGAACTGAGCAATCACGGCACAACCAGGGCCCTCCTGGCACAGGGCAACACAAAATAAGCAGTGCTGAACAGGATTAGGGCACATGTCAGCAGGGAGCAGGGAGACCCCGTGCCCAGGCCATGCCTCTACCCCAGGGTCCCCTCTCCCATGACCTCATGGCAGGGGGGAGGAACCCCAACACTTCCGTAGGCGCAGTCTCTCTCCTCCTCCTTGGAGCTGGCTCATGGGCCCACATTCAGGGCCCCCACCTCGGGAGAAAATTCTCCCAATGTGCTCTGATGTTGAAACAGTCAAGAAGAGAAGAACGGATAAAAACCCCCAAAGTCCCAGGAAAACAAAGTTCAACTCTCCATCTCCCTCCAGAGAAAAGGAGCTGAAAACTGGCTCAAAAGAAACAAGGTTGCTTCCTCTGCTCTTGCTGCAAGCAGGATGCAGAGGAGTGTGTATGTGTGTCCTTGAACAAATGGTCTGAGAAGGTTGTCCGGTTTTTTTTCCCTCTTCCCCCTCTCAGGCTCAGTTGAAAGGCACAGAAATGCACAAAGTTCACTTCTGGGCATAGAGCAGCGATAGGGGATACACATGATAAAGTCACCCCAAGACACAGGGACAGAGAATTCAGTGGAAAGACTCCGAGAATTCTGCTCCCAGAGATAATTCCTGCTCACACTGACCCTTGTAGAAAGGGGACCTCGTTCCAGGCAGCCTGTACTGAGCATGTGGCTCCTGAGTGGGGTTTGTTGTTTAGGAAACCTGCTCAGGCTTTTCCATTCTTTCCTTCCAAACAGGAAAACTTCTCCTGGGGCTGTGTGCAGGCAGAGCCCTGAGGAGAGCAGGTGGCACATGGTGCGCTGGGCTGGGACAGCCAGCTGCAGAGCTCAAGGGAAGAAGCCCAAAGTGTCACAATGGCTCCTTGCCTTCACATGCAACACCTGGGTCACAATGGTCTCCTTGATTCCATGAGGCCCCACTGTGTCACAATGGCTCCTTGGTTCCATCAGGTTCCGCAGTGTCACCATGGTCTCTTTTGATCCGCACTGTGATCATGGACAATTGGTTCCATGAGGCCCCGCAGTGTCACAATGGTCCCTTGCTTCCATAGGTTTGATGTTGTAACAATGGACTCCTTGCTTCTATGAGCTAGCCTGCTTTTTGCAGAGGTGTCTTTGGTTCCAACAAGGCCCCGCTGTGTCTCAGTGCACCCTGGCTTCCATGTGGATCTGGAGTATCACAAAGGCTCCTTGGTTCCACCAGGTCCTGCTGTGTCACAATGGGTCCTGTGGTCCCCGAGGCCCTCCAAAGTCATCATGGAGGCTTGCTTCCATGAGGTTCCATTATGTGCCAGTGGTCATCTTGGTTCCAGGAGTTTCCTTAGTGTCACAATGCTCTCCATGCTTCCATGATTCCCCACAATGTCACAATGCTCTCCATGCTTCCATTAGGCCCTGCTTTGCCACAATGGTCCCCTTGTTTCCATGAGGCCCCGCTGTGTCACAATGGACGCATGGTTCCGTGATGTTGCGTGGTGTCACCGTGCTCTTCTTGAATCCGCAGTGGAACCATGGACCATTGGTTCCATGCGGCCTGGCCGTGTCACAATGGGCTCCGTGATTCCATGATTCCCCACGGTGTCACAATGGAGCCTTGTTTCTAGGAGGTTCTGTACTGTCACAATTGTCTCCTTGATGCCATCAGCCCCTGCAGTGTCACAATGGCTCCTTGGTTCCATGAGGAACACAATAGCTTGGCATAAGCATTGAGCAACAGCTGCTGAACACACCTGGCAACATCTGCTTGCATCAAAAGAGGGCTTCAAGCTGACAATGGCACCAGCAGCTTCCATCTGCAACAGACACCCAGGGAAAGGACAGGCTGTGCCGGTTTGGACAAATGTGGAGGAAAATATCCTCTGATAGAAGGCAGGTTACACCCAGCCCTCCCCCACCAGCTTCGGGAAAAAAGAATTTTCCTGGGAAGAAAGTGAAAGAGATAAAAACTATTTTTTTAACAAACAGACAGGAAAAGGATAACAATGCTAAATATTAAAACCTCTCGCTGTGGAGAGAAACCTGGGATAATTTGAGAGTCCTTCCGTGTTTCGGTGGGGTCTCCTGAAACATCCATAGACAGCGAGGCCCGTGCAAAGAAACAGGGAGCGATTCTTGAGAGAAGTTTCAGAGCTCTTTCTTCTCCAGCCACATGGGCGGGGCACTGCCAAAGAACTGAGCAATCACGGCACAAGCAGGGCCCTCCTGGCACAGGGCAACACAAAATAACCAGTGCTGAACAGGATTAGGGCACATGTCAGCAGGGAGCAGGGAGACCCCGTGCCCAGGCCATGCCTCTACCCCAGGGTCCCCTCTCCCATGACCTCATGGCAGGGGGGAGGAACCCCAACACTTCCGTAGGCGCAGTCTCTCTCCTCCTCCTTGGAGCTGGCTCATGGGCCCACATTCAGGGCCCCCACCTCGGGAGAAAATTCTCCCAATGTGCTCTGATGTTGAAACAGTCAAGAAGAGAAGAACGGATAAAAACCCCCAAAGTCCCAGGAAAACAAAGTTCAACTCTCCATCTCCCTCCAGAGAAAAGGAGCTGAAAACTGGCTCAAAAGAAACAAGGTTGCTTCCTCTGCTCTTGCTGCAAGCAGGATGCAGAGGAGTGTGTATGTGTGTCCTTGAACAAATGGTCTGAGAAGGTTGTCCGGTTTTTTTTCCCTCTTCCCCCTCTCAGGCTCAGTTGAAAGGCACAGAAATGCACAAAGTTCACTTCTGGGCATAGAGCAGCGATAGGGGATACACATGATAAAGTCACCCCAAGACACAGGGACAGAGAATTCAGTGGAAAGACTCCGAGAATTCTGCTCCCAGAGATAATTCCTGCTCACACTGACCCTTGTAGAAAGGGGACCTCGTTCCAGGCAGCCTGTACTGAGCATGTGGCTCCTGAGTGGGGTTTGTTGTTTAGGAAACCTGCTCAGGCTTTTCCATTCTTTCCTTCCAAACAGGAAAACTTCTCCTGGGGCTGTGTGCAGGCAGAGCCCTGAGGAGAGCAGGTGGCACATGGTGCGCTGGGCTGGGACAGCCAGCTGCAGAGCTCAAGGGAAGAAGCCCAAAGTGTCACAATGGCTCCTTGCCTTCACATGCAACACCTGGGTCACAATGGTCTCCTTGATTCCATGAGGCCCCACTGTGTCACAATGGCTCCTTGGTTCCATCAGGTTCCGCAGTGTCACCATGGTCTCTTTTGATCCGCACTGTGATCATGGACAATTGGTTCCATGAGGCCCCGCAGTGTCACAATGGTCCCTTGCTTCCATAGGTTTGATGTTGTAACAATGGACTCCTTGCTTCTATGAGCTAGCCTGCTTTTTGCAGAGGTGTCTTTGGTTCCAACAAGGCCCCGCTGTGTCTCAGTGCACCCTGGCTTCCATGTGGATCTGGAGTATCACAAAGGCTCCTTGGTTCCACCAGGTCCTGCTGTGTCACAATGGGTCCTGTGGTCCCCGAGGCCCTCCAAAGTCATCATGGAGGCTTGCTTCCATGAGGTTCCATTATGTGCCAGTGGTCATCTTGGTTCCAGGAGTTTCCTTAGTGTCACAATGCTCTCCATGCTTCCATGATTCCCCACAATGTCACAATGCTCTCCATGCTTCCATTAGGCCCTGCTTTGCCACAATGGTCCCCTTGTTTCCATGAGGCCCCGCTGTGTCACAATGGACGCATGGTTCCGTGATGTTGCGTGGTGTCACCGTGCTCTTCTTGAATCCGCAGTGGAACCATGGACCATTGGTTCCATGCGGCCTGGCCGTGTCACAATGGGCTCCGTGATTCCATGATTCCCCACGGTGTCACAATGGAGCCTTGTTTCTAGGAGGTTCTGTACTGTCACAATTGTCTCCTTGATGCCATCAGCCCCTGCAGTGTCACAATGGCTCCTTGGTTCCATGAGGAACACAATAGCTTGGCATAAGCATTGAGCAACAGCTGCTGAACACACCTGGCAACATCTGCTTGCATCAAAAGAGGGCTTCAAGCTGACAATGGCACCAGCAGCTTCCATCTGCAACAGACACCCAGGGAAAGGACAGGCTGTGCCGGTTTGGACAAATGTGGAGGAAAATATCCTCTGATAGAAGGCAGGTTACACCCAGCCCTCCCCCACCAGCTTCGGGAAAAAAGAATTTTCCTGGGAAGAAAGTGAAAGAGATAAAAACTATTTTTTTAACAAACAGACAGGAAAAGGATAACAATGCTAAATATTAAAACCTCTCGCTGTGGAGAGAAACCTGGGATAATTTGAGAGTCCTTCCGTGTTTCGGTGGGGTCTCCTGAAACATCCATAGACAGCGAGGCCCGTGCAAAGAAACAGGGAGCGATTCTTGAGAGAAGTTTCAGAGCTCTTTCTTCTCCAGCCACATGGGCGGGGCACTGCCAAAGAACTGAGCAATCACGGCACAAGCAGGGCCCTCCTGGCACAGGGCAACACAAAATAAGCAGTGCTGAACAGGATTAGGGCACATGTCAGCAGGGAGCAGGGAGACCCCGTGCCCAGGCCATGCCTCTACCCCAGGGTCCCCTCTCCCATGACCTCATGGCAGGGGGGAGGAACCCCAACACTTCCGTAGGCGCAGTCTCTCTCCTCCTCCTTGGAGCTGGCTCATGGGCCCACATTCAGGGCCCCCACCTCGGGAGAAAATTCTCCCAATGTGCTCTGATGTTGAAACAGTCAAGAAGAGAAGAACGGATAAAAACCCCCAAAGTCCCAGGAAAACAAAGTTCAACTCTCCATCTCCCTCCAGAGAAAAGGAGCTGAAAACTGGCTCAAAAGAAACAAGGTTGCTTCCTCTGCTCTTGCTGCAAGCAGGATGCAGAGGAGTGTGTATGTGTGTCCTTGAACAAATGGTCTGAGAAGGTTGTCCGGTTTTTTTTCCCTCTTCCCCCTCTCAGGCTCAGTTGAAAGGCACAGAAATGCACAAAGTTCACTTCTGGGCATAGAGCAGCGATAGGGGATACACATGATAAAGTCACCCCAAGACACGGGGACAGAGAATTCAGTGGAAAGACTCCGAGAATTCTGCTCCCAGAGAATTCTGCTCACCCTGACCCTTGTAGAAAGGGGACATCGTTCCCGGCAGCCTGTACTGAGCATGTGGCTCCTGAGTGGGGTTTGTTGTTTGGGAAACCTGCTCCGGCTTTTCCATTCTTTCCTTCCAAACAGGAAAACTTCTCCTGGGGCTGTGTGCAGGCAGAGCCCTGAGGAGAGCAGGTGGCACATGGTGCGCTGGGCTGGGACAGCCAGCTGCAGAGCTCAAGGGAAGAAGCCCAAAGTGTCACAATGGCTCCTTGCCTTCACATGCAACACCTGGGTCACAATGGTATCCTTGATTCCATGAGGCCCCACTGTGTCACAATGGCTCCTTGGTTCCATGCGGTTCTGCAGTGTCACCATGGTCTCTTTTGATCCGCACTGTGATCATGGACAATTGGTTCCATGAGGCCCCGCAGTGTCACAATGGTCCCTTGCTTCCATAGGTTTGATGTTGTAACAATGGACTCCTTGCTTCTATGAGCTAGCCTGCTTTTTGCAGAGGTGTCTTTGGTTCCAACAAGGCCCCGCTGTGTCTCAGTGCACCCTGGCTTCCATGTGGATCTGGAGTATCACAAAGGCTCCTTGGTTCCACCAGGTCCTGCTGTGTCACAATGGGTCCTGTGGTCCCCGAGGCCCTCCAAAGTCATCATGGAGGCTTGCTTCCATGAGGTTCCATTATGTGCCAGTGGTCATCTTGGTTCCAGGAGTTTCCTTAGTGTCACAATGCTCTCCATGCTTCCATGATTCCCCACAATGTCACAATGCTCTCCATGCTTCCATTAGGCCCTGCTTTGCCACAATGGTCCCCTTGTTTCCATGAGGCCCCGCTGTGTCACAATGGACGCATGGTTCCGTGATGTTGCGTGGTGTCACCGTGCTCTTCTTGAATCCGCAGTGGAACCATGGACCATTGGTTCCATGCGGCCTGGCCGTGTCACAATGGGCTCCGTGATTCCATGATTCCCCACGGTGTCACAATGGAGCCTTGTTTCTAGGAGGTTCTGTACTGTCACAATTGTCTCCTTGATGCCATCAGCCCCTGCAGTGTCACAATGGCTCCTTGGTTCCATGAGGAACACAATAGCTTGGCATAAGCATTGAGCAACAGCTGCTGAACACACCTGGCAACATCTGCTTGCATCAAAAGAGGGCTTCAAGCTGACAATGGCACCAGCAGCTTCCATCTGCAACAGACACCCAGGGAAAGGACAGGCTGTGCCGGTTTGGACAAATGTGGAGGAAAATATCCTCTGATAGAAGGCAGGTTACACCCAGCCCTCCCCCACCAGCTTCGGGAAAAAAGAATTTTCCTGGGAAGAAAGTGAAAGAGATAAAAACTATTTTTTTAACAAACAGACAGGAAAAGGATAACAATGCTAAATATTAAAACCTCTCGCTGTGGAGAGAAACCTGGGATAATTTGAGAGTCCTTCCGTGTTTCGGTGGGGTCTCCTGAAACATCCATAGACAGCGAGGCCCGTGCAAAGAAACAGGGAGCGATTCTTGAGAGAAGTTTCAGAGCTCTTTCTTCTCCAGCCACATGGGCGGGGCACTGCCAAAGAACTGAGCAATCACGGCACAACCAGGGCCCTCCTGGCACAGGGCAACACAAAATAAGCAGTGCTGAACAGGATTAGGGCACATGTCAGCAGGGAGCAGGGAGACCCCGTGCCCAGGCCATGCCTCTACCCCAGGGTCCCCTCTCCCATGACCTCATGGCAGGGGGGAGGAACCCCAACACTTCCGTAGGCGCAGTCTCTCTCCTCCTCCTTGGAGCTGGCTCATGGGCCCACATTCAGGGCCCCCACCTCGGGAGAAAATTCTCCCAATGTGCTCTGATGTTGAAACAGTCAAGAAGAGAAGAACGGATAAAAACCCCCAAAGTCCCAGGAAAACAAAGTTCAACTCTCCATCTCCCTCCAGAGAAAAGGAGCTGAAAACTGGCTCAAAAGAAACAAGGTTGCTTCCTCTGCTCTTGCTGCAAGCAGGATGCAGAGGAGTGTGTATGTGTGTCCTTGAACAAATGGTCTGAGAAGGTTGTCCGGTTTTTTTTCCCTCTTCCCCCTCTCAGGCTCAGTTGAAAGGCACAGAAATGCACAAAGTTCACTTCTGGGCATAGAGCAGCGATAGGGGATACACATGATAAAGTCACCCCAAGACACAGGGACAGAGAATTCAGTGGAAAGACTCCGAGAATTCTGCTCCCAGAGATAATTCCTGCTCACACTGACCCTTGTAGAAAGGGGACCTCGTTCCAGGCAGCCTGTACTGAGCATGTGGCTCCTGAGTGGGGTTTGTTGTTTAGGAAACCTGCTCAGGCTTTTCCATTCTTTCCTTCCAAACAGGAAAACTTCTCCTGGGGCTGTGTGCAGGCAGAGCCCTGAGGAGAGCAGGTGGCACATGGTGCGCTGGGCTGGGACAGCCAGCTGCAGAGCTCAAGGGAAGAAGCCCAAAGTGTCACAATGGCTCCTTGCCTTCACATGCAACACCTGGGTCACAATGGTCTCCTTGATTCCATGAGGCCCCACTGTGTCACAATGGCTCCTTGGTTCCATCAGGTTCCGCAGTGTCACCATGGTCTCTTTTGATCCGCACTGTGATCATGGACAATTGGTTCCATGAGGCCCCGCAGTGTCACAATGGTCCCTTGCTTCCATAGGTTTGATGTTGTAACAATGGACTCCTTGCTTCTATGAGCTAGCCTGCTTTTTGCAGAGGTGTCTTTGGTTCCAACAAGGCCCCGCTGTGTCTCAGTGCACCCTGGCTTCCATGTGGATCTGGAGTATCACAAAGGCTCCTTGGTTCCACCAGGTCCTGCTGTGTCACAATGGGTCCTGTGGTCCCCGAGGCCCTCCAAAGTCATCATGGAGGCTTGCTTCCATGAGGTTCCATTATGTGCCAGTGGTCATCTTGGTTCCAGGAGTTTCCTTAGTGTCACAATGCTCTCCATGCTTCCATGATTCCCCACAATGTCCCAATGCTCTCCATGCTTCCATTAGGCCCTGCTTTGCCACAATGGTCCCCTTGTTTCCATGAGGCCCCGCTGTGTCACAATGGACGCATGGTTCCGTGATGTTGCGTGGTGTCACCGTGCTCTTCTTGAATCCGCAGTGGAACCATGGACCATTGGTTCCATGCGGCCTGGCCGTGTCACAATGGGCTCCGTGATTCCATGATTCCCCACGGTGTCACAATGGAGCCTTGTTTCTAGGAGGTTCTGTACTGTCACAATTGTCTCCTTGATGCCATCAGCCCCTGCAGTGTCACAATGGCTCCTTGGTTCCATGAGGAACACAATAGCTTGGCATAAGCATTGAGCAACAGCTGCTGAACACACCTGGCAACATCTGCTTGCATCAAAAGAGGGCTTCAAGCTGACAATGGCACCAGCAGCTTCCATCTGCAACAGACACCCAGGGAAAGGACAGGCTGTGCCGGTTTGGACAAATGTGGAGGAAAATATCCTCTGATAGAAGGCAGGTTACACCCAGCCCTCCCCCACCAGCTTCGGGAAAAAAGAATTTTCCTGGGAAGAAAGTGAAAGAGATAAAAACTATTTTTTTAACAAACAGACAGGAAAAGGATAACAATGCTAAATATTAAAACCTCTCGCTGTGGAGAGAAACCTGGGATAATTTGAGAGTCCTTCCGTGTTTCGGTGGGGTCTCCTGAAACATCCATAGACAGCGAGGCCCGTGCAAAGAAACAGGGAGCGATTCTTGAGAGAAGTTTCAGAGCTCTTTCTTCTCCAGCCACATGGGCGGGGCACTGCCAAAGAACTGAGCAATCACGGCACAAGCAGGGCCCTCCTGGCACAGGGCAACACAAAATAACCAGTGCTGAACAGGATTAGGGCACATGTCAGCAGGGAGCAGGGAGACCCCGTGCCCAGGCCATGCCTCTACCCCAGGGTCCCCTCTCCCATGACCTCATGGCAGGGGGGAGGAACCCCAACACTTCCGTAGGCGCAGTCTCTCTCCTCCTCCTTGGAGCTGGCTCATGGGCCCACATTCAGGGCCCCCACCTCGGGAGAAAATTCTCCCAATGTGCTCTGATGTTGAAACAGTCAAGAAGAGAAGAACGGATAAAAACCCCCAAAGTCCCAGGAAAACAAAGTTCAACTCTCCATCTCCCTCCAGAGAAAAGGAGCTGAAAACTGGCTCAAAAGAAACAAGGTTGCTTCCTCTGCTCTTGCTGCAAGCAGGATGCAGAGGAGTGTGTATGTGTGTCCTTGAACAAATGGTCTGAGAAGGTTGTCCGGTTTTTTTTCCCTCTTCCCCCTCTCAGGCTCAGTTGAAAGGCACAGAAATGCACAAAGTTCACTTCTGGGCATAGAGCAGCGATAGGGGATACACATGATAAAGTCACCCCAAGACACAGGGACAGAGAATTCAGTGGAAAGACTCCGAGAATTCTGCTCCCAGAGATAATTCCTGCTCACACTGACCCTTGTAGAAAGGGGACCTCGTTCCAGGCAGCCTGTACTGAGCATGTGGCTCCTGAGTGGGGTTTGTTGTTTAGGAAACCTGCTCAGGCTTTTCCATTCTTTCCTTCCAAACAGGAAAACTTCTCCTGGGGCTGTGTGCAGGCAGAGCCCTGAGGAGAGCAGGTGGCACATGGTGCGCTGGGCTGGGACAGCCAGCTGCAGAGCTCAAGGGAAGAAGCCCAAAGTGTCACAATGGCTCCTTGCCTTCACATGCAACACCTGGGTCACAATGGTCTCCTTGATTCCATGAGGCCCCACTGTGTCACAATGGCTCCTTGGTTCCATGCGGTTCCGCAGTGTCACCATGGTCTCTTTTGATCCGCACTGTGATCATGGACAATTGGTTCCATGAGGCCCCGCAGTGTCACAATGGTCCCTTGCTTCCATAGGTTTGATGTTGTAACAATGGACTCCTTGCTTCTATGAGCTAGCCTGCTTTTTGCAGAGGTGTCTTTGGTTCCAACAAGGCCCCGCTGTGTCTCAGTGCACCCTGGCTTCCATGTGGATCTGGAGTATCACAAAGGCTCCTTGGTTCCACCAGGTCCTGCTGTGTCACAATGGGTCCTGTGGTCCCCGAGGCCCTCCAAAGTCATCATGGAGGCTTGCTTCCATGAGGTTCCATTATGTGCCAGTGGTCATCTTGGTTCCAGGAGTTTCCTTAGTGTCACAATGCTCTCCATGCTTCCATGATTCCCCACAATGTCACAATGCTCTCCATGCTTCCATTAGGCCCTGCTTTGCCACAATGGTCCCCTTGTTTCCATGAGGCCCCGCTGTGTCACAATGGACGCATGGTTCCGTGATGTTGCGTGGTGTCACCGTGCTCTTCTTGAATCCGCAGTGGAACCATGGACCATTGGTTCCATGCGGCCTGGCCGTGTCACAATGGGCTCCGTGATTCCATGATTCCCCACGGTGTCACAATGGAGCCTTGTTTCTAGGAGGTTCTGTACTGTCACAATTGTCTCCTTGATGCCATCAGCCCCTGCAGTGTCACAATGGCTCCTTGGTTCCATGAGGAACACAATAGCTTGGCATAAGCATTGAGCAACAGCTGCTGAACACACCTGGCAACATCTGCTTGCATCAAAAGAGGGCTTCAAGCTGACAATGGCACCAGCAGCTTCCATCTGCAACAGACACCCAGGGAAAGGACAGGCTGTGCCGGTTTGGACAAATGTGGAGGAAAATATCCTCTGATAGAAGGCAGGTTACACCCAGCCCTCCCCCACCAGCTTCGGGAAAAAAGAATTTTCCTGGGAAGAAAGTGAAAGAGATAAAAACTATTTTTTTAACAAACAGACAGGAAAAGGATAACAATGCTAAATATTAAAACCTCTCGCTGTGGAGAGAAACCTGGGATAATTTGAGAGTCCTTCCGTGTTTCGGTGGGGTCTCCTGAAACATCCATAGACAGCGAGGCCCGTGCAAAGAAACAGGGAGCGATTCTTGAGAGAAGTTTCAGAGCTCTTTCTTCTCCAGCCACATGGGCGGGGCACTGCCAAAGAACTGAGCAATCACGGCACAACCAGGGCCCTCCTGGCACAGGGCAACACAAAATAACCAGTGCTGAACAGGATTAGGGCACATGTCAGCAGGGAGCAGGGAGACCCCGTGCCCAGGCCATGCCTCTACCCCAGGGTCCCCTCTCCCATGACCTCATGGCAGGGGGGAGGAACCCCAACACTTCCGTAGGCGCAGTCTCTCTCCTCCTCCTTGGAGCTGGCTCATGGGCCCACATTCAGGGCCCCCACCTCGGGAGAAAATTCTCCCAATGTGCTCTGATGTTGAAACAGTCAAGAAGAGAAGAACGGATAAAAACCCCCAAAGTCCCAGGAAAACAAAGTTCAACTCTCCATCTCCCTCCAGAGAAAAGGAGCTGAAAACTGGCTCAAAAGAAACAAGGTTGCTTCCTCTGCTCTTGCTGCAAGCAGGATGCAGAGGAGTGTGTATGTGTGTCCTTGAACAAATGGTCTGAGAAGGTTGTCCGGTTTTTTTTCCCTCTTCCCCCTCTCAGGCTCAGTTGAAAGGCACAGAAATGCACAAAGTTCACTTCTGGGCATAGAGCAGCGATAGGGGATACACATGATAAAGTCACCCCAAGACACAGGGACAGAGAATTCAGTGGAAAGACTCCGAGAATTCTGCTCCCAGAGATAATTCCTGCTCACACTGACCCTTGTAGAAAGGGGACCTCGTTCCAGGCAGCCTGTACTGAGCATGTGGCTCCTGAGTGGGGTTTGTTGTTTAGGAAACCTGCTCAGGCTTTTCCATTCTTTCCTTCCAAACAGGAAAACTTCTCCTGGGGCTGTGTGCAGGCAGAGCCCTGAGGAGAGCAGGTGGCACATGGTGCGCTGGGCTGGGACAGCCAGCTGCAGAGCTCAAGGGAAGAAGCCCAAAGTGTCACAATGGCTCCTTGCCTTCACATGCAACACCTGGGTCACAATGGTCTCCTTGATTCCATGAGGCCCCACTGTGTCACAATGGCTCCTTGGTTCCATGCGGTTCCGCAGTGTCACCATGGTCTCCTTTGATCCGCACTGTCATCATGGACAATTGGTTCCATGAGGCCCCGCAGTGTCACAATGGTCCCTTGCTTCCATAGGTTTGATGTTGTAACAATGGACTCCTTGCTTCTATGAGCTAGCCTGCTTTTTGCAGAGGTGTCTTTGGTTCCAACAAGGCCCCGCTGTGTCTCAGTGCACCCTGGCTTCCATGTGGATCTGGAGTATCACAAAGGCTCCTTGGTTCCACCAGGTCCTGCTGTGTCACAATGGGTCCTGTGGTCCCCGAGGCCCTCCAAAGTCATCATGGAGGCTTGCTTCCATGAGGTTCCATTATGTGCCAGTGGTCATCTTGGTTCCAGGAGTTTCCTTAGTGTCACAATGCTCTCCATGCTTCCATGATTCCCCACAATGTCACAATGCTCTCCATGCTTCCATTAGGCCCTGCTTTGCCACAATGGTCCCCTTGTTTCCATGAGGCCCCGCTGTGTCACAATGGACGCATGGTTCCGTGATGTTGCGTGGTGTCACCGTGCTCTTCTTGAATCCGCAGTGGAACCATGGACCATTGGTTCCATGCGGCCTGGCCGTGTCACAATGGGCTCCGTGATTCCATGATTCCCCACGGTGTCACAATGGAGCCTTGTTTCTAGGAGGTTCTGTACTGTCACAATTGTCTCCTTGATGCCATCAGCCCCTGCAGTGTCACAATGGCTCCTTGGTTCCATGAGGAACACAATAGCTTGGCATAAGCATTGAGCAACAGCTGCTGAACACACCTGGCAACATCTGCTTGCATCAAAAGAGGGCTTCAAGCTGACAATGGCACCAGCAGCTTCCATCTGCAACAGACACCCAGGGAAAGGACAGGCTGTGCCGGTTTGGACAAATGTGGAGGAAAATATCCTCTGATAGAAGGCAGGTTACACCCAGCCCTCCCCCACCAGCTTCGGGAAAAAAGAATTTTCCTGGGAAGAAAGTGAAAGAGATAAAAACTATTTTTTTAACAAACAGACAGGAAAAGGATAACAATGCTAAATATTAAAACCTCTCGCTGTGGAGAGAAACCTGGGATAATTTGAGAGTCCTTCCGTGTTTCGGTGGGGTCTCCTGAAACATCCATAGACAGCGAGGCCCGTGCAAAGAAACAGGGAGCGATTCTTGAGAGAAGTTTCAGAGCTCTTTCTTCTCCAGCCACATGGGCGGGGCACTGCCAAAGAACTGAGCAATCACGGCACAAGCAGGGCCCTCCTGGCACAGGGCAACACAAAATAACCAGTGCTGAACAGGATTAGGGCACATGTCAGCAGGGAGCAGGGAGACCCCGTGCCCAGGCCATGCCTCTACCCCAGGGTCCCCTCTCCCATGACCTCATGGCAGGGGGGAGGAACCCCAACACTTCCGTAGGCGCAGTCTCTCTCCTCCTCCTTGCAGCTGGCTCATGGGCCCACATTCAGGGCCCCCACCTCGGGAGAAAATTCTCCCAATGTGCTCTGATGTTGAAACAGTCAAGAAGAGAAGAACGGATAAAAACCCCCAAAGTCCCAGGAAAACAAAGTTCAACTCTCCATCTCCCTCCAGAGAAAAGGAGCTGAAAACTGGCTCAAAAGAAACAAGGTTGCTTCCTCTGCTCTTGCTGCAAGCAGGATGCAGAGGAGTGTGTATGTGTGTCCTTGAACAAATGGTCTGAGAAGGTTGTCCGGTTTTTTTTCCCTCTTCCCCCTCTCAGGCTCAGTTGAAAGGCACAGAAATGCACAAAGTTCACTTCTGGGCATAGAGCAGCGATAGGGGATACACATGATAAAGTCACCCCAAGACACAGGGACAGAGAATTCAGTGGAAAGACTCCGAGAATTCTGCTCCCAGAGATAATTCCTGCTCACACTGACCCTTGTAGAAAGGGGACCTCGTTCCAGGCAGCCTGTACTGAGCATGTGGCTCCTGAGTGGGGTTTGTTGTTTAGGAAACCTGCTCAGGCTTTTCCATTCTTTCCTTCCAAACAGGAAAACTTCTCCTGGGGCTGTGTGCAGGCAGAGCCCTGAGGAGAGCAGGTGGCACATGGTGCGCTGGGCTGGGACAGCCAGCTGCAGAGCTCAAGGGAAGAAGCCCAAAGTGTCACAATGGCTCCTTGCCTTCACATGCAACACCTGGGTCACAATGGTCTCCTTGATTCCATGAGGCCCCACTGTGTCACAATGGCTCCTTGGTTCCATGCGGTTCCGCAGTGTCACCATGGTCTCTTTTGATCCGCACTGTGATCATGGACAATTGGTTCCATGAGGCCCCGCAGTGTCACAATGGTCCCTTGCTTCCATAGGTTTGATGTTGTAACAATGGACTCCTTGCTTCTATGAGCTAGCCTGCTTTTTGCAGAGGTGTCTTTGGTTCCAACAAGGCCCCGCTGTGTCTCAGTGCACCCTGGCTTCCATGTGGATCTGGAGTATCACAAAGGCTCCTTGGTTCCACCAGGTCCTGCTGTGTCACAATGGGTCCTGTGGTCCCCGAGGCCCTCCAAAGTCATCATGGAGGCTTGCTTCCATGAGGTTCCATTATGTGCCAGTGGTCATCTTGGTTCCAGGAGTTTCCTTAGTGTCACAATGCTCTCCATGCTTCCATGATTCCCCACAATGTCACAATGCTCTCCATGCTTCCATTAGGCCCTGCTTTGCCACAATGGTCCCCTTGTTTCCATGAGGCCCCGCTGTGTCACAATGGACGCATGGTTCCGTGATGTTGCGTGGTGTCACCGTGCTCTTCTTGAATCCGCAGTGGAACCATGGACCATTGGTTCCATGCGGCCTGGCCGTGTCACAATGGGCTCCGTGATTCCATGATTCCCCACGGTGTCACAATGGAGCCTTGTTTCTAGGAGGTTCTGTACTGTCACAATTGTCTCCTTGATGCCATCAGCCCCTGCAGTGTCACAATGGCTCCTTGGTTCCATGAGGAACACAATAGCTTGGCATAAGCATTGAGCAACAGCTGCTGAACACACCTGGCAACATCTGCTTGCATCAAAAGAGGGCTTCAAGCTGACAATGGCACCAGCAGCTTCCATCTGCAACAGACACCCAGGGAAAGGACAGGCTGTGCCGGTTTGGACAAATGTGGAGGAAAATATCCTCTGATAGAAGGCAGGTTACACCCAGCCCTCCCCCACCAGCTTCGGGAAAAAAGAATTTTCCTGGGAAGAAAGTGAAAGAGATAAAAACTATTTTTTTAACAAACACCCAGGAAAAGGATAACAATGCTAAATATTAAAACCTCTCGCTGTGGAGAGAAACCTGGGATAATTTGAGAGTCCTTCCGTGTTTCGGTGGGGTCTCCTGAAACATCCATAGACAGCGAGGCCCGTGCAAAGAAACAGGGAGCGATTCTTGAGAGAAGTTTCAGAGCTCTTTCTTCTCCAGCCACATGGGCGGGGCACTGCCAAAGAACTGAGCAATCACGGCACAACCAGGGCCCTCCTGGCACAGGGCAACACAAAATAACCAGTGCTGAACAGGATTAGGGCACATGTCAGCAGGGAGCAGGGAGACCCCGTGCCCAGGCCATGCCTCTACCCCAGGGTCCCCTCTCCCATGACCTCATGGCAGGGGGGAGGAACCCCAACACTTCCGTAGGTGCAGTCTCTCTCCTCCTCCTTGGAGCTGGCTCATGGGCCCACATTCAGGGCCCCCACCTCGGGAGAAAATTCTCCCAATGTGCTCTGATGTTGAAACAGTCAAGAAGAGAAGAACGGATAAAAACCCCCAAAGTCCCAGGAAAACAAAGTTCAACTCTCCATCTCCCTCCAGAGAAAAGGAGCTGAAAACTGGCTCAAAAGAAACAAGGTTGCTTCCTCTGCTCTTGCTGCAAGCAGGATGCAGAGGAGTGTGTATGTGTGTCCTTGAACAAATGGTCTGAGAAGGTTGTCCGGTTTTTTTTCCCTCTTCCCCCTCTCAGGCTCAGTTGAAAGGCACAGAAATGCACAAAGTTCACTTCTGGGCATAGAGCAGCGATAGGGGATACACATGATAAAGTCACCCCAAGACACAGGGACAGAGAATTCAGTGGAAAGACTCCGAGAATTCTGCTCCCAGAGATAATTCCTGCTCACACTGACCCTTGTAGAAAGGGGACCTCGTTCCAGGCAGCCTGTACTGAGCATGTGGCTCCTGAGTGGGGTTTGTTGTTTAGGAAACCTGCTCAGGCTTTTCCATTCTTTCCTTCCAAACAGGAAAACTTCTCCTGGGGCTGTGTGCAGGCAGAGCCCTGAGGAGAGCAGGTGGCACATGGTGCGCTGGGCTGGGACAGCCAGCTGCAGAGCTCAAGGGAAGAAGCCCAAAGTGTCACAATGGCTCCTTGCCTTCACATGCAACACCTGGGTCACAATGGTCTCCTTGATTCCATGAGGCCCCACTGTGTCACAATGGCTCCTTGGTTCCATGCGGTTCCGCAGTGTCACCATGGTCTCTTTTGATCCGCACTGTGATCATGGACAATTGGTTCCATGAGGCCCCGCAGTGTCACAATGGTCCCTTGCTTCCATAGGTTTGATGTTGTAACAATGGACTCCTTGCTTCTATGAGCTAGCCTGCTTTTTGCAGAGGTGTCTTTGGTTCCAACAAGGCCCCGCTGTGTCTCAGTGCACCCTGGCTTCCATGTGGATCTGGAGTATCACAAAGGCTCCTTGGTTCCACCAGGTCCTGCTGTGTCACAATGGGTCCTGTGGTCCCCGAGGCCCTCCAAAGTCATCATGGAGGCTTGCTTCCATGAGGTTCCATTATGTGCCAGTGGTCATCTTGGTTCCAGGAGTTTCCTTAGTGTCACAATGCTCTCCATGCTTCCATGATTCCCCACAATGTCACAATGCTCTCCATGCTTCCATTAGGCCCTGCTTTGCCACAATGGTCCCCTTGTTTCCATGAGGCCCCGCTGTGTCACAATGGACGCATGGTTCCGTGATGTTGCGTGGTGTCACCGTGCTCTTCTTGAATCCGCAGTGGAACCATGGACCATTGGTTCCATGCGGCCTGGCCGTGTCACAATGGGCTCCGTGATTCCATGATTCCCCACGGTGTCACAATGGAGCCTTGTTTCTAGGAGGTTCTGTACTGTCACAATTGTCTCCTTGATGCCATCAGCCCCTGCAGTGTCACAATGGCTCCTTGGTTCCATGAGGAACACAATAGCTTGGCATAAGCATTGAGCAACAGCTGCTGAACACACCTGGCAACATCTGCTTGCATCAAAAGAGGGCTTCAAGCTGACAATGGCACCAGCAGCTTCCATCTGCAACAGACACCCAGGGAAAGGACAGGCTGTGCCGGTTTGGACAAATGTGGAGGAAAATATCCTCTGATAGAAGGCAGGTTACACCCAGCCCTCCCCCACCAGCTTCGGGAAAAAAGAATTTTCCTGGGAAGAAAGTGAAAGAGATAAAAACTATTTTTTTAACAAACAGACAGGAAAAGGATAACAATGCTAAATATTAAAACCTCTCGCTGTGGAGAGAAACCTGGGATAATTTGAGAGTCCTTCCGTGTTTCGGTGGGGTCTCCTGAAACATCCATAGACAGCGAGGCCCGTGCAAAGAAACAGGGAGCGATTCTTGAGAGAAGTTTCAGAGCTCTTTCTTCTCCAGCCACATGGGCGGGGCACTGCCAAAGAACTGAGCAATCACGGCACAACCAGGGCCCTCCTGGCACAGGGCAACACAAAATAACCAGTGCTGAACAGGATTAGGGCACATGTCAGCAGGGAGCAGGGAGACCCCGTGCCCAGGCCATGCCTCTACCCCAGGGTCCCCTCTCCCATGACCTCATGGCAGGGGGGAGGAACCCCAACACTTCCGTAGGTGCAGTCTCTCTCCTCCTCCTTGGAGCTGGCTCATGGGCCCACATTCAGGGCCCCCACCTCGGGAGAAAATTCTCCCAATGTGCTCTGATGTTGAAACAGTCAAGAAGAGAAGAACGGATAAAAACCCCCAAAGTCCCAGGAAAACAAAGTTCAACTCTCCATCTCCCTCCAGAGAAAAGGAGCTGAAAACTGGCTCAAAAGAAACAAGGTTGCTTCCTCTGCTCTTGCTGCAAGCAGGATGCAGAGGAGTGTGTATGTGTGTCCTTGAACCAATGGTCTGAGAAGGTTGTCCGGTTTTTTTTCCCTCTTCCCCCTCTCAGGCTCAGTTGAAAGGCACAGAAATGCACAAAGTTCACTTCTGGGCATAGAGCAGCGATAGGGGATACACATGATAAAGTCACCCCAAGACACAGGGACAGAGAATTCAGTGGAAAGACTCCGAGAATTCTGCTCCCAGAGATAATTCCTGCTCACACTGACCCTTGTAGAAAGGGGACCTCGTTCCAGGCAGCCTGTACTGAGCATGTGGCTCCTGAGTGGGGTTTGTTGTTTAGGAAACCTGCTCAGGCTTTTCCATTCTTTCCTTCCAAACAGGAAAACTTCTCCTGGGGCTGTGTGCAGGCAGAGCCCTGAGGAGAGCAGGTGGCACATGGTGCGCTGGGCTGGGACAGCCAGCTGCAGAGCTCAAGGGAAGAAGCCCAAAGTGTCACAATGGCTCCTTGCCTTCACATGCAACACCTGGGTCACAATGGTCTCCTTGATTCCATGAGGCCCCACTGTGTCACAATGGCTCCTTGGTTCCATCAGGTTCCGCAGTGTCACCATGGTCTCCTTTGATCCGCACTGTCATCATGGACAATTGGTTCCATGAGGCCCCGCAGTGTCACAATGGTCCCTTGGTTCCATAGGTTTGATGTTGTAACAATGGACTCCTTGCTTCTATGAGCTAGCCTGCTTTTTGCAGAGGTGTCTTTGGTTCCAACAAGGCCCCGCTGTGTCTCAGTGCACCCTGGCTTCCATGTGGATCTGGAGTATCACAAAGGCTCCTTGGTTCCACCAGGTCCTGCTGTGTCACAATGGGTCCTGTGGTCCCTGAGGCGCCCCAAAGTCATCATGGAGGCTTGCTTCCATGAGGTTCCATTATGTGCCAGTGCTCATCTTGGTTCCAGGAGTTCCCTTAGTGTCACAATGCTCTCCATGCTTCCATGATTCCCCACAATGTCCCAATGCTCTCCATGCTTCCATTAGGCCCTGCTTTGCCACAATGGTCCCCTTGTTTCCATGAGGCCCCGCTGTGTCACAATGGACGCATGGTTCCGTGATGTTGCGTGGTGTCACCGTGCTCTTCTTGAATCCGCAGTGGAACCATGGACCATTGGTTCCGTGCGGCCTGGCCGTGTCACAATGGGCTCCTTGATTCCATGATTCCCCGCGGTGTCACAATGGAGCCTTGTTTCTAGGAGGTTCTGTACTGTCACAATTGTCTCCTTGATGCCATCAGCCCCTGCAGTGTCACAATGGCTCCTTGGTTCCATGAGGAACACAATAGCTTGGCATAAGCATTGAGCAACAGCTGCTGAACACACCTGGCAACATCTGCTTGCATCAAAAGAGGGCTTCAAGCTGAGAATGGCACCAGCAGCTTCCATCTGCAACAAACACCCAGGGAAAGGACAGGCTGTGCCGGTTTGGACAAATGTGGAGGAAAATATCCTCTGATAGAAGGCAGGTTACACCCAGCCCTCCCCCACCAGCTTCGGGAAAAAAGAATTTTCCTGGGAAGAAAGTGAAAGAGATAAAAACTATTTTTTTAACAAACAGACAGGAAAAGGAGAACAATGCTAAATGTTAAAACCTCTCGCTGTGGAGAGAAAGCTGGGATAATTTGAGAGTCCTTCCGTGTTTCGGTGGGGTCTCCTGAAACATCCATAGACAGCGAGGCCCGTGCAAAGAAATAGGGAGCCATTCTTGAGAGAAGTTTCAGAGCTCTTTCTTCTCCAGCCACATGGGCGGGGCACTACCAAAGAACTGAGCAATCACGGCACAACCAGGGCCCTCCTGGCACAGGGCAACACAAAATAACCAGTGCTGAACAGGATTAGGGCACATGTCAGCAGGGAGCAGGGAGACCCCATGCCCAGGCCATGCCTCTACCCCAGGGTCCCCTCTCCCATGACCTCATGGCAGGGGGGAGGAACCCCAACACTTCCGTAGGCGCAGTCTCTCTCCTCCTCCTTGGAGCTGGCTCATGGGCCCACATTCAGGGCCCCCACCTCGGGAGAAAATTCTCCCAATGTGCTCTGATGTTGAAACAGTCAAGAAGAGAAGAACGGATAAAAACCCCCAAAGTCCCAGGAAAACAAAGTTCAACTCTCCATCTCCCTCCAGAGAAAAGGAGCTGAAAACTGGCTCAAAAGAAACAAGGTTGCTTCCTCGGCTCTTGCTGCAAGCAGGATGCAGAGGAGTGTGTATGTGTGTCCTTGAACAAACGCTCTGAGAAGGTTGTCCGGTTTTTTTTCCCTCTTCCCCCTCTCAGGCTCAGTTGAAAGGCACAGAAATGCACAAAGTTCACTTCTGGGCATAGAGCAGCGATAGGGGATACACATGATAAAGTCACCCCAAGACACGGGGACAGAGAATTCAGTGGAAAGACTCCGAGAATTCTGCTCCCAGAGAATTCTGCTCACCCTGACCCTTGTAGAAAGGGGACATCGTTCCCGGCAGCCTGTACTGAGCATGTGGCTCCTGAGTGGGGTTTGTTGTTTGGGAAACCTGCTCCGGCTTTTCCATTCTTTCCTTCCAAACAGGAAAACTTCTCCTGGGGCTGTGTGCAGGCAGAGCCCTGAGGAGAGCAGGTGGCACATGGTGCGCTGGGCTGGGACAGCCAGCTGCAGAGCTCAAGGGAAGAAGCCCAAAGTGTCACAATGGCTCCTTGCCTTCACATGCAACACCTGGGTCACAATGGTCTCCTTGATTCCATGAGGCCCCACTGTGTCACAATGGCTCCTTGGTTCCATGCGGTTCCGCAGTGTCACCATGGTCTCTTTTGATCCGCACTGTCATCATGGACAATTGGTTCCATGAGGCCCCGCAGTGTCACAATGGTCCCTTGCTTCCATAGGTTTGATGTTGTAACAATGGACTCCTTGCTTCTATGAGCTAGCCTGCTTTTTGCAGAGGTGTCTTTGGTTCCAACAAGGCCCCGCTGTGTCTCAGTGCACCCTGGCTTCCATGTGGATCTGGAGTATCACAAAGGCTCCTTGGTTCCACCAGGTCCTGCTGTGTCACAATGGGTCCTGTGGTCCCCGAGGCCCTCCAAAGTCATCATGGAGGCTTGCTTCCATGAGGTTCCATTATGTGCCAGTGGTCATCTTGGTTCCAGGAGTTCCCTTAGTGTCACAATGCTCTCCATGCTTCCATGATTCCCCACAATGTCCCAATGCTCTCCATGCTTCCATTAGGCCCTGCTTTGCCACAATGGTCCCCTTGTTTCCATGAGGCCCCGCTGTGTCACAATGGACGCATGGTTCCGTGATGTTGCGTGGTGTCACCGTGCTCTTCTTGAATCCGCAGTGGAACCATGGACCATTGGTTCCATGCGGCCTGGCCGTGTCACAATGGGCTCCGTGATTCCATGATTCCCCACGGTGTCACAATGGAGCCTTGTTTCTAGGAGGTTCTGTACTGTCACAATTGTCTCCTTGATGCCATCAGCCCCTGCAGTGTCACAATGGCTCCTTGGTTCCATGAGGAACACAATAGCTTGGCATAAGCATTGAGCAACAGCTGCTGAACACACCTGGCAACATCTGCTTGCATCAAAAGAGGGCTTCAAGCTGACAATGGCACCAGCAGCTTCCATCTGCAACAGACACCCAGGGAAAGGACAGGCTGTGCCGGTTTGGACAAATGTGGAGGAAAATATCCTCTGATAGAAGGCAGGTTACACCCAGCCCTCCCCCACCAGCTTCGGGAAAAAAGAATTTTCCTGGGAAGAAAGTGAAAGAGATAAAAACTATTTTTTTAACAAACAGACAGGAAAAGGATAACAATGCTAAATATTAAAACCTCTCGCTGTGGAGAGAAACCTGGGATAATTTGAGAGTCCTTCCGTGTTTCGGTGGGGTCTCCTGAAACATCCATAGACAGCGAGGCCCGTGCAAAGAAACAGGGAGCGATTCTTGAGAGAAGTTTCAGAGCTCTTTCTTCTCCAGCCACATGGGCGGGGCACTGCCAAAGAACTGAGCAATCACGGCACAACCAGGGCCCTCCTGGCACAGGGCAACACAAAATAACCAGTGCTGAACAGGATTAGGGCACATGTCAGCAGGGAGCAGGGAGACCCCGTGCCCAGGCCATGCCTCTACCCCAGGGTCCCCTCTCCCATGACCTCATGGCAGGGGGGAGGAACCCCAACACTTCCGTAGGCGCAGTCTCTCTCCTCCTCCTTGGAGCTGGCTCATGGGCCCACATTCAGGGCCCCCACCTCGGGAGAAAATTCTCCCAATGTGCTCTGATGTTGAAACAGTCAAGAAGAGAAGAACGGATAAAAACCCCCAAAGTCCCAGGAAAACAAAGTTCAACTCTCCATCTCCCTCCAGAGAAAAGGAGCTGAAAACTGGCTCAAAAGAAACAAGGTTGCTTCCTCTGCTCTTGCTGCAAGCAGGATGCAGAGGAGTGTGTATGTGTGTCCTTGAACAAATGGTCTGAGAAGGTTGTCCGGTTTTTTTTCCCTCTTCCCCCTCTCAGGCTCAGTTGAAAGGCACAGAAATGCACAAAGTTCACTTCTGGGCATAGAGCAGCGATAGGGGATACACATGATAAAGTCACCCCAAGACACAGGGACAGAGAATTCAGTGGAAAGACTCCGAGAATTCTGCTCCCAGAGATAATTCCTGCTCACACTGACCCTTGTAGAAAGGGGACCTCGTTCCAGGCAGCCTGTACTGAGCATGTGGCTCCTGAGTGGGGTTTGTTGTTTAGGAAACCTGCTCAGGCTTTTCCATTCTTTCCTTCCAAACAGGAAAACTTCTCCTGGGGCTGTGTGCAGGCAGAGCCCTGAGGAGAGCAGGTGGCACATGGTGCGCTGGGCTGGGACAGCCAGCTGCAGAGCTCAAGGGAAGAAGCCCAAAGTGTCACAATGGCTCCTTGCCTTCACATGCAACACCTGGGTCACAATGGTCTCCTTGATTCCATGAGGCCCCACTGTGTCACAATGGCTCCTTGGTTCCATCAGGTTCCGCAGTGTCACCATGGTCTCCTTTGATCCGCACTGTCATCATGGACAATTGGTTCCATGAGGCCCCGCAGTGTCACAATGGTCCCTTGCTTCCATAGGTTTGATGTTGTAACAATGGACTCCTTGCTTCTATGAGCTAGCCTGCTTTTTGCAGAGGTGTCTTTGGTTCCAACAAGGCCCCGCTGTGTCTCAGTGCACCCTGGCTTCCATGTGGATCTGGAGTATCACAAAGGCTCCTTGGTTCCACCAGGTCCTGCTGTGTCACAATGGGTCCTGTGGTCCCTGAGGCGCCCCAAAGTCATCATGGAGGCTTGCTTCCATGAGGTTCCATTATGTGCCAGTGGTCATCTTGGTTCCAGGAGTTCCCTTAGTGTCACAATGCTCTCCATGCTTCCATGATTCCCCACAATGTCCCAATGCTCTCCATGCTTCCATTAGGCCCTGCTTTGCCACAATGGTCCCCTTGTTTCCATGAGGCCCCGCTGTGTCACAATGGACGCATGGTTCCGTGATGTTGCGTGGTGTCACCGTGCTCTTCTTGAATCCGCAGTGGAACCATGGACCATTGGTTCCGTGCGGCCTGGCCGTGTCACAATGGGCTCCTTGATTCCATGATTCCCCACGGTGTCACAATGGAGCCTTGTTTCTAGGAGGTTCTGTACTGTCACAATTGTCTCCTTGATGCCATCAGCCCCTGCAGTGTCACAATGGCTCCTTGGTTCCATGAGGAACACAATAGCTTGGCATAAGCATTGAGCAACAGCTGCTGAACACACCTGGCAACATCTGCTTGCATCAAAAGAGGGCTTCAAGCTGAGAATGGCACCAGCAGCTTCCATCTGCAACAAACACCCAGGGAAAGGACAGGCTGTGCCGGTTTGGACAAATGTGGAGGAAAATATCCTCTGATAGAAGGCAGGTTACACCCAGCCCTCCCCCACCAGCTTCGGGAAAAAAGAATTTTCCTGGGAAGAAAGTGAAAGAGATAAAAACTATTTTTTTAACAAACAGACAGGAAAAGGAGAACAATGCTAAATGTTAAAACCTCTCGCTGTGGAGAGAAAGCTGGGATAATTTGAGAGTCCTTCCGTGTTTCGGTGGGGTCTCCTGAAACATCCATAGACAGCGAGGCCCGTGCAAAGAAATAGGGAGCCATTCTTGAGAGAAGTTTCAGAGCTCTTTCTTCTCCAGCCACATGGGCGGGGCACTGCCAAAGAACTGAGCAATCACGGCACAACCAGGGCCCTCCTGGCACAGGGCAACACAAAATAACCAGTGCTGAACAGGATTAGGGCACATGTCAGCAGGGAGCAGGGAGACCCCATGCCCAGGCCATGCCTCTACCCCAGGGTCCCCTCTCCCATGACCTCATGGCAGGGGGGAGGAACCCCAACACTTCCGTAGGCGCAGTCTCTCTCCTCCTCCTTGGAGCTGGCTCATGGGCCCACATTCAGGGCCCCCACCTCGGGAGAAAATTCTCCCAATGTGCTCTGATGTTGAAACAGTCAAGAAGAGAAGAACGGATAAAAACCCCCAAAGTCCCAGGAAAACAAAGTTCAACTCTCCATCTCCCTCCAGAGAAAAGGAGCTGAAAACTGGCTCAAAAGAAACAAGGTTGCTTCCTCGGCTCTTGCTGCAAGCAGGATGCAGAGGAGTGTGTATGTGTGTCCTTGAACAAATGGTCTGAGAAGGTTGTCCGGTTTTTTTTCCCTCTTCCCCCTCTCAGGCTCAGTTGAAAGGCACAGAAATGCACAAAGTTCACTTCTGGGCATAGAGCAGCGATAGAGGATACACATGATAAAGTCACCCCAAGACACAGGGACAGAGAATTCAGTGGAAAGACTCCGAGAATTCTGCTCCCAGAGATCATTCCTGCTCACCCTGACCCTTGGAGAAAGGGGACCTCGTTCCAGGCAGCCAGTACTGAGCATGTGGCTCCTGAGTGGGGTTTGTTGTTTAGGAAACCTGCTCAGGCTTTTCCATTCTTTCCTTGCAAACAGGAAAACTTCTCCTGGGGCTGTGTGCAGGCAGAGCCCTGAGGAGAGCAGGTGGCACATGGTGCGCTGGGCTGGGACAGCCAGCTGCAGAGCTCAAGGGAAGAAGCCCAAAGTGTCACAATGGCTCCTTGCCTTCACATGCAACACCTGGGTCACAATGGTCTCCTTGATTCCATGAGGCCCCACTGTGTCACAATGGCTCCTTGGTTCCATCAGGTTCCGCAGTGTCACCATGGTCTCCTTTGATCCGCACTGTCATCATGGACAATTGGTTCCATGAGGCCCCGCAGTGTCACAATGGTCCCTTGGTTCCATAGGTTTGATGTTGTAACAATGGACTCCTTGCTTCTATGAGCTAGCCTGCTTTTTGCAGAGGTGTCTTTGGTTCCAACAAGGCCCCGCTGTGTCTCAGTGCACCCTGGCTTCCATGTGGATCTGGAGTATCACAAAGGCTCCTTGGTTCCACCAGGTCCTGCTGTGTCACAATGGGTCCTGTGGTCCCTGAGGCGCCCCAAAGTCATCATGGAGGCTTGCTTCCATGAGGTTCCATTATGTGCCAGTGCTCATCTTGGTTCCAGGAGTTCCCTTAGTGTCACAATGCTCTCCATGCTTCCATGATTCCCCACAATGTCACAATGCTCTCCATGCTTCCATTAGGCCCTGCTTTGCCACAATGGTCCCCTTGTTTCCATGAGGCCCCGCTGTGTCACAATGGACGCATGGTTCCGTGATGTTGCGTGGTGTCACCGTGCTCTTCTTGAATCCGCAGTGGAACCATGGACCATTGGTTCCATGCGGCCTGGCCGTGTCACAATGGGCTCCGTGATTCCATGATTCCCCACGGTGTCACAATGGAGCCTTGTTTCTAGGAGGTTCTGTACTGTCACAATTGTCTCCTTGATGCCATCAGCCCCTGCAGTGTCACAATGGCTCCTTGGTTCCATGAGGAACACAATAGCTTGGCATAAGCATTGAGCAACAGCTGCTGAACACACCTGGCAACATCTGCTTGCATCAAAAGAGGGCTTCAAGCTGACAATGGCACCAGCAGCTTCCATCTGCAACAGACACCCAGGGAAAGGACAGGCTGTGCCGGTTTGGACAAATGTGGAGGAAAATATCCTCTGATAGAAGGCAGGTTACACCCAGCCCTCCCCCACCAGCTTCGGGAAAAAAGAATTTTCCTGGGAAGAAAGTGAAAGAGATAAAAACTATTTTTTTAACAAACAGACAGGAAAAGGAGAACAATGCTAAATGTTAAAACCTCTCGCTGTGGAGAGAAAGCTGGGATAATTTGAGAGTCCTTCCGTGTTTCGGTGGGGTCTCCTGAAACATCCATAGACAGCGAGGCCCGTGCAAAGAAATAGGGAGCCATTCTTGAGAGAAGTTTCAGAGCTCTTTCTTCTCCAGCCACATGGGCGGGGCACTGCCAAAGAACTGAGCAATCACGGCACAAGCAGGGCCCTCCTGGCACAGGGCAACACAAAATAACCAGTGCTGAACAGGATTAGGGCACATGTCAGCAGGGAGCAGGGAGACCCCATGCCCAGGCCATGCCTCTACCCCAGGGTCCCCTCTCCCATGACCTCATGGCAGGGGGGAGGAACCCCAACACTTCTGTAGGCGCAGTCTCTCTCCTCCTCCTTGGAGCTGGCTCATGGGCCCACATTCAGGGCCCCCACCTCGGGAGAAAATTCTCCCAATGTGGTCTGATGTTGAAACAGTCAAGAAGAGAAGAACGGATAAAAACCCCCAAAGTCCCAGGAAAACAAAGTTCAACTCTCCATCTCCCTCCAGAGAAAAGGAGCTGAAAACTGGCTCAAAAGAAACAAGGTTGCTTCCTCGGCTCTTGCTGCAAGCAGGATGCAGAGGAGTGTGTATGTGTGTCCTTGAACAAACGCTCTGAGAAGGTTGTCCGGTTTTTTTTCCCTCTTCCCCCTCTCAGGCTCAGTTGAAAGGCACAGAAATGCACAAAGTTCACTTCTGGGCATAGAGCAGCGATAGGGGATACACATGATAAAGTCACCCCAAGACACAGGGACAGAGAATTCAGTGGAAAGACTCCGAGAATTCTGCTCCCAGAGAATTCTGCTCACCCTGACCCTTGTAGAAAGGGGACATCGTTCCCGGCAGCCTGTACTGAGCATGTGGCTCCTGAGTGGGGTTTGTTGTTTGGGAAACCTGCTCCGGCTTTTCCATTCTTTCCTTCCAAACAGGAAAACTTCTCCTGGGGCTGTGTGCAGGCAGAGCCCTGAGGAGAGCAGGTGGCACATGGTGCGCTGGGCTGGGACAGCCAGCTGCAGAGCTCAAGGGAAGAAGCCCAAAGTGTCACAATGGCTCCTTGCCTTCACATGCAACACCTGGGTCACAATGGTCTCCTTGATTCCATGAGGCCCCACTGTGTCACAATGGCTCCTTGGTTCCATGCGGTTCCGCAGTGTCACCATGGTCTCTTTTGATCCGCACTGTGATCATGGACAATTGGTTCCATGAGGCCCCGCAGTGTCACAATGGTCCCTTGCTTCCATAGGTTTGATGTTGTAACAATGGACTCCTTGCTTCTATGAGCTAGCCTGCTTTTTGCAGAGGTGTCTTTGGTTCCAACAAGGCCCCGCTGTGTCTCAGTGCACCCTGGCTTCCATGTGGATCTGGAGTATCACAAAGGCTCCTTGGTTCCACCAGGTCCTGCTGTGTCACAATGGGTCCTGTGGTCCCCGAGGCCCTCCAAAGTCATCATGGAGGCTTGCTTCCATGAGGTTCCATTATGTGCCAGTGGTCATCTTGGTTCCAGGAGTTCCCTTAGTGTCACAATGCTCTCCATGCTTCCATGATTCCCCACAATGTCACAATGCTCTCCATGCTTCCATTAGGCCCTGCTTTGCCA
Organism: Aphelocoma coerulescens; assembly: GCF_041296385.1. Taxonomy (NCBI): domain Eukaryota; kingdom Metazoa; phylum Chordata; class Aves; order Passeriformes; family Corvidae; genus Aphelocoma; species Aphelocoma coerulescens. Next base: position 22,754,981 of record NC_091026.1, read on the forward strand.
CAATGGTCCCCTTGTTTCCATGAGGCCCCGCTGTGTCACAATGGACGCATGGTTCCGTGATGTTGCGTGGTGTCACCGTGCTCTTCTTGAATCCGCAGTGGAACCATGGACCATTGGTTCCATGCGGCCTGGCCGTGTCACAATGGGCTCCGTGATTCCATGATTCCCCACGGTGTCACAATGGAGCCTTGTTTCTAGGAGGTTCTGTACTGTCACAATTGTCTCCTTGATGCCATCAGCCCCTGCAGTGTCACAATGGCTCCTTGGTTCCATGAGGAACACAATAGCTTGGCATAAGCATTGAGCAACAGCTGCTGAACACACCTGGCAACATCTGCTTGCATCAAAAGAGGGCTTCAAGCTGACAATGGCACCAGCAGCTTCCATCTGCAACAGACACCCAGGGAAAGGACAGGCTGTGCCGGTTTGGACAAATGTGGAGGAAAATATCCTCTGATAGAAGGCAGGTTACACCCAGCCCTCCCCCACCAGCTTCGGGAAAAAAGAATTTTCCTGGGAAGAAAGTGAAAGAGATAAAAACTATTTTTTTAACAAACAGACAGGAAAAGGATAACAATGCTAAATATTAAAACCTCTCGCTGTGGAGAGAAACCTGGGATAATTTGAGAGTCCTTCCGTGTTTCGGTGGGGTCTCCTGAAACATCCATAGACAGCGAGGCCCGTGCAAAGAAACAGGGAGCGATTCTTGAGAGAAGTTTCAGAGCTCTTTCTTCTCCAGCCACATGGGCGGGGCACTGCCAAAGAACTGAGCAATCACGGCACAAGCAGGGCCCTCCTGGCACAGGGCAACACAAAATAACCAGTGCTGAACAGGATTAGGGCACATGTCAGCAGGGAGCAGGGAGACCCCGTGCCCAGGCCATGCCTCTACCCCAGGGTCCCCTCTCCCATGACCTCATGGCAGGGGGGAGGAACCCCAACACTTCCGTAGGCGCAGTCTCTCTCCTCCTCCTTGCAGCTGGCTCATGGGCCCACATTCAGGGCCCCCACCTCGGGAGAAAATTCTCCCAATGTGCTCTGATGTTGAAACAGTCAAGAAGAGAAGAACGGATAAAAACCCCCAAAGTCCCAGGAAAACAAAGTTCAACTCTCCATCTCCCTCCAGAGAAAAGGAGCTGAAAACTGGCTCAAAAGAAACAAGGTTGCTTCCTCTGCTCTTGCTGCAAGCAGGATGCAGAGGAGTGTGTATGTGTGTCCTTGAACAAATGGTCTGAGAAGGTTGTCCGGTTTTTTTTCCCTCTTCCCCCTCTCAGGCTCAGTTGAAAGGCACAGAAATGCACAAAGTTCACTTCTGGGCATAGAGCAGCGATAGGGGATACACATGATAAAGTCACCCCAAGACACAGGGACAGAGAATTCAGTGGAAAGACTCCGAGAATTCTGCTCCCAGAGATAATTCCTGCTCACACTGACCCTTGTAGAAAGGGGACCTCGTTCCAGGCAGCCTGTACTGAGCATGTGGCTCCTGAGTGGGGTTTGTTGTTTAGGAAACCTGCTCAGGCTTTTCCATTCTTTCCTTCCAAACAGGAAAACTTCTCCTGGGGCTGTGTGCAGGCAGAGCCCTGAGGAGAGCAGGTGGCACATGGTGCGCTGGGCTGGGACAGCCAGCTGCAGAGCTCAAGGGAAGAAGCCCAAAGTGTCACAATGGCTCCTTGCCTTCACATGCAACACCTGGGTCACAATGGTCTCCTTGATTCCATGAGGCCCCACTGTGTCACAATGGCTCCTTGGTTCCATCAGGTTCCGCAGTGTCACCATGGTCTCCTTTGATCCGCACTGTCATCATGGACAATTGGTTCCATGAGGCCCCGCAGTGTCACAATGGTCCCTTGCTTCCATAGGTTTGATGTTGTAACAATGGACTCCTTGCTTCTATGAGCTAGCCTGCTTTTTGCAGAGGTGTCTTTGGTTCCAACAAGGCCCCGCTGTGTCTCAGTGCACCCTGGCTTCCATGTGGATCTGGAGTATCACAAAGGCTCCTTGGTTCCACCAGGTCCTGCTGTGTCACAATGGGTCCTGTGGTCCCTGAGGCGCCCCAAAGTCATCATGGAGGCTTGCTTCCATGAGGTTCCATTATGTGCCAGTGGTCATCTTGGTTCCAGGAGTTCCCTTAGTGTCACAATGCTCTCCATGCTTCCATGATTCCCCACAATGTCCCAATGCTCTCCATGCTTCCATTAGGCCCTGCTTTGCCACAATGGTCCCCTTGTTTCCATGAGGCCCCGCTGTGTCACAATGGACGCATGGTTCCGTGATGTTGCGTGGTGTCACCGTGCTCTTCTTGAATCCGCAGTGGAACCATGGACCATTGGTTCCGTGCGGCCTGGCCGTGTCACAATGGGCTCCTTGATTCCATGATTCCCCACGGTGTCACAATGGAGCCTTGTTTCTAGGAGGTTCTGTACTGTCACAATTGTCTCCTTGATGCCATCAGCCCCTGCAGTGTCACAATGGCTCCTTGGTTCCATGAGGAACACAATAGCTTGGCATAAGCATTGAGCAACAGCTGCTGAACACACCTGGCAACATCTGCTTGCATCAAAAGAGGGCTTCAAGCTGAGAATGGCACCAGCAGCTTCCATCTGCAACAAACACCCAGGGAAAGGACAGGCTGTGCCGGTTTGGACAAATGTGGAGGAAAATATCCTCTGATAGAAGGCAGGTTACACCCAGCCCTCCCCCACCAGGTTCGGGAAAAAAGAATTTTCCTGGGAAGAAAGTGAAAGAGATAAAAACTATTTTTTTAACAAACAGACAGGAAAAGGAGAACAATGCTAAATGTTAAAACCTCTCGCTGTGGAGAGAAAGCTGGGATAATTTGAGAGTCCTTCCGTGTTTCGGTGGGGTCTCCTGAAACATCCATAGACAGCGAGGCCCGTGCAAAGAAATAGGGAGCCATTCTTGAGAGAAGTTTCAGAGCTCTTTCTTCTCCAGCCACATGGGCGGGGCACTGCCAAAGAACTGAGCAATCACGGCACAACCAGGGCCCTCCTGGCACAGGGCAACACAAAATAACCAGTGCTGAACAGGATTAGGGCACATGTCAGCAGGGAGCAGGGAGACCCCATGCCCAGGCCATGCCTCTACCCCAGGGTCCCCTCTCCCATGACCTCATGGCAGGGGGGAGGAACCCCAACACTTCCGTAGGCGCAGTCTCTCTCCTCCTCCTTGCAGCTGGCTCATGGGCCCACATTCAGGGCCCCCACCTCGGGAGAAAATTCTCCCAATGTGCTCTGATGTTGAAACAGTCAAGAAGAGAAGAACGGATAAAAACCCCCAAAGTCCCAGGAAAACAAAGTTCAACTCTCCATCTCCCTCCAGAGAAAAGGAGCTGAAAACTGGCTCAAAAGAAACAAGGTTGCTTCCTCGGCTCTTGCTGCAAGCAGGATGCAGAGGAGTGTGTATGTGTGTCCTTGAACAAACGCTCTGAGAAGGTTGTCCGGTTTTTTTTCCCTCTTCCCCCTCTCAGGCTCAGTTGAAAGGCACAGAAATGCACAAAGTTCACTTCTGGGCATAGAGCAGCGATAGAGGATACACATGATAAAGTCACCCCAAGACACAGGGACAGAGAATTCAGTGGAAAGACTCCGAGAATTCTGCTCCCAGAGATCATTCCTGCTCACCCTGACCCTTGGAGAAAGGGGACCTCGTTCCAGGCAGCCAGTACTGAGCATGTGGCTCCTGAGTGGGGTTTGTTGTTTAGGAAACCTGCTCAGGCTTTTCCATTCTTTCCTTGCAAACAGGAAAACTTCTCCTGGGGCTGTGTGCAGGCAGAGCCCTGAGGAGAGCAGGTGGCACATGGTGCGCTGGGCTGGGACAGCCAGCTGCAGAGCTCAAGGGAAGAAGCCCAAAGTGTCACAATGGCTCCTTGCCTTCACATGCAACACCTGGGTCACAATGGTCTCCTTGATTCCATGAGGCCCCACTGTGTCACAATGGCTCCTTGGTTCCATCAGGTTCCGCAGTGTCACCATGGTCTCCTTTGATCCGCACTGTCATCATGGACAATTGGTTCCATGAGGCCCCGCAGTGTCACAATGGTCCCTTGGTTCCATAGGTTTGATGTTGTAACAATGGACTCCTTGCTTCTATGAGCTAGCCTGCTTTTTGCAGAGGTGTCTTTGGTTCCAACAAGGCCCCGCTGTGTCTCAGTGCACCCTGGCTTCCATGTGGATCTGGAGTATCACAAAGGCTCCTTGGTTCCACCAGGTCCTGCTGTGTCACAATGGGTCCTGTGGTCCCTGAGGCGCCCCAAAGTCATCATGGAGGCTTGCTTCCATGAGGTTCCATTATGTGCCAGTGCTCATCTTGGTTCCAGGAGTTCCCTTAGTGTCACAATGCTCTCCATGCTTCCATGATTCCCCACAATGTCCCAATGCTCTCCATGCTTCCATTAGGCCCTGCTTTGCCACAATGGTCCCCTTGTTTCCATGAGGCCCCGCTGTGTCACAATGGACGCATGGTTCCGTGATGTTGCGTGGTGTCACCGTGCTCTTCTTGAATCCGCAGTGGAACCATGGACCATTGGTTCCATGCGGCCTGGCCGTGTCACAATGGGCTCCGTGATTCCATGATTCCCCACGGTGTCACAATGGAGCCTTGTTTCTAGGAGGTTCTGTACTGTCACAATTGTCTCCTTGATGCCATCAGCCCCTGCAGTGTCACAATGGCTCCTTGGTTCCATGAGGAACACAATAGCTTGGCATAAGCATTGAGCAACAGCTGCTGAACACACCTGGCAACATCTGCTTGCATCAAAAGAGGGCTTCAAGCTGACAATGGCACCAGCAGCTTCCATCTGCAACAGACACCCAGGGAAAGGACAGGCTGTGCCGGTTTGGACAAATGTGGAGGAAAATATCCTCTGATAGAAGGCAGGTTACACCCAGCCCTCCCCCACCAGCTTCGGGAAAAAAGAATTTTCCTGGGAAGAAAGTGAAAGAGATAAAAACTATTTTTTTAACAAACAGACAGGAAAAGGATAACAATGCTAAATATTAAAACCTCTCGCTGTGGAGAGAAACCTGGGATAATTTGAGAGTCCTTCCGTGTTTCGGTGGGGTCTCCTGAAACATCCATAGACAGCGAGGCCCGTGCAAAGAAACAGGGAGCGATTCTTGAGAGAAGTTTCAGAGCTCTTTCTTCTCCAGCCACATGGGCGGGGCACTGCCAAAGAACTGAGCAATCACGGCACAACCAGGGCCCTCCTGGCACAGGGCAACACAAAATAACCAGTGCTGAACAGGATTAGGGCACATGTCAGCAGGGAGCAGGGAGACCCCGTGCCCAGGCCATGCCTCTACCCCAGGGTCCCCTCTCCCATGACCTCATGGCAGGGGGGAGGAACCCCAACACTTCCGTAGGCGCAGTCTCTCTCCTCCTCCTTGGAGCTGGCTCATGGGCCCACATTCAGGGCCCCCACCTCGGGAGAAAATTCTCCCAATGTGCTCTGATGTTGAAACAGTCAAGAAGAGAAGAACGGATAAAAACCCCCAAAGTCCCAGGAAAACAAAGTTCAACTCTCCATCTCCCTCCAGAGAAAAGGAGCTGAAAACTGGCTCAAAAGAAACAAGGTTGCTTCCTCTGCTCTTGCTGCAAGCAGGATGCAGAGGAGTGTGTATGTGTGTCCTTGAACAAATGGTCTGAGAAGGTTGTCCGGTTTTTTTTCCCTCTTCCCCCTCTCAGGCTCAGTTGAAAGGCACAGAAATGCACAAAGTTCACTTCTGGGCATAGAGCAGCGATAGGGGATACACATGATAAAGTCACCCCAAGACACAGGGACAGAGAATTCAGTGGAAAGACTCCGAGAATTCTGCTCCCAGAGATAATTCCTGCTCACACTGACCCTTGTAGAAAGGGGACCTCGTTCCAGGCAGCCTGTACTGAGCATGTGGCTCCTGAGTGGGGTTTGTTGTTTAGGAAACCTGCTCAGGCTTTTCCATTCTTTCCTTCCAAACAGGAAAACTTCTCCTGGGGCTGTGTGCAGGCAGAGCCCTGAGGAGAGCAGGTGGCACATGGTGCGCTGGGCTGGGACAGCCAGCTGCAGAGCTCAAGGGAAGAAGCCCAAAGTGTCACAATGGCTCCTTGCCTTCACATGCAACACCTGGGTCACAATGGTCTCCTTGATTCCATGAGGCCCCACTGTGTCACAATGGCTCCTTGGTTCCATGCGGTTCCGCAGTGTCACCATGGTCTCCTTTGATCCGCACTGTCATCATGGACAATTGGTTCCATGAGGCCCCGCAGTGTCACAATGGTCCCTTGCTTCCATAGGTTTGATGTTGTAACAATGGACTCCTTGCTTCTATGAGCTAGCCTGCTTTTTGCAGAGGTGTCTTTGGTTCCAACAAGGCCCCGCTGTGTCTCAGTGCACCCTGGCTTCCATGTGGATCTGGAGTATCACAAAGGCTCCTTGGTTCCACCAGGTCCTGCTGTGTCACAATGGGTCCTGTGGTCCCCGAGGCCCTCCAAAGTCATCATGGAGGCTTGCTTCCATGAGGTTCCATTATGTGCCAGTGGTCATCTTGGTTCCAGGAGTTTCCTTAGTGTCACAATGCTCTCCATGCTTCCATGATTCCCCACAATGTCACAATGCTCTCCATGCTTCCATTAGGCCCTGCTTTGCCACAATGGTCCCCTTGTTTCCATGAGGCCCCGCTGTGTCACAATGGACGCATGGTTCCGTGATGTTGCGTGGTGTCACCGTGCTCTTCTTGAATCCGCAGTGGAACCATGGACCATTGGTTCCATGCGGCCTGGCCGTGTCACAATGGGCTCCGTGATTCCATGATTCCCCACGGTGTCACAATGGAGCCTTGTTTCTAGGAGGTTCTGTACTGTCACAATTGTCTCCTTGATGCCATCAGCCCCTGCAGTGTCACAATGGCTCCTTGGTTCCATGAGGAACACAATAGCTTGGCATAAGCATTGAGCAACAGCTGCTGAACACACCTGGCAACATCTGCTTGCATCAAAAGAGGGCTTCAAGCTGACAATGGCACCAGCAGCTTCCATCTGCAACAGACACCCAGGGAAAGGACAGGCTGTGCCGGTTTGGACAAATGTGGAGGAAAATATCCTCTGATAGAAGGCAGGTTACACCCAGCCCTCCCCCACCAGCTTCGGGAAAAAAGAATTTTCCTGGGAAGAAAGTGAAAGAGATAAAAACTATTTTTTTAACAAACAGACAGGAAAAGGATAACAATGCTAAATATTAAAACCTCTCGCTGTGGAGAGAAACCTGGGATAATTTGAGAGTCCTTCCGTGTTTCGGTGGGGTCTCCTGAAACATCCATAGACAGCGAGGCCCGTGCAAAGAAACAGGGAGCGATTCTTGAGAGAAGTTTCAGAGCTCTTTCTTCTCCAGCCACATGGGCGGGGCACTGCCAAAGAACTGAGCAATCACGGCACAACCAGGGCCCTCCTGGCACAGGGCAACTCAAAATAACCAGTGCTGAACAGGATTAGGGCACATGTCAGCAGGGAGCAGGGAGACCCCGTGCCCAGGCCATGCCTCTACCCCAGGGTCCCCTCTCCCATGACCTCATGGCAGGGGGGAGGAACCCCAACACTTCCGTAGGCGCAGTCTCTCTCCTCCTCCTTGCAGCTGGCTCATGGGCCCACATTCAGGGCCCCCACCTCGGGAGAAAATTCTCCCAATGTGCTCTGATGTTGAAACAGTCAAGAAGAGAAGAACGGATAAAAACCCCCAAAGTCCCAGGAAAACAAAGTTCAACTCTCCATCTCCCTCCAGAGAAAAGGAGCTGAAAACTGGCTCAAAAGAAACAAGGTTGCTTCCTCGGCTCTTGCTGCAAGCAGGATGCAGAGGAGTGTGTATGTGTGTCCTTGAACAAACGCTCTGAGAAGGTTGTCCGGTTTTTTTTCCCTCTTCCCCCTCTCAGGCTCAGTTGAAAGGCACAGAAATGCACAAAGTTCACTTCTGGGCATAGAGCAGCGATAGGGGATACACATGATAAAGTCACCCCAAGACACAGGGACAGAGAATTCAGTGGAAAGACTCCGAGAATTCTGCTCCCAGAGATCATTCCTGCTCACCCTGACCCTTGGAGAAAGGGGACCTCGTTCCAGGCAGCCAGTACTGAGCATGTGGCTCCTGAGTGGGGTTTGTTGTTTAGGAAACCTGCTCAGGCTTTTCCATTCTTTCCTTGCAAACAGGAAAACTTCTCCTGGGGCTGTGTGCAGGCAGAGCCCTGAGGAGAGCAGGTGGCACATGGTGCGCTGGGCTGGGACAGCCAGCTGCAGAGCTCAAGGGAAGAAGCCCAAAGTGTCACAATGGCTCCTTGCCTTCACATGCAACACCTGGGTCACAATGGTCTCCTTGATTCCATGAGGCCCCACTGTGTCACAATGGCTCCTTGGTTCCATCAGGTTCCGCAGTGTCACCATGGTCTCCTTTGATCCGCACTGTCATCATGGACAATTGGTTCCATGAGGCCCCGCAGTGTCACAATGGTCCCTTGGTTCCATAGGTTTGATGTTGTAACAATGGACTCCTTGCTTCTATGAGCTAGCCTGCTTTTTGCAGAGGTGTCTTTGGTTCCAACAAGGCCCCGCTGTGTCTCAGTGCACCCTGGCTTCCATGTGGATCTGGAGTATCACAAAGGCTCCTTGGTTCCACCAGGTCCTGCTGTGTCACAATGGGTCCTGTGGTCCCTGAGGCGCCCCAAAGTCATCATGGAGGCTTGCTTCCATGAGGTTCCATTATGTGCCAGTGCTCATCTTGGTTCCAGGAGTTCCCTTAGTGTCACAATGCTCTCCATGCTTCCATGATTCCCCACAATGTCCCAATGCTCTCCATGCTTCCATTAGGCCCTGCTTTGCCACAATGGTCCCCTTGTTTCCATGAGGCCCCGCTGTGTCACAATGGACGCATGGTTCCGTGATGTTGCGTGGTGTCACCGTGCTCTTCTTGAATCCGCAGTGGAACCATGGACCATTGGTTCCATGCGGCCTGGCCGTGTCACAATGGGCTCCGTGATTCCATGATTCCCCACGGTGTCACAATGGAGCCTTGTTTCTAGGAGGTTCTGTACTGTCACAATTGTCTCCTTGATGCCATCAGCCCCTGCAGTGTCACAATGGCTCCTTGGTTCCATGAGGAACACAATAGCTTGGCATAAGCATTGAGCAACAGCTGCTGAACACACCTGGCAACATCTGCTTGCATCAAAAGAGGGCTTCAAGCTGACAATGGCACCAGCAGCTTCCATCTGCAACAGACACCCAGGGAAAGGACAGGCTGTGCCGGTTTGGACAAATGTGGAGGAAAATATCCTCTGATAGAAGGCAGGTTACACCCAGCCCTCCCCCACCAGCTTCGGGAAAAAAGAATTTTCCTGGGAAGAAAGTGAAAGAGATAAAAACTATTTTTTTAACAAACAGACAGGAAAAGGATAACAATGCTAAATATTAAAACCTCTCGCTGTGGAGAGAAACCTGGGATAATTTGAGAGTCCTTCCGTGTTTCGGTGGGGTCTCCTGAAACATCCATAGACAGCGAGGCCCGTGCAAAGAAACAGGGAGCGATTCTTGAGAGAAGTTTCAGAGCTCTTTCTTCTCCAGCCACATGGGCGGGGCACTGCCAAAGAACTGAGCAATCACGGCACAACCAGGGCCCTCCTGGCACAGGGCAACACAAAATAACCAGTGCTGAACAGGATTAGGGCACATGTCAGCAGGGAGCAGGGAGACCCCGTGCCCAGGCCATGCCTCTACCCCAGGGTCCCCTCTCCCATGACCTCATGGCAGGGGGGAGGAACCCCAACACTTCCGTAGGCGCAGTCTCTCTCCTCCTCCTTGGAGCTGGCTCATGGGCCCACATTCAGGGCCCCCACCTCGGGAGAAAATTCTCCCAATGTGCTCTGATGTTGAAACAGTCAAGAAGAGAAGAACGGATAAAAACCCCCAAAGTCCCAGGAAAACAAAGTTCAACTCTCCATCTCCCTCCAGAGAAAAGGAGCTGAAAACTGGCTCAAAAGAAACAAGGTTGCTTCCTCTGCTCTTGCTGCAAGCAGGATGCAGAGGAGTGTGTATGTGTGTCCTTGAACAAATGGTCTGAGAAGGTTGTCCGGTTTTTTTTCCCTCTTCCCCCTCTCAGGCTCAGTTGAAAGGCACAGAAATGCACAAAGTTCACTTCTGGGCATAGAGCAGCGATAGGGGATACACATGATAAAGTCACCCCAAGACACAGGGACAGAGAATTCAGTGGAAAGACTCCGAGAATTCTGCTCCCAGAGATAATTCCTGCTCACACTGACCCTTGTAGAAAGGGGACCTCGTTCCAGGCAGCCTGTACTGAGCATGTGGCTCCTGAGTGGGGTTTGTTGTTTAGGAAACCTGCTCAGGCTTTTCCATTCTTTCCTTGCAAACAGGAAAACTTCTCCTGGGGCTGTGTGCAGGCAGAGCCCTGAGGAGAGCAGGTGGCACATGGTGCGCTGGGCTGGGACAGCCAGCTGCAGAGCTCAAGGGAAGAAGCCCAAAGTGTCACAATGGCTCCTTGCCTTCACATGCAACACCTGGGTCACAATGGTCTCCTTGATTCCATGAGGCCCCACTGTGTCACAATGGCTCCTTGGTTCCATGCGGTTCCGCAGTGTCACCATGGTCTCCTTTGATCCGCACTGTCATCATGGACAATTGGTTCCATGAGGCCCCGCAGTGTCACAATGGTCCCTTGCTTCCATAGGTTTGATGTTGTAACAATGGACTCCTTGCTTCTATGAGCTAGCCTGCTTTTTGCAGAGGTGTCTTTGGTTCCAACAAGGCCCCGCTGTGTCTCAGTGCACCCTGGCTTCCATGTGGATCTGGAGTATCACAAAGGCTCCTTGGTTCCACCAGGTCCTGCTGTGTCACAATGGGTCCTGTGGTCCCCGAGGCCCTCCAAAGTCATCATGGAGGCTTGCTTCCATGAGGTTCCATTATGTGCCAGTGGTCATCTTGGTTCCAGGAGTTTCCTTAGTGTCACAATGCTCTCCATGCTTCCATGATTCCCCACAATGTCACAATGCTCTCCATGCTTCCATTAGGCCCTGCTTTGCCACAATGGTCCCCTTGTTTCCATGAGGCCCCGCTGTGTCACAATGGACGCATGGTTCCGTGATGTTGCGTGGTGTCACCGTGCTCTTCTTGAATCCGCAGTGGAACCATGGACCATTGGTTCCATGCGGCCTGGCCGTGTCACAATGGGCTCCGTGATTCCATGATTCCCCACGGTGTCACAATGGAGCCTTGTTTCTAGGAGGTTCTGTACTGTCACAATTGTCTCCTTGATGCCATCAGCCCCTGCAGTGTCACAATGGCTCCTTGGTTCCATGAGGAACACAATAGCTTGGCATAAGCATTGAGCAACAGCTGCTGAACACACCTGGCAACATCTGCTTGCATCAAAAGAGGGCTTCAAGCTGACAATGGCACCAGCAGCTTCCATCTGCAACAGACACCCAGGGAAAGGACAGGCTGTGCCGGTTTGGACAAATGTGGAGGAAAATATCCTCTGATAGAAGGCAGGTTACACCCAGCCCTCCCCCACCAGCTTCGGGAAAAAAGAATTTTCCTGGGAAGAAAGTGAAAGAGATAAAAACTATTTTTTTAACAAACAGACAGGAAAAGGATAACAATGCTAAATATTAAAACCTCTCGCTGTGGAGAGAAACCTGGGATAATTTGAGAGTCCTTCCGTGTTTCGGTGGGGTCTCCTGAAACATCCATAGACAGCGAGGCCCGTGCAAAGAAACAGGGAGCGATTCTTGAGAGAAGTTTCAGAGCTCTTTCTTCTCCAGCCACATGGGCGGGGCACTGCCAAAGAACTGAGCAATCACGGCACAACCAGGGCCCTCCTGGCACAGGGCAACTCAAAATAACCAGTGCTGAACAGGATTAGGGCACATGTCAGCAGGGAGCAGGGAGACCCCGTGCCCAGGCCATGCCTCTACCCCAGGGTCCCCTCTCCCATGACCTCATGGCAGGGGGGAGGAACCCCAACACTTCCGTAGGCGCAGTCTCTCTCCTCCTCCTTGCAGCTGGCTCATGGGCCCACATTCAGGGCCCCCACCTCGGGAGAAAATTCTCCCAATGTGCTCTGATGTTGAAACAGTCAAGAAGAGAAGAACGGATAAAAACCCCCAAAGTCCCAGGAAAACAAAGTTCAACTCTCCATCTCCCTCCAGAGAAAAGGAGCTGAAAACTGGCTCAAAAGAAACAAGGTTGCTTCCTCGGCTCTTGCTGCAAGCAGGATGCAGAGGAGTGTGTATGTGTGTCCTTGAACAAACGCTCTGAGAAGGTTGTCCGGTTTTTTTTCCCTCTTCCCCCTCTCAGGCTCAGTTGAAAGGCACAGAAATGCACAAAGTTCACTTCTGGGCATAGAGCAGCGATAGGGGATACACATGATAAAGTCACCCCAAGACACGGGGACAGAGAATTCAGTGGAAAGACTCCGAGAATTCTGCTCCCAGAGAATTCTGCTCACCCTGACCCTTGTAGAAAGGGGACATCGTTCCCGGCAGCCTGTACTGAGCATGTGGCTCCTGAGTGGGGTTTGTTGTTTAGGAAACCTGCTCCGGCTTTTCCATTCTTTCCTTGCAAACAGGAAAACTTCTCCTGGGGCTGTGTGCAGGCAGAGCCCTGAGGAGAGCAGGTGGCACATGGTGCGCTGGGCTGGGACAGCCAGCTGCAGAGCTCAAGGGAAGAAGCCCAAAGTGTCACAATGGCTCCTTGCCTTCACATGCAACACCTGGGTCACAATGGTATCCTTGATTCCATGAGGCCCCACTGTGTCACAATGGCTCCTTGGTTCCATGCGGTTCCGCAGTGTCACCATGGTCTCTTTTGATCCGCACTGTGATCATGGACAATTGGTTCCATGAGGCCCCGCAGTGTCACAATGGTCCCTTGCTTCCATAGGTTTGATGTTGTAACAATGGACTCCTTGCTTCTATGAGCTAGCCTGCTTTTTGCAGAGGTGTCTTTGGTTCCAACAAGGCCCCGCTGTGTCTCAGTGCACCCTGGCTTCCATGTGGATCTGGAGTATCACAAAGGCTCCTTGGTTCCACCAGGTCCTGCTGTGTCACAATGGGTCCTGTGGTCCCCGAGGCCCTCCAAAGTCATCATGGAGGCTTGCTTCCATGAGGTTCCATTATGTGCCAGTGCTCATCTTGGTTCCAGGAGTTTCCTTAGTGTCACAATGCTCTCCATGCTTCCATGATTCCCCACAATGTCACAATGCTCTCCATGCTTCCATTAGGCCCTGCTTTGCCACAATGGTCCCCTTGTTTCCATGAGGCCCCGCTGTGTCACAATGGACCTATGGTTCCGTGATGTTGCGTGGTGTCACCGTGCTCTTCTTGAATCCGCAGTGGAACCATGGACCATTGGTTCCGTGCGGCCTGGCCGTGTCACAATGGGCTCCTTGATTCCATGATTCCCCACGGTGTCACAATGGAGCCTTGTTTCTAGGAGGTTCTGTACTGTCACAATTGTCTCCTTGATGCCATCAGCCCCTGCAGTGTCACAATGGCTCCTTGGTTCCATGAGGAACACAATAGCTTGGCATAAGCATTGAGCAACAGCTGCTGAACACACCTGGCAACATCTGCTGGCATCAAAAGAGGGCTTCAAGCTGAGAGTGGCACCAGCAGCTTCCATCTGCAACAAACACCCAGGGAAAGGACAGGCTGTGCCGGTTTGGACAAATGTGGAGGAAAATATCCTCTGATAGAAGGCAGGTTACACCCAGCCCTCCCCCACCAGCTTCGGGAAAAAAGAATTTTCCTGGGAAGAAAGTGAAAGAGATAAAAACTATTTTTTTAACAAACAGACAGGAAAAGGAGAACAATGCTAAATATTAAAACCTCTCGCTGTGGAGAGAAACCTGGGATAATTTGAGAGTCCTTCCGTGTTTCGGTGGGGTCTCCTGAAACATCCATAGACAGCGAGGCCCGTGCAAAGAAACAGGGAGCGATTCTTGAGAGAAGTTTCAGAGCTCTTTCTTCTCCAGCCACATGGGCGGGGCACTGCCAAAGAACTGAGCAATCACGGCACAACCAGGGCCCTCCTGGCACAGGGCAACACAAAATAACCAGTGCTGAACAGGATTAGGGCACATGTCAGCAGGGAGCAGGGAGACCCCGTGCCCAGGCCATGCCTCTACCCCAGGGTCCCCTCTCCCATGACCTCATGGCAGGGGGGAGGAACCCCAACACTTCCGTAGGCGCAGTCTCTCTCCTCCTCCTTGGAGCTGGCTCATGGGCCCACATTCAGGGCCCCCACCTCGGGAGAAAATTCTCCCAATGTGCTCTGATGTTGAAACAGTCAAGAAGAGAAGAACGGATAAAAACCCCCAAAGTCCCAGGAAAACAAAGTTCAACTCTCCATCTCCCTCCAGAGAAAAGGAGCTGAAAACTGGCTCAAAAGAAACAAGGTTGCTTCCTCTGCTCTTGCTGCAAGCAGGATGCAGAGGAGTGTGTATGTGTGTCCTTGAACAAATGGTCTGAGAAGGTTGTCCGGTTTTTTTTCCCTCTTCCCCCTCTCAGGCTCAGTTGAAAGGCACAGAAATGCACAAAGTTCACTTCTGGGCATAGAGCAGCGATAGGGGATACACATGATAAAGTCACCCCAAGACACAGGGACAGAGAATTCAGTGGAAAGACTCCGAGAATTCTGCTCCCAGAGATAATTCCTGCTCACACTGACCCTTGTAGAAAGGGGACCTCGTTCCAGGCAGCCTGTACTGAGCATGTGGCTCCTGAGTGGGGTTTGTTGTTTAGGAAACCTGCTCAGGCTTTTCCATTCTTTCCTTCCAAACAGGAAAACTTCTCCTGGGGCTGTGTGCAGGCAGAGCCCTGAGGAGAGCAGGTGGCACATGGTGCGCTGGGCTGGGACAGCCAGCTGCAGAGCTCAAGGGAAGAAGCCCAAAGTGTCACAATGGCTCCTTGCCTTCACATGCAACACCTGGGTCACAATGGTATCCTTGATTCCATGAGGCCCCACTGTGTCACAATGGCTCCTTGGTTCCATGCGGTTCCGCAGTGTCACCATGGTCTCTTTTGATCCGCACTGTGATCATGGACAATTGGTTCCATGAGGCCCCGCAGTGTCACAATGGTCCCTTGGTTCCATAGGTTTGATGTTGTAACAATGGACTCCTTGCTTCTATGAGCTAGCCTGCTTTTTGCAGAGGTGTCTTTGGTTCCAACAAGGCCCCGCTGTGTCTCAGTGCACCCTGGCTTCCATGTGGATCTGGAGTATCACAAAGGCTCCTTGGTTCCACCAGGTCCTGCTGTGTCACAATGGGTCCTGTGGTCCCCGAGGCCCTCCAAAGTCATCATGGAGGCTTGCTTCCATGAGGTTCCATTATGTGCCAGTGGTCATCTTGGTTCCAGGAGTTTCCTTAGTGTCACAATGCTCTCCATGCTTCCATGATTCCCCACAATGTCACAATGCTCTCCATGCTTCCATTAGGCCCTGCTTTGCCACAATGGTCCCCTTGTTTCCATGAGGCCCCGCTGTGTCACAATGGACGCATGGTTCCGTGATGTTGCGTGGTGTCACCGTGCTCTTCTTGAATCCGCAGTGGAACCATGGACCATTGGTTCCATGCGGCCTGGCCGTGTCACAATGGGCTCCGTGATTCCATGATTCCCCACGGTGTCACAATGGAGCCTTGTTTCTAGGAGGTTCTGTACTGTCACAATTGTCTCCTTGATGCCATCAGCCCCTGCAGTGTCACAATGGCTCCTTGGTTCCATGAGGAACACAATAGCTTGGCATAAGCATTGAGCAACAGCTGCTGAACACACCTGGCAACATCTGCTTGCATCAAAAGAGGGCTTCAAGCTGACAATGGCACCAGCAGCTTCCATCTGCAACAGACACCCAGGGAAAGGACAGGCTGTGCCGGTTTGGACAAATGTGGAGGAAAATATCCTCTGATAGAAGGCAGGTTACACCCAGCCCTCCCCCACCAGCTTCGGGAAAAAAGAATTTTCCTGGGAAGAAAGTGAAAGAGATAAAAACTATTTTTTTAACAAACAGACAGGAAAAGGATAACAATGCTAAATATTAAAACCTCTCGCTGTGGAGAGAAACCTGGGATAATTTGAGAGTCCTTCCGTGTTTCGGTGGGGTCTCCTGAAACATCCATAGACAGCGAGGCCCGTGCAAAGAAACAGGGAGCGATTCTTGAGAGAAGTTTCAGAGCTCTTTCTTCTCCAGCCACATGGGCGGGGCACTGCCAAAGAACTGAGCAATCACGGCACAAGCAGGGCCCTCCTGGCACAGGGCAACACAAAATAACCAGTGCTGAACAGGATTAGGGCACATGTCAGCAGGGAGCAGGGAGACCCCGTGCCCAGGCCATGCCTCTACCCCAGGGTCCCCTCTCCCATGACCTCATGGCAGGGGGGAGGAACCCCAACACTTCCGTAGGCGCAGTCTCTCTCCTCCTCCTTGCAGCTGGCTCATGGGCCCACATTCAGGGCCCCCACCTCGGGAGAAAATTCTCCCAATGTGCTCTGATGTTGAAACAGTCAAGAAGAGAAGAACGGATAAAAACCCCCAAAGTCCCAGGAAAACAAAGTTCAACTCTCCATCTCCCTCCAGAGAAAAGGAGCTGAAAACTGGCTCAAAAGAAACAAGGTTGCTTCCTCTGCTCTTGCTGCAAGCAGGATGCAGAGGAGTGTGTATGTGTGTCCTTGAACAAATGGTCTGAGAAGGTTGTCCGGTTTTTTTTCCCTCTTCCCCCTCTCAGGCTCAGTTGAAAGGCACAGAAATGCACAAAGTTCACTTCTGGGCATAGAGCAGCGATAGGGGATACACATGATAAAGTCACCCCAAGACACAGGGACAGAGAATTCAGTGGAAAGACTCCGAGAATTCTGCTCCCAGAGATAATTCCTGCTCACACTGACCCTTGTAGAAAGGGGACCTCGTTCCAGGCAGCCTGTACTGAGCATGTGGCTCCTGAGTGGGGTTTGTTGTTTAGGAAACCTGCTCAGGCTTTTCCATTCTTTCCTTCCAAACAGGAAAACTTCTCCTGGGGCTGTGTGCAGGCAGAGCCCTGAGGAGAGCAGGTGGCACATGGTGCGCTGGGCTGGGACAGCCAGCTGCAGAGCTCAAGGGAAGAAGCCCAAAGTGTCACAATGGCTCCTTGCCTTCACATGCAACACCTGGGTCACAATGGTCTCCTTGATTCCATGAGGCCCCACTGTGTCACAATGGCTCCTTGGTTCCATCAGGTTCCGCAGTGTCACCATGGTCTCCTTTGATCCGCACTGTCATCATGGACAATTGGTTCCATGAGGCCCCGCAGTGTCACAATGGTCCCTTGGTTCCATAGGTTTGATGTTGTAACAATGGACTCCTTGCTTCTATGAGCTAGCCTGCTTTTTGCAGAGGTGTCTTTGGTTCCAACAAGGCCCCGCTGTGTCTCAGTGCACCCTGGCTTCCATGTGGATCTGGAGTATCACAAAGGCTCCTTGGTTCCACCAGGTCCTGCTGTGTCACAATGGGTCCTGTGGTCCCTGAGGCGCCCCAAAGTCATCATGGAGGCTTGCTTCCATGAGGTTCCATTATGTGCCAGTGCTCATCTTGGTTCCAGGAGTTCCCTTAGTGTCACAATGCTCTCCATGCTTCCATGATTCCCCACAATGTCCCAATGCTCTCCATGCTTCCATTAGGCCCTGCTTTGCCACAATGGTCCCCTTGTTTCCATGAGGCCCCGCTGTGTCACAATGGACGCATGGTTCCGTGATGTTGCGTGGTGTCACCGTGCTCTTCTTGAATCCGCAGTGGAACCATGGACCATTGGTTCCGTGCGGCCTGGCCGTGTCACAATGGGCTCCTTGATTCCATGATTCCCCACGGTGTCACAATGGAGCCTTGTTTCTAGGAGGTTCTGTACTGTCACAATTGTCTCCTTGATGCCATCAGCCCCTGCAGTGTCACAATGGCTCCTTGGTTCCATGAGGAACACAATAGCTTGGCATAAGCATTGAGCAACAGCTGCTGAACACACCTGGCAACATCTGCTTGCATCAAAAGAGGGCTTCAAGCTGACAATGGCACCAGCAGCTTCCATCTGCAACAAACACCCAGGGAAAGGACAGGCTGTGCCGGTTTGGACAAATGTGGAGGAAAATATCCTCTGATAGAAGGCAGGTTACACCCAGCCCTCCCCCACCAGCTTCGGGAAAAAAGAATTTTCCTGGGAAGAAAGTGAAAGAGATAAAAACTATTTTTTTAACAAACAGACAGGAAAAGGAGAACAATGCTAAATGTTAAAACCTCTCGCTGTGGAGAGAAAGCTGGGATAATTTGAGAGTCCTTCCGTGTTTCGGTGGGGTCTCCTGAAACATCCATAGACAGCGAGGCCCGTGCAAAGAAATAGGGAGCCATTCTTGAGAGAAGTTTCAGAGCTCTTTCTTCTCCAGCCACATGGGCGGGGCACTGCCAAAGAACTGAGCAATCACGGCACAACCAGGGCCCTCCTGGCACAGGGCAACACAAAATAACCAGTGCTGAACAGGATTAGGGCACATGTCAGCAGGGAGCAGGGAGACCCCATGCCCAGGCCATGCCTCTACCCCAGGGTCCCCTCTCCCATGACCTCATGGCAGGGGGGAGGAACCCCAACACTTCCGTAGGCACAGTCTCTCTCCTCCTCCTTGCAGCTGGCTCATGGGCCCACATTCAGGGCCCCCACCTCGGGAGAAAATTCTCCCAATGTGGTCTGATGTTGAAACAGTCAAGAAGAGAAGAACGGATAAAAACCCCCAAAGTCCCAGGAAAACAAAGTTCAACTCTCCATCTCCCTCCAGAGAAAAGGAGCTGAAAACTGGCTCAAAAGAAACAAGGTTGCTTCCTCGGCTCTTGCTGCAAGCAGGATGCAGAGGAGTGTGTATGTGTGTCCTTGAACAAACGCTCTGAGAAGGTTGTCCGGTTTTTTTTCCCTCTTCCCCCTCTCAGGCTCAGTTGAAAGGCACAGAAATGCACAAAGTTCACTTCTGGGCATAGAGCAGCGATAGGGGATACACATGATAAAGTCACCCCAAGACACGGGGACAGAGAATTCAGTGGAAAGACTCCGAGAATTCTGCTCCCAGAGAATTCTGCTCACCCTGACCCTTGTAGAAAGGGGACATCGTTCCCGGCAGCCTGTACTGAGCATGTGGCTCCTGAGTGGGGTTTGTTGTTTGGGAAACCTGCTCCGGCTTTTCCATTCTTTCCTTCCAAACAGGAAAACTTCTCCTGGGGCTGTGTGCAGGCAGAGCCCTGAGGAGAGCAGGTGGCACATGGTGCGCTGGGCTGGGACAGCCAGCTGCAGAGCTCAAGGGAAGAAGCCCAAAGTGTCACAATGGCTCCTTGCCTTCACATGCAACACCTGGGTCACAATGGTCTCCTTGATTCCATGAGGCCCCACTGTGTCACAATGGCTCCTTGGTTCCATGCGGTTCCGCAGTGTCACCATGGTCTCTTTTGATCCGCACTGTGATCATGGACAATTGGTTCCATGAGGCCCCGCAGTGTCACAATGGTCCCTTGCTTCCATAGGTTTGATGTTGTAACAATGGACTCCTTGCTTCTATGAGCTAGCCTGCTTTTTGCAGAGGTGTCTTTGGTTCCAACAAGGCCCCGCTGTGTCTCAGTGCACCCTGGCTTCCATGTGGATCTGGAGTATCACAAAGGCTCCTTGGTTCCACCAGGTCCTGCTGTGTCACAATGGGTCCTGTGGTCCCCGAGGCCCTCCAAAGTCATCATGGAGGCTTGCTTCCATGAGGTTCCATTATGTGCCAGTGGTCATCTTGGTTCCAGGAGTTTCCTTAGTGTCACAATGCTCTCCATGCTTCCATGATTCCCCACAATGTCCCAATGCTCTCCATGCTTCCATTAGGCCCTGCTTTGCCACAATGGTCCCCTTGTTTCCATGAGGCCCCGCTGTGTCACAATGGACGCATGGTTCCGTGATGTTGCGTGGTGTCACCGTGCTCTTCTTGAATCCGCAGTGGAACCATGGACCATTGGTTCCATGCGGCCTGGCCGTGTCACAATGGGCTCCGTGATTCCATGATTCCCCACGGTGTCACAATGGAGCCTTGTTTCTAGGAGGTTCTGTACTGTCACAATTGTCTCCTTGATGCCATCAGCCCCTGCAGTGTCACAATGGCTCCTTGGTTCCATGAGGAACACAATAGCTTGGCATAAGCATTGAGCAACAGCTGCTGAACACACCTGGCAACATCTGCTTGCATCAAAAGAGGGCTTCAAGCTGACAATGGCACCAGCAGCTTCCATCTGCAACAGACACCCAGGGAAAGGACAGGCTGTGCCGGTTTGGACAAATGTGGAGGAAAATATCCTCTGATAGAAGGCAGGTTACACCCAGCCCTCCCCCACCAGCTTCGGGAAAAAAGAATTTTCCTGGGAAGAAAGTGAAAGAGATAAAAACTATTTTTTTAACAAACAGACAGGAAAAGGATAACAATGCTAAATATTAAAACCTCTCGCTGTGGAGAGAAACCTGGGATAATTTGAGAGTCCTTCCGTGTTTCGGTGGGGTCTCCTGAAACATCCATAGACAGCGAGGCCCGTGCAAAGAAACAGGGAGCGATTCTTGAGAGAAGTTTCAGAGCTCTTTCTTCTCCAGCCACATGGGCGGGGCACTGCCAAAGAACTGAGCAATCACGGCACAACCAGGGCCCTCCTGGCACAGGGCAACACAAAATAACCAGTGCTGAACAGGATTAGGGCACATGTCAGCAGGGAGCAGGGAGACCCCGTGCCCAGGCCATGCCTCTACCCCAGGGTCCCCTCTCCCATGACCTCATGGCAGGGGGGAGGAACCCCAACACTTCCGTAGGCGCAGTCTCTCTCCTCCTCCTTGGAGCTGGCTCATGGGCCCACATTCAGGGCCCCCACCTCGGGAGAAAATTCTCCCAATGTGCTCTGATGTTGAAACAGTCAAGAAGAGAAGAACGGATAAAAACCCCCAAAGTCCCAGGAAAACAAAGTTCAACTCTCCATCTCCCTCCAGAGAAAAGGAGCTGAAAACTGGCTCAAAAGAAACAAGGTTGCTTCCTCGGCTCTTGCTGCAAGCAGGATGCAGAGGAGTGTGTATGTGTGTCCTTGAACAAACGCTCTGAGAAGGTTGTCCGGTTTTTTTTCCCTCTTCCCCCTCTCAGGCTCAGTTGAAAGGCACAGAAATGCACAAAGTTCACTTCTGGGCATAGAGCAGCGATAGGGGATACACATGATAAAGTCACCCCAAGACACGGGGACAGAGAATTCAGTGGAAAGACTCCGAGAATTCTGCTCCCAGAGAATTCTGCTCACCCTGACCCTTGTAGAAAGGGGACATCGTTCCAGGCAGCCTGTACTGAGCATGTGGCTCCTGAGTGGGGTTTGTTGTTTGGGAAACCTGCTCCGGCTTTTCCATTCTTTCCTTCCAAACAGGAAAACTTCTCCTGGGGCTGTGTGCAGGCAGAGCCCTGAGGAGAGCAGGTGGCACATGGTGCGCTGGGCTGGGACAGCCAGCTGCAGAGCTCAAGGGAAGAAGCCCAAAGTGTCACAATGGCTCCTTGCCTTCACATGCAACACCTGGGTCACAATGGTCTCCTTGATTCCATGAGGCCCCACTGTGTCACAATGGCTCCTTGGTTCCATGCGGTTCCGCAGTGTCACCATGGTCTCTTTTGATCCGCACTGTGATCATGGACAATTGGTTCCATGAGGCCCCGCAGTGTCACAATGGTCCCTTGCTTCCATAGGTTTGATGTTGTAACAATGGACTCCTTGCTTCTATGAGCTAGCCTGCTTTTTGCAGAGGTGTCTTTGGTTCCAACAAGGCCCCGCTGTGTCTCAGTGCACCCTGGCTTCCATGTGGATCTGGAGTATCACAAAGGCTCCTTGGTTCCACCAGGTCCTGCTGTGTCACAATGGGTCCTGTGGTCCCCGAGGCCCTCCAAAGTCATCATGGAGGCTTGCTTCCATGAGGTTCCATTATGTGCCAGTGGTCATCTTGGTTCCAGGAGTTTCCTTAGTGTCACAATGCTCTCCATGCTTCCATGATTCCCCACAATGTCCCAATGCTCTCCATGCTTCCATTAGGCCCTGCTTTGCCACAATGGTCCCCTTGTTTCCATGAGGCCCCGCTGTGTCACAATGGACGCATGGTTCCGTGATGTTGCGTGGTGTCACCGTGCTCTTCTTGAATCCGCAGTGGAACCATGGACCATTGGTTCCATGCGGCCTGGCCGTGTCACAATGGGCTCCGTGATTCCATGATTCCCCACGGTGTCACAATGGAGCCTTGTTTCTAGGAGGTTCTGTACTGTCACAATTGTCTCCTTGATGCCATCAGCCCCTGCAGTGTCACAATGGCTCCTTGGTTCCATGAGGAACACAATAGCTTGGCATAAGCATTGAGCAACAGCTGCTGAACACACCTGGCAACATCTGCTTGCATCAAAAGAGGGCTTCAAGCTGACAATGGCACCAGCAGCTTCCATCTGCAACAGACACCCAGGGAAAGGACAGGCTGTGCCGGTTTGGACAAATGTGGAGGAAAATATCCTCTGATAGAAGGCAGGTTACACCCAGCCCTCCCCCACCAGCTTCGGGAAAAAAGAATTTTCCTGGGAAGAAAGTGAAAGAGATAAAAACTATTTTTTTAACAAACAGACAGGAAAAGGATAACAATGCTAAATATTAAAACCTCTCGCTGTGGAGAGAAAGCTGGGATAATTTGAGAGTCCTTCCGTGTTTCGGTGGGGTCTCCTGAAACATCCATAGACAGCGAGGCCCGTGCAAAGAAACAGGGAGCGATTCTTGAGAGAAGTTTCAGAGCTCTTTCTTCTCCAGCCACATGGGCGGGGCACTGCCAAAGAACTGAGCAATCACGGCACAACCAGGGCCCTCCTGGCACAGGGCAACACAAAATAACCAGTGCTGAACAGGATTAGGGCACATGTCAGCAGGGAGCAGGGAGACCCCGTGCCCAGGCCATGCCTCTACCCCAGGGTCCCCTCTCCCATGACCTCATGGCAGGGGGGAGGAACCCCAACACTTCCGTAGGCGCAGTCTCTCTCCTCCTCCTTGGAGCTGGCTCATGGGCCCACATTCAGGGCCCCCACCTCGGGAGAAAATTCTCCCAATGTGCTCTGATGTTGAAACAGTCAAGAAGAGAAGAACGGATAAAAACCCCCAAAGTCCCAGGAAAACAAAGTTCAACTCTCCATCTCCCTCCAGAGAAAAGGAGCTGAAAACTGGCTCAAAAGAAACAAGGTTGCTTCCTCTGCTCTTGCTGCAAGCAGGATGCAGAGGAGTGTGTATGTGTGTCCTTGAACAAATGGTCTGAGAAGGTTGTCCGGTTTTTTTTCCCTCTTCCCCCTCTCAGGCTCAGTTGAAAGGCACAGAAATGCACAAAGTTCACTTCTGGGCATAGAGCAGCGATAGGGGATACACATGATAAAGTCACCCCAAGACACAGGGACAGAGAATTCAGTGGAAAGACTCCGAGAATTCTGCTCCCAGAGATAATTCCTGCTCACACTGACCCTTGTAGAAAGGGGACCTCGTTCCAGGCAGCCTGTACTGAGCATGTGGCTCCTGAGTGGGGTTTGTTGTTTAGGAAACCTGCTCAGGCTTTTCCATTCTTTCCTTCCAAACAGGAAAACTTCTCCTGGGGCTGTGTGCAGGCAGAGCCCTGAGGAGAGCAGGTGGCACATGGTGCGCTGGGCTGGGACAGCCAGCTGCAGAGCTCAAGGGAAGAAGCCCAAAGTGTCACAATGGCTCCTTGCCTTCACATGCAACACCTGGGTCACAATGGTCTCCTTGATTCCATGAGGCCCCACTGTGTCACAATGGCTCCTTGGTTCCATCAGGTTCCGCAGTGTCACCATGGTCTCCTTTGATCCGCACTGTCATCATGGACAATTGGTTCCATGAGGCCCCGCAGTGTCACAATGGTCCCTTGGTTCCATAGGTTTGATGTTGTAACAATGGACTCCTTGCTTCTATGAGCTAGCCTGCTTTTTGCAGAGGTGTCTTTGGTTCCAACAAGGCCCCGCTGTGTCTCAGTGCACCCTGGCTTCCATGTGGATCTGGAGTATCACAAAGGCTCCTTGGTTCCACCAGGTCCTGCTGTGTCACAATGGGTCCTGTGGTCCCTGAGGCGCCCCAAAGTCATCATGGAGGCTTGCTTCCATGAGGTTCCATTATGTGCCAGTGCTCATCTTGGTTCCAGGAGTTCCCTTAGTGTCACAATGCTCTCCATGCTTCCATGATTCCCCACAATGTCCCAATGCTCTCCATGCTTCCATTAGGCCCTGCTTTGCCACAATGGTCCCCTTGTTTCCATGAGGCCCCGCTGTGTCACAATGGACGCATGGTTCCGTGATGTTGCGTGGTGTCACCGTGCTCTTCTTGAATCCGCAGTGGAACCATGGACCATTGGTTCCGTGCGGCCTGGCCGTGTCACAATGGGCTCCTTGATTCCATGATTCCCCACGGTGTCACAATGGAGCCTTGTTTCTAGGAGGTTCTGTACTGTCACAATTGTCTCCTTGATGCCATCAGCCCCTGCAGTGTCACAATGGCTCCTTGGTTCCATGAGGAACACAATAGCTTGGCATAAGCATTGAGCAACAGCTGCTGAACACACCTGGCAACATCTGCTTGCATCAAAAGAGGGCTTCAAGCTGACAATGGCACCAGCAGCTTCCATCTGCAACAAACACCCAGGGAAAGGACAGGCTGTGCCGGTTTGGACAAATGTGGAGGAAAATATCCTCTGATAGAAGGCAGGTTACACCCAGCCCTCCCCCACCAGCTTCGGGAAAAAAGAACTTTCCTGGGAAGAAAGTGAAAGAGATAAAAACTATTTTTTTAACAAACAGACAGGAAAAGGAGAACAATGCTAAATGTTAAAACCTCTCGCTGTGGAGAGAAAGCTGGGATAATTTGAGAGTCCTTCCGTGTTTCGGTGGGGTCTCCTGAAACATCCATAGACAGCGAGGCCCGTGCAAAGAAATAGGGAGCCATTCTTGAGAGAAGTTTCAGAGCTCTTTCTTCTCCAGCCACATGGGCGGGGCACTGCCAAAGAACTGAGCAATCACGGCACAACCAGGGCCCTCCTGGCACAGGGCAACACAAAATAACCAGTGCTGAACAGGATTAGGGCACATGTCAGCAGGGAGCAGGGAGACCCCATGCCCAGGCCATGCCTCTACCCCAGGGTCCCCTCTCCCATGACCTCATGGCAGGGGGGAGGAACCCCAACACTTCCGTAGGCACAGTCTCTCTCCTCCTCCTTGGAGCTGGCTCATGGGCCCACATTCAGGGCCCCCACCTCGGGAGAAAATTCTCCCAATGTGGTCTGATGTTGAAACAGTCAAGAAGAGAAGAACGGATAAAAACCCCCAAAGTCCCAGGAAAACAAAGTTCAACTCTCCATCTCCCTCCAGAGAAAAGGAGCTGAAAACTGGCTCAAAAGAAACAAGGTTGCTTCCTCGGCTCTTGCTGCAAGCAGGATGCAGAGGAGTGTGTATGTGTGTCCTTGAACAAACGCTCTGAGAAGGTTGTCCGGTTTTTTTTCCCTCTTCCCCCTCTCAGGCTCAGTTGAAAGGCACAGAAATGCACAAAGTTCACTTCTGGGCATAGAGCAGCGATAGGGGATACACATGATAAAGTCACCCCAAGACACGGGGACAGAGAATTCAGTGGAAAGACTCCGAGAATTCTGCTCCCAGAGAATTCTGCTCACCCTGACCCTTGTAGAAAGGGGACATCGTTCCCGGCAGCCTGTACTGAGCATGTGGCTCCTGAGTGGGGTTTGTTGTTTGGGAAACCTGCTCCGGCTTTTCCATTCTTTCCTTCCAAACAGGAAAACTTCTCCTGGGGCTGTGTGCAGGCAGAGCCCTGAGGAGAGCAGGTGGCACATGGTGCGCTGGGCTGGGACAGCCAGCTGCAGAGCTCAAGGGAAGAAGCCCAAAGTGTCACAATGGCTCCTTGCCTTCACATGCAACACCTGGGTCACAATGGTCTCCTTGATTCCATGAGGCCCCACTGTGTCACAATGGCTCCTTGGTTCCATGCGGTTCCGCAGTGTCACCATGGTCTCTTTTGATCCGCACTGTGATCATGGACAATTGGTTCCATGAGGCCCCGCAGTGTCACAATGGTCCCTTGCTTCCATAGGTTTGATGTTGTAACAATGGACTCCTTGCTTCTATGAGCTAGCCTGCTTTTTGCAGAGGTGTCTTTGGTTCCAACAAGGCCCCGCTGTGTCTCAGTGCACCCTGGCTTCCATGTGGATCTGGAGTATCACAAAGGCTCCTTGGTTCCACCAGGTCCTGCTGTGTCACAATGGGTCCTGTGGTCCCCGAGGCCCTCCAAAGTCATCATGGAGGCTTGCTTCCATGAGGTTCCATTATGTGCCAGTGGTCATCTTGGTTCCAGGAGTTTCCTTAGTGTCACAATGCTCTCCATGCTTCCATGATTCCCCACAATGTCCCAATGCTCTCCATGCTTCCATTAGGCCCTGCTTTGCCACAATGGTCCCCTTGTTTCCATGAGGCCCCGCTGTGTCACAATGGACGCATGGTTCCGTGATGTTGCGTGGTGTCACCGTGCTCTTCTTGAATCCGCAGTGGAACCATGGACCATTGGTTCCATGCGGCCTGGCCGTGTCACAATGGGCTCCGTGATTCCATGATTCCCCACGGTGTCACAATGGAGCCTTGTTTCTAGGAGGTTCTGTACTGTCACAATTGTCTCCTTGATGCCATCAGCCCCTGCAGTGTCACAATGGCTCCTTGGTTCCATGAGGAACACAATAGCTTGGCATAAGCATTGAGCAACAGCTGCTGAACACACCTGGCAACATCTGCTTGCATCAAAAGAGGGCTTCAAGCTGACAATGGCACCAGCAGCTTCCATCTGCAACAGACACCCAGGGAAAGGACAGGCTGTGCCGGTTTGGACAAATGTGGAGGAAAATATCCTCTGATAGAAGGCAGGTTACACCCAGCCCTCCCCCACCAGCTTCGGGAAAAAAGAATTTTCCTGGGAAGAAAGTGAAAGAGATAAAAACTATTTTTTTAACAAACAGACAGGAAAAGGATAACAATGCTAAATATTAAAACCTCTCGCTGTGGAGAGAAACCTGGGATAATTTGAGAGTCCTTCCGTGTTTCGGTGGGGTCTCCTGAAACATCCATAGACAGCGAGGCCCGTGCAAAGAAACAGGGAGCGATTCTTGAGAGAAGTTTCAGAGCTCTTTCTTCTCCAGCCACATGGGCGGGGCACTGCCAAAGAACTGAGCAATCACGGCACAACCAGGGCCCTCCTGGCACAGGGCAACACAAAATAACCAGTGCTGAACAGGATTAGGGCACATGTCAGCAGGGAGCAGGGAGACCCCGTGCCCAGGCCATGCCTCTACCCCAGGGTCCCCTCTCCCATGACCTCATGGCAGGGGGGAGGAACCCCAACACTTCCGTAGGCGCAGTCTCTCTCCTCCTCCTTGGAGCTGGCTCATGGGCCCACATTCAGGGCCCCCACCTCGGGAGAAAATTCTCCCAATGTGCTCTGATGTTGAAACAGTCAAGAAGAGAAGAACGGATAAAAACCCCCAAAGTCCCAGGAAAACAAAGTTCAACTCTCCATCTCCCTCCAGAGAAAAGGAGCTGAAAACTGGCTCAAAAGAAACAAGGTTGCTTCCTCGGCTCTTGCTGCAAGCAGGATGCAGAGGAGTGTGTATGTGTGTCCTTGAACAAACGCTCTGAGAAGGTTGTCCGGTTTTTTTTCCCTCTTCCCCCTCTCAGGCTCAGTTGAAAGGCACAGAAATGCACAAAGTTCACTTCTGGGCATAGAGCAGCGATAGGGGATACACATGATAAAGTCACCCCAAGACACGGGGACAGAGAATTCAGTGGAAAGACTCCGAGAATTCTGCTCCCAGAGAATTCTGCTCACCCTGACCCTTGTAGAAAGGGGACATCGTTCCAGGCAGCCTGTACTGAGCATGTGGCTCCTGAGTGGGGTTTGTTGTTTGGGAAACCTGCTCCGGCTTTTCCATTCTTTCCTTCCAAACAGGAAAACTTCTCCTGGGGCTGTGTGCAGGCAGAGCCCTGAGGAGAGCAGGTGGCACATGGTGCGCTGGGCTGGGACAGCCAGCTGCAGAGCTCAAGGGAAGAAGCCCAAAGTGTCACAATGGCTCCTTGCCTTCACATGCAACACCTGGGTCACAATGGTCTCCTTGATTCCATGAGGCCCCACTGTGTCACAATGGCTCCTTGGTTCCATGCGGTTCCGCAGTGTCACCATGGTCTCTTTTGATCCGCACTGTGATCATGGACAATTGGTTCCATGAGGCCCCGCAGTGTCACAATGGTCCCTTGCTTCCATAGGTTTGATGTTGTAACAATGGACTCCTTGCTTCTATGAGCTAGCCTGCTTTTTGCAGAGGTGTCTTTGGTTCCAACAAGGCCCCGCTGTGTCTCAGTGCACCCTGGCTTCCATGTGGATCTGGAGTATCACAAAGGCTCCTTGGTTCCACCAGGTCCTGCTGTGTCACAATGGGTCCTGTGGTCCCCGAGGCCCTCCAAAGTCATCATGGAGGCTTGCTTCCATGAGGTTCCATTATGTGCCAGTGGTCATCTTGGTTCCAGGAGTTTCCTTAGTGTCACAATGCTCTCCATGCTTCCATGATTCCCCACAATGTCCCAATGCTCTCCATGCTTCCATTAGGCCCTGCTTTGCCACAATGGTCCCCTTGTTTCCATGAGGCCCCGCTGTGTCACAATGGACGCATGGTTCCGTGATGTTGCGTGGTGTCACCGTGCTCTTCTTGAATCCGCAGTGGAACCATGGACCATTGGTTCCATGCGGCCTGGCCGTGTCACAATGGGCTCCGTGATTCCATGATTCCCCACGGTGTCACAATGGAGCCTTGTTTCTAGGAGGTTCTGTACTGTCACAATTGTCTCCTTGATGCCATCAGCCCCTGCAGTGTCACAATGGCTCCTTGGTTCCATGAGGAACACAATAGCTTGGCATAAGCATTGAGCAACAGCTGCTGAACACACCTGGCAACATCTGCTTGCATCAAAAGAGGGCTTCAAGCTGACAATGGCACCAGCAGCTTCCATCTGCAACAGACACCCAGGGAAAGGACAGGCTGTGCCGGTTTGGACAAATGTGGAGGAAAATATCCTCTGATAGAAGGCAGGTTACACCCAGCCCTCCCCCACCAGCTTCGGGAAAAAAGAATTTTCCTGGGAAGAAAGTGAAAGAGATAAAAACTATTTTTTTAACAAACAGACAGGAAAAGGATAACAATGCTAAATATTAAAACCTCTCGCTGTGGAGAGAAACCTGGGATAATTTGAGAGTCCTTCCGTGTTTCGGTGGGGTCTCCTGAAACATCCATAGACAGCGAGGCCCGTGCAAAGAAACAGGGAGCGATTCTTGAGAGAAGTTTCAGAGCTCTTTCTTCTCCAGCCACATGGGCGGGGCACTGCCAAAGAACTGAGCAATCACGGCACAACCAGGGCCCTCCTGGCACAGGGCAACACAAAATAACCAGTGCTGAACAGGATTAGGGCACATGTCAGCAGGGAGCAGGGAGACCCCGTGCCCAGGCCATGCCTCTACCCCAGGGTCCCCTCTCCCATGACCTCATGGCAGGGGGGAGGAACCCCAACACTTCCGTAGGCGCAGTCTCTCTCCTCCTCCTTGGAGCTGGCTCATGGGCCCACATTCAGGGCCCCCACCTCGGGAGAAAATTCTCCCAATGTGCTCTGATGTTGAAACAGTCAAGAAGAGAAGAACGGATAAAAACCCCCAAAGTCCCAGGAAAACAAAGTTCAACTCTCCATCTCCCTCCAGAGAAAAGGAGCTGAAAACTGGCTCAAAAGAAACAAGGTTGCTTCCTCTGCTCTTGCTGCAAGCAGGATGCAGAGGAGTGTGTATGTGTGTCCTTGAACAAATGGTCTGAGAAGGTTGTCCGGTTTTTTTTCCCTCTTCCCCCTCTCAGGCTCAGTTGAAAGGCACAGAAATGCACAAAGTTCACTTCTGGGCATAGAGCAGCGATAGGGGATACACATGATAAAGTCACCCCAAGACACAGGGACAGAGAATTCAGTGGAAAGACTCCGAGAATTCTGCTCCCAGAGATAATTCCTGCTCACACTGACCCTTGTAGAAAGGGGACCTCGTTCCAGGCAGCCTGTACTGAGCATGTGGCTCCTGAGTGGGGTTTGTTGTTTAGGAAACCTGCTCAGGCTTTTCCATTCTTTCCTTCCAAACAGGAAAACTTCTCCTGGGGCTGTGTGCAGGCAGAGCCCTGAGGAGAGC
The DNA here is from genome assembly GCF_041296385.1 of Aphelocoma coerulescens. Taxonomy (NCBI): domain Eukaryota; kingdom Metazoa; phylum Chordata; class Aves; order Passeriformes; family Corvidae; genus Aphelocoma; species Aphelocoma coerulescens. The sequence goes on from NC_091026.1 coordinate 22,785,368, forward strand.
AGGTGGCACATGGTGCGCTGGGCTGGGACAGCCAGCTGCAGAGCTCAAGGGAAGAAGCCCAAAGTGTCACAATGGCTCCTTGCCTTCACATGCAACACCTGGGTCACAATGGTCTCCTTGATTCCATGAGGCCCCACTGTGTCACAATGGCTCCTTGGTTCCATCAGGTTCCGCAGTGTCACCATGGTCTCCTTTGATCCGCACTGTCATCATGGACAATTGGTTCCATGAGGCCCCGCAGTGTCACAATGGTCCCTTGGTTCCATAGGTTTGATGTTGTAACAATGGACTCCTTGCTTCTATGAGCTAGCCTGCTTTTTGCAGAGGTGTCTTTGGTTCCAACAAGGCCCCGCTGTGTCTCAGTGCACCCTGGCTTCCATGTGGATCTGGAGTATCACAAAGGCTCCTTGGTTCCACCAGGTCCTGCTGTGTCACAATGGGTCCTGTGGTCCCTGAGGCGCCCCAAAGTCATCATGGAGGCTTGCTTCCATGAGGTTCCATTATGTGCCAGTGGTCATCTTGGTTCCAGGAGTTTCCTTAGTGTCACAATGCTCTCCATGCTTCCATGATTCCCCACAATGTCCCAATGCTCTCCATGCTTCCATTAGGCCCTGCTTTGCCACAATGGTCCCCTTGTTTCCATGAGGCCCCGCTGTGTCACAATGGACGCATGGTTCCGTGATGTTGCGTGGTGTCACCGTGCTCTTCTTGAATCCGCAGTGGAACCATGGACCATTGGTTCCGTGCGGCCTGGCCGTGTCACAATGGGCTCCTTGATTCCATGATTCCCCACGGTGTCACAATGGAGCCTTGTTTCTAGGAGGTTCTGTACTGTCACAATTGTCTCCTTGATGCCATCAGCCCCTGCAGTGTCACAATGGCTCCTTGGTTCCATGAGGAACACAATAGCTTGGCATAAGCATTGAGCAACAGCTGCTGAACACACCTGGCAACATCTGCTTGCATCAAAAGAGGGCTTCAAGCTGACAATGGCACCAGCAGCTTCCATCTGCAACAAACACCCAGGGAAAGGACAGGCTGTGCCGGTTTGGACAAATGTGGAGGAAAATATCCTCTGATAGAAGGCAGGTTACACCCAGCCCTCCCCCACCAGCTTCGGGAAAAAAGAATTTTCCTGGGAAGAAAGTGAAAGAGATAAAAACTATTTTTTTAACAAACAGACAGGAAAAGGAGAACAATGCTAAATGTTAAAACCTCTCGCTGTGGAGAGAAAGCTGGGATAATTTGAGAGTCCTTCCGTGTTTCGGTGGGGTCTCCTGAAACATCCATAGACAGCGAGGCCCGTGCAAAGAAATAGGGAGCCATTCTTGAGAGAAGTTTCAGAGCTCTTTCTTCTCCAGCCACATGGGCGGGGCACTGCCAAAGAACTGAGCAATCACGGCACAACCAGGGCCCTCCTGGCACAGGGCAACACAAAATAACCAGTGCTGAACAGGATTAGGGCACATGTCAGCAGGGAGCAGGGAGACCCCATGCCCAGGCCATGCCTCTACCCCAGGGTCCCCTCTCCCATGACCTCATGGCAGGGGGGAGGAACCCCAACACTTCCGTAGGCGCAGTCTCTCTCCTCCTCCTTGCAGCTGGCTCATGGGCCCACATTCAGGGCCCCCACCTCGGGAGAAAATTCTCCCAATGTGGTCTGATGTTGAAACAGTCAAGAAGAGAAGAACGGATAAAAACCCCCAAAGTCCCAGGAAAACAAAGTTCAACTCTCCATCTCCCTCCAGAGAAAAGGAGCTGAAAACTGGCTCAAAAGAAACAAGGTTGCTTCCTCGGCTCTTGCTGCAAGCAGGATGCAGAGGAGTGTGTATGTGTGTCCTTGAACAAATGGTCTGAGAAGGTTGTCCGGTTTTTTTTCCCTCTTCCCCCTCTCAGGCTCAGTTGAAAGGCACAGAAATGCACAAAGTTCACTTCTGGGCATAGAGCAGCGATAGAGGATACACATGATAAAGTCACCCCAAGACACAGGGACAGAGAATTCAGTGGAAAGACTCCGAGAATTCTGCTCCCAGAGATCATTCCTGCTCACCCTGACCCTTGGAGAAAGGGGACCTCGTTCCAGGCAGCCAGTACTGAGCATGTGGCTCCTGAGTGGGGTTTGTTGTTTAGGAAACCTGCTCAGGCTTTTCCATTCTTTCCTTGCAAACAGGAAAACTTCTCCTGGGGCTGTGTGCAGGCAGAGCCCTGAGGAGAGCAGGTGGCACATGGTGCGCTGGGCTGGGACAGCCAGCTGCAGAGCTCAAGGGAAGAAGCCCAAAGTGTCACAATGGCTCCTTGCCTTCACATGCAACACCTGGGTCACAATGGTCTCCTTGATTCCATGAGGCCCCACTGTGTCACAATGGCTCCTTGGTTCCATCAGGTTCCGCAGTGTCACCATGGTCTCCTTTGATCCGCACTGTCATCATGGACAATTGGTTCCATGAGGCCCCGCAGTGTCACAATGGTCCCTTGCTTCCATAGGTTTGATGTTGTAACAATGGACTCCTTGCTTCTATGAGCTAGCCTGCTTTTTGCAGAGGTGTCTTTGGTTCCAACAAGGCCCCGCTGTGTCTCAGTGCACCCTGGCTTCCATGTGGATCTGGAGTATCACAAAGGCTCCTTGGTTCCACCAGGTCCTGCTGTGTCACAATGGGTCCTGTGGTCCCTGAGGCGCCCCAAAGTCATCATGGAGGCTTGCTTCCATGAGGTTCCATTATGTGCCAGTGCTCATCTTGGTTCCAGGAGTTTCCTTAGTGTCACAATGCTCTCCATGCTTCCATGATTCCCCACAATGTCACAATGCTCTCCATGCTTCCATTAGGCCCTGCTTTGCCACAATGGTCCCCTTGTTTCCATGAGGCCCCGCTGTGTCACAATGGACCTATGGTTCCATGATGTTGCGTGGTGTCACCGTGCTCTTCTTGAATCCGCCGTGTAACCATGGACCATTGGTTCCATGCGGCCTGGCCGTGTCACAATGGGCTCCTTGATTCCATGATTCCCCACGGTGTCACAATGGAGCCTTGTTTCTAGGAGGTTCTGTACTGTCACAATTGCCTCCTTGATGCCATCAGCCCCTGCAGTGTCACAATGGCTCCTTGGTTCCATGAGGAACACAATAGCTTGGCATAAGCATTGAGCAACAGCTGCTGAACACACCTGGCAACATCTGCTTGCATCAAAAGAGGGCTTCAAGCTGACAATGGCACCAGCAGCTTCCATCTGCAACAGACACCCAGGAAAGGACAGGCTGTGCCGGTTTGGACAAATGTGGAGGAAAATATCCTCTGATAGAAGGCAGGTTACACCCAGCCCTCCCCCACCAGCTTCGGGAAAAAAGAATTTTCCTGGGACGAAAGTGAAAGAGATAAAAACAATTTTTTAACAAACACCCAGGAAAAGGATAACAATGCTAAATATTAAAAGCTCTCGCTGTGCAGAGAAAGCTGGGATAATTTGAGAGTCCTTCCGTGTTTCGGTGGGGTCTCCTGAAACATCCATAGACAGCGAGGCCCGTGCAAAGAAATAGGGAGCCATTCTTGAGAGAAGTTTCAGAGCTCTTTCTTCTCCAGCCACATGGGCGGGGCACTGCCAAAGAACTGAGCAATCACGGCACAACCAGGGCCCTCCTGGCACAAGGCAACACAAAATAAGCAGTGCTGAACAGGATTAGGGCACATGTCAGCAGGGAGCAGGGAGACCCCCGTGCCCAGGCCATGCCTCTACCCCAGGGTCCCCTCTCCCATGACCTCATGGCAGGGGGGAGGAACCCCAAAACTTCCGTAGGTGCAGTCTCTCTCCTCCTCCTTGCAGCTGGCTCATGGGCCCACATTCAGGGCCCCCACCTCGGGAGAAAATTCTCCCAATGTGGTCTGATGTTGAAACAGTCAAGAAGAGAAGAAGGGAAAAAAACCCCCAAAGTCCCAGGAAAACAAAGTTCAACTCTCCATCTCTCCCCAGAGAAAAGGAGCTGAAAACTGGCTAAAAAGAAACAAAGTTGCTTCCTCTGCTCTTGCTGCAAGCAGGATGCAGAGGAGTGTGTATGTGTGTCCTTGAACAAACGCTCTGAGAAGTTTGTCCGGTTTTTTTTCCTCTCCCCCCTCTCAGGCTCAGTTGAAAGGCACAGAAATGCACAAAGTTCACTTCTGGGCATAGAGCAGCGATAGGGGATACACATGATAAAGTCACCCCAAGACACGGGGACAGAGAATTCAGTGGAAAGACTCCGAGAATTCTGCTCCCAGAGAATTCTGCTCACCCTGACCCTTGTAGAAAGGGGACATCGTTCCCGGCAGCCTGTACTGAGCATGTGGCTCCTGAGTGGGGTTTGTTGTTTGGGAAACCTGCTCCGGCTTTTCCATTCTTTCCTTCCAAACAGGAAAACTTCTCCTGGGGCTGTGTGCAGGCAGAGCCCTGAGGAGAGCAGGTGGCACATGGTGCGCTGGGCTGGGACAGCCAGCTGCAGAGCTCAAGGGAAGAAGCCCAAAGTGTCACAATGGCTCCTTGCCTTCACATGCAACACCTGGGTCACAATGGTCTCCTTGATTCCATGAGGCCCCACTGTGTCACAATGGCTCCTTGGTTCCATCAGGTTCCGCAGTGTCACCATGGTCTCTTTTGATCCGCACTGTGATCATGGACAATTGGTTCCATGAGGCCCCGCAGTGTCACAATGGTCCCTTGCTTCCATAGGTTTGATGTTGTAACAATGGACTCCTTGCTTCTATGAGCTAGCCTGCTTTTTGCAGAGGTGTCTTTGGTTCCAACAAGGCCCCGCTGTGTCTCAGTGCACCCTGGCTTCCATGTGGATCTGGAGTATCACAAAGGCTCCTTGGTTCCACCAGGTCCTGCTGTGTCACAATGGGTCCTGTGGTCCCTGAGGCGCCCCAAAGTCATCATGGAGGCTTGCTTCCATGAGGTTCCATTATGTGCCAGTGGTCATCTTGGTTCCAGGAGTTCCCTTAGTGTCACAATGCTCTCCATGCTTCCATGATTCCCCACAATGTCCCAATGCTCTCCATGCTTCCATTAGGCCCTGCTTTGCCACAATGGTCCCCTTGTTTCCATGAGGCCCCGCTGTGTCACAATGGACGCATGGTTCCGTGATGTTGCGTGGTGTCACCGTGCTCTTCTTGAATCCGCAGTGGAACCATGGACCATTGGTTCCGTGCGGCCTGGCCGTGTCACAATGGGCTCCTTGATTCCATGATTCCCCACGGTGTCACAATGGAGCCTTGTTTCTAGGAGGTTCTGTACTGTCACAATTGTCTCCTTGATGCCATCAGCCCCTGCAGTGTCACAATGGCTCCTTGGTTCCATGAGGAACACAATAGCTTGGCATAAGCATTGAGCAACAGCTGCTGAACACACCTGGCAACATCTGCTGGCATCAAAAGAGGGCTTCAAGCTGAGAGTGGCACCAGCAGCTTCCATCTGCAACAAACACCCAGGGAAAGGACAGGCTGTGCCGGTTTGGACAAATGTGGAGGAAAATATCCTCTGATAGAAGGCAGGTTACACCCAGCCCTCCCCCACCAGCTTCGGGAAAAAAGAATTTTCCTGGGAAGAAAGTGAAAGAGATAAAAACTATTTTTTTAACAAACAGACAGGAAAAGGAGAACAATGCTAAATATTAAAACCTCTCGCTGTGGAGAGAAACCTGGGATAATTTGAGAGTCCTTCCGTGTTTCGGTGGGGTCTCCTGAAACATCCATAGACAGCGAGGCCCGTGCAAAGAAACAGGGAGCGATTCTTGAGAGAAGTTTCAGAGCTCTTTCTTCTCCAGCCACATGGGCGGGGCACTGCCAAAGAACTGAGCAATCACGGCACAACCAGGGCCCTCCTGGCACAGGGCAACACAAAATAACCAGTGCTGAACAGGATTAGGGCACATGTCAGCAGGGAGCAGGGAGACCCCGTGCCCAGGCCATGCCTCTACCCCAGGGTCCCCTCTCCCATGACCTCATGGCAGGGGGGAGGAACCCCAACACTTCCGTAGGCGCAGTCTCTCTCCTCCTCCTTGGAGCTGGCTCATGGGCCCACATTCAGGGCCCCCACCTCGGGAGAAAATTCTCCCAATGTGCTCTGATGTTGAAACAGTCAAGAAGAGAAGAACGGATAAAAACCCCCAAAGTCCCAGGAAAACAAAGTTCAACTCTCCATCTCCCTCCAGAGAAAAGGAGCTGAAAACTGGCTCAAAAGAAACAAGGTTGCTTCCTCTGCTCTTGCTGCAAGCAGGATGCAGAGGAGTGTGTATGTGTGTCCTTGAACAAATGGTCTGAGAAGGTTGTCCGGTTTTTTTTCCCTCTTCCCCCTCTCAGGCTCAGTTGAAAGGCACAGAAATGCACAAAGTTCACTTCTGGGCATAGAGCAGCGATAGGGGATACACATGATAAAGTCACCCCAAGACACAGGGACAGAGAATTCAGTGGAAAGACTCCGAGAATTCTGCTCCCAGAGATAATTCCTGCTCACACTGACCCTTGTAGAAAGGGGACCTCGTTCCAGGCAGCCTGTACTGAGCATGTGGCTCCTGAGTGGGGTTTGTTGTTTAGGAAACCTGCTCCGGCTTTTCCATTCTTTCCTTGCAAACAGGAAAACTTCTCCTGGGGCTGTGTGCAGGCAGAGCCCTGAGGAGAGCAGGTGGCACATGGTGCGCTGGGCTGGGACAGCCAGCTGCAGAGCTCAAGGGAAGAAGCCCAAAGTGTCACAATGGCTCCTTGCCTTCACATGCAACACCTGGGTCACAATGGTCTCCTTGATTCCATGAGGCCCCACTGTGTCACAATGGCTCCTTGGTTCCATCAGGTTCCGCAGTGTCACCATGGTCTCCTTTGATCCGCACTGTCATCATGGACAATTGGTTCCATGAGGCCCCGCAGTGTCACAATGGTCCCTTGGTTCCATAGGTTTGATGTTGTAACAATGGACTCCTTGCTTCTATGAGCTAGCCTGCTTTTTGCAGAGGTGTCTTTGGTTCCAACAAGGCCCCGCTGTGTCTCAGTGCACCCTGGCTTCCATGTGGATCTGGAGTATCACAAAGGCTCCTTGGTTCCACCAGGTCCTGCTGTGTCACAATGGGTCCTGTGGTCCCTGAGGCGCCCCAAAGTCATCATGGAGGCTTGCTTCCATGAGGTTCCATTATGTGCCAGTGGTCATCTTGGTTCCAGGAGTTCCCTTAGTGTCACAATGCTCTCCATGCTTCCATGATTCCCCACAATGTCCCAATGCTCTCCATGCTTCCATTAGGCCCTGCTTTGCCACAATGGTCCCCTTGTTTCCATGAGGCCCCGCTGTGTCACAATGGACGCATGGTTCCGTGATGTTGCGTGGTGTCACCGTGCTCTTCTTGAATCCGCAGTGGAACCATGGACCATTGGTTCCGTGCGGCCTGGCCGTGTCACAATGGGCTCCTTGATTCCATGATTCCCCACGGTGTCACAATGGAGCCTTGTTTCTAGGAGGTTCTGTACTGTCACAATTGTCTCCTTGATGCCATCAGCCCCTGCAGTGTCACAATGGCTCCTTGGTTCCATGAGGAACACAATAGCTTGGCATAAGCATTGAGCAACAGCTGCTGAACACACCTGGCAACATCTGCTTGCATCAAAAGAGGGCTTCAAGCTGACAATGGCACCAGCAGCTTCCATCTGCAACAGACACCCAGGGAAAGGACAGGCTGTGCCGGTTTGGACAAATGTGGAGGAAAATATCCTCTGATAGAAGGCAGGTTACACCCAGCCCTCCCCCACCAGCTTCGGGAAAAAAGAATTTTCCTGGGAAGAAAGTGAAAGAGATAAAAACTATTTTTTTAACAAACAGACAGGAAAAGGAGAACAATGCTAAATGTTAAAACCTCTCGCTGTGGAGAGAAAGCTGGGATAATTTGAGAGTCCTTCCGTGTTTCGGTGGGGTCTCCTGAAACATCCATAGACAGCGAGGCCCGTGCAAAGAAATAGGGAGCCATTCTTGAGAGAAGTTTCAGAGCTCTTTCTTCTCCAGCCACATGGGCGGGGCACTGCCAAAGAACTGAGCAATCACGGCACAAGCAGGGCCCTCCTGGCACAGGGCAACACAAAATAACCAGTGCTGAACAGGATTAGGGCACATGTCAGCAGGGAGCAGGGAGACCCCATGCCCAGGCCATGCCTCTACCCCAGGGTCCCCTCTCCCATGACCTCATGGCAGGGGGGAGGAACCCCAACACTTCCGTAGGCGCAGTCTCTCTCCTCCTCCTTGGAGCTGGCTCATGGGCCCACATTCAGGGCCCCCACCTCGGGAGAAAATTCTCCCAATGTGCTCTGATGTTGAAACAGTCAAGAAGAGAAGAACGGATAAAAACCCCCAAAGTCCCAGGAAAACAAAGTTCAACTCTCCATCTCCCTCCAGAGAAAAGGAGCTGAAAACTGGCTCAAAAGAAACAAGGTTGCTTCCTCGGCTCTTGCTGCAAGCAGGATGCAGAGGAGTGTGTATGTGTGTCCTTGAACAAACGCTCTGAGAAGGTTGTCCGGTTTTTTTTCCCTCTTCCCCCTCTCAGGCTCAGTTGAAAGGCACAGAAATGCACAAAGTTCACTTCTGGGCATAGAGCAGCGATAGGGGATACACATGATAAAGTCACCCCAAGACACGGGGACAGAGAATTCAGTGGAAAGACTCCGAGAATTCTGCTCCCAGAGAATTCTGCTCACCCTGACCCTTGTAGAAAGGGGACATCGTTCCCGGCAGCCTGTACTGAGCATGTGGCTCCTGAGTGGGGTTTGTTGTTTGGGAAACCTGCTCCGGCTTTTCCATTCTTTCCTTCCAAACAGGAAAACTTCTCCTGGGGCTGTGTGCAGGCAGAGCCCTGAGGAGAGCAGGTGGCACATGGTGCGCTGGGCTGGGACAGCCAGCTGCAGAGCTCAAGGGAAGAAGCCCAAAGTGTCACAATGGCTCCTTGCCTTCACATGCAACACCTGGGTCACAATGGTCTCCTTGATTCCATGAGGCCCCACTGTGTCACAATGGCTCCTTGGTTCCATGCGGTTCCGCAGTGTCACCATGGTCTCTTTTGATCCGCACTGTGATCATGGACAATTGGTTCCATGAGGCCCCGCAGTGTCACAATGGTCCCTTGCTTCCATAGGTTTGATGTTGTAACAATGGACTCCTTGCTTCTATGAGCTAGCCTGCTTTTTGCAGAGGTGTCTTTGGTTCCAACAAGGCCCCGCTGTGTCTCAGTGCACCCTGGCTTCCATGTGGATCTGGAGTATCACAAAGGCTCCTTGGTTCCACCAGGTCCTGCTGTGTCACAATGGGTCCTGTGGTCCCCGAGGCCCTCCAAAGTCATCATGGAGGCTTGCTTCCATGAGGTTCCATTATGTGCCAGTGGTCATCTTGGTTCCAGGAGTTTCCTTAGTGTCACAATGCTCTCCATGCTTCCATGATTCCCCACAATGTCCCAATGCTCTCCATGCTTCCATTAGGCCCTGCTTTGCCACAATGGTCCCCTTGTTTCCATGAGGCCCCGCTGTGTCACAATGGACGCATGGTTCCGTGATGTTGCGTGGTGTCACCGTGCTCTTCTTGAATCCGCAGTGGAACCATGGACCATTGGTTCCATGCGGCCTGGCCGTGTCACAATGGGCTCCGTGATTCCATGATTCCCCACGGTGTCACAATGGAGCCTTGTTTCTAGGAGGTTCTGTACTGTCACAATTGTCTCCTTGATGCCATCAGCCCCTGCAGTGTCACAATGGCTCCTTGGTTCCATGAGGAACACAATAGCTTGGCATAAGCATTGAGCAACAGCTGCTGAACACACCTGGCAACATCTGCTTGCATCAAAAGAGGGCTTCAAGCTGACAATGGCACCAGCAGCTTCCATCTGCAACAGACACCCAGGGAAAGGACAGGCTGTGCCGGTTTGGACAAATGTGGAGGAAAATATCCTCTGATAGAAGGCAGGTTACACCCAGCCCTCCCCCACCAGCTTCGGGAAAAAAGAATTTTCCTGGGAAGAAAGTGAAAGAGATAAAAACTATTTTTTTAACAAACAGACAGGAAAAGGAGAACAATGCTAAATATTAAAACCTCTCGCTGTGGAGAGAAACCTGGGATAATTTGAGAGTCCTTCCGTGTTTCGGTGGGGTCTCCTGAAACATCCATAGACAGCGAGGCCCGTGCAAAGAAACAGGGAGCGATTCTTGAGAGAAGTTTCAGAGCTCTTTCTTCTCCAGCCACATGGGCGGGGCACTGCCAAAGAACTGAGCAATCACGGCACAACCAGGGCCCTCCTGGCACAGGGCAACACAAAATAACCAGTGCTGAACAGGATTAGGGCACATGTCAGCAGGGAGCAGGGAGACCCCGTGCCCAGGCCATGCCTCTACCCCAGGGTCCCCTCTCCCATGACCTCATGGCAGGGGGGAGGAACCCCAACACTTCCGTAGGCGCAGTCTCTCTCCTCCTCCTTGGAGCTGGCTCATGGGCCCACATTCAGGGCCCCCACCTCGGGAGAAAATTCTCCCAATGTGCTCTGATGTTGAAACAGTCAAGAAGAGAAGAACGGATAAAAACCCCCAAAGTCCCAGGAAAACAAAGTTCAACTCTCCATCTCCCTCCAGAGAAAAGGAGCTGAAAACTGGCTCAAAAGAAACAAGGTTGCTTCCTCTGCTCTTGCTGCAAGCAGGATGCAGAGGAGTGTGTATGTGTGTCCTTGAACAAATGGTCTGAGAAGGTTGTCCGGTTTTTTTTCCCTCTTCCCCCTCTCAGGCTCAGTTGAAAGGCACAGAAATGCACAAAGTTCACTTCTGGGCATAGAGCAGCGATAGGGGATACACATGATAAAGTCACCCCAAGACACAGGGACAGAGAATTCAGTGGAAAGACTCCGAGAATTCTGCTCCCAGAGATAATTCCTGCTCACACTGACCCTTGTAGAAAGGGGACCTCGTTCCAGGCAGCCTGTACTGAGCATGTGGCTCCTGAGTGGGGTTTGTTGTTTAGGAAACCTGCTCCGGCTTTTCCATTCTTTCCTTCCAAACAGGAAAACTTCTCCTGGGGCTGTGTGCAGGCAGAGCCCTGAGGAGAGCAGGTGGCACATGGTGCGCTGGGCTGGGACAGCCAGCTGCAGAGCTCAAGGGAAGAAGCCCAAAGTGTCACAATGGCTCCTTGCCTTCACATGCAACACCTGGGTCACAATGGTCTCCTTGATTCCATGAGGCCCCACTGTGTCACAATGGCTCCTTGGTTCCATCAGGTTCCGCAGTGTCACCATGGTCTCCTTTGATCCGCACTGTCATCATGGACAATTGGTTCCATGAGGCCCCGCAGTGTCACAATGGTCCCTTGGTTCCATAGGTTTGATGTTGTAACAATGGACTCCTTGCTTCTATGAGCTAGCCTGCTTTTTGCAGAGGTGTCTTTGGTTCCAACAAGGCCCCGCTGTGTCTCAGTGCACCCTGGCTTCCATGTGGATCTGGAGTATCACAAAGGCTCCTTGGTTCCACCAGGTCCTGCTGTGTCACAATGGGTCCTGTGGTCCCTGAGGCGCCCCAAAGTCATCATGGAGGCTTGCTTCCATGAGGTTCCATTATGTGCCAGTGGTCATCTTGGTTCCAGGAGTTCCCTTAGTGTCACAATGCTCTCCATGCTTCCATGATTCCCCACAATGTCCCAATGCTCTCCATGCTTCCATTAGGCCCTGCTTTGCCACAATGGTCCCCTTGTTTCCATGAGGCCCCGCTGTGTCACAATGGACGCATGGTTCCGTGATGTTGCGTGGTGTCACCGTGCTCTTCTTGAATCCGCAGTGGAACCATGGACCATTGGTTCCGTGCGGCCTGGCCGTGTCACAATGGGCTCCTTGATTCCATGATTCCCCACGGTGTCACAATGGAGCCTTGTTTCTAGGAGGTTCTGTACTGTCACAATTGTCTCCTTGATGCCATCAGCCCCTGCAGTGTCACAATGGCTCCTTGGTTCCATGAGGAACACAATAGCTTGGCATAAGCATTGAGCAACAGCTGCTGAACACACCTGGCAACATCTGCTTGCATCAAAAGAGGGCTTCAAGCTGACAATGGCACCAGCAGCTTCCATCTGCAACAAACACCCAGGGAAAGGACAGGCTGTGCCGGTTTGGACAAATGTGGAGGAAAATATCCTCTGATAGAAGGCAGGTTACACCCAGCCCTCCCCCACCAGCTTCGGGAAAAAAGAATTTTCCTGGGAAGAAAGTGAAAGAGATAAAAACTATTTTTTTAACAAACAGACAGGAAAAGGAGAACAATGCTAAATGTTAAAACCTCTCGCTGTGGAGAGAAAGCTGGGATAATTTGAGAGTCCTTCCGTGTTTCGGTGGGGTCTCCTGAAACATCCATAGACAGCGAGGCCCGTGCAAAGAAATAGGGAGCCATTCTTGAGAGAAGTTTCAGAGCTCTTTCTTCTCCAGCCACATGGGCGGGGCACTGCCAAAGAACTGAGCAATCACGGCACAAGCAGGGCCCTCCTGGCACAGGGCAACACAAAATAACCAGTGCTGAACAGGATTAGGGCACATGTCAGCAGGGAGCAGGGAGACCCCATGCCCAGGCCATGCCTCTACCCCAGGGTCCCCTCTCCCATGACCTCATGGCAGGGGGGAGGAACCCCAACACTTCCGTAGGCGCAGTCTCTCTCCTCCTCCTTGGAGCTGGCTCATGGGCCCACATTCAGGGCCCCCACCTCGGGAGAAAATTCTCCCAATGTGCTCTGATGTTGAAACAGTCAAGAAGAGAAGAACGGATAAAAACCCCCAAAGTCCCAGGAAAACAAAGTTCAACTCTCCATCTCCCTCCAGAGAAAAGGAGCTGAAAACTGGCTCAAAAGAAACAAGGTTGCTTCCTCGGCTCTTGCTGCAAGCAGGATGCAGAGGAGTGTGTATGTGTGTCCTTGAACAAACGCTCTGAGAAGGTTGTCCGGTTTTTTTTCCCTCTTCCCCCTCTCAGGCTCAGTTGAAAGGCACAGAAATGCACAAAGTTCACTTCTGGGCATAGAGCAGCGATAGGGGATACACATGATAAAGTCACCCCAAGACACGGGGACAGAGAATTCAGTGGAAAGACTCCGAGAATTCTGCTCCCAGAGAATTCTGCTCACCCTGACCCTTGTAGAAAGGGGACATCGTTCCCGGCAGCCTGTACTGAGCATGTGGCTCCTGAGTGGGGTTTGTTGTTTGGGAAACCTGCTCCGGCTTTTCCATTCTTTCCTTCCAAACAGGAAAACTTCTCCTGGGGCTGTGTGCAGGCAGAGCCCTGAGGAGAGCAGGTGGCACATGGTGCGCTGGGCTGGGACAGCCAGCTGCAGAGCTCAAGGGAAGAAGCCCAAAGTGTCACAATGGCTCCTTGCCTTCACATGCAACACCTGGGTCACAATGGTCTCCTTGATTCCATGAGGCCCCACTGTGTCACAATGGCTCCTTGGTTCCATGCGGTTCCGCAGTGTCACCATGGTCTCTTTTGATCCGCACTGTGATCATGGACAATTGGTTCCATGAGGCCCCGCAGTGTCACAATGGTCCCTTGCTTCCATAGGTTTGATGTTGTAACAATGGACTCCTTGCTTCTATGAGCTAGCCTGCTTTTTGCAGAGGTGTCTTTGGTTCCAACAAGGCCCCGCTGTGTCTCAGTGCACCCTGGCTTCCATGTGGATCTGGAGTATCACAAAGGCTCCTTGGTTCCACCAGGTCCTGCTGTGTCACAATGGGTCCTGTGGTCCCCGAGGCCCTCCAAAGTCATCATGGAGGCTTGCTTCCATGAGGTTCCATTATGTGCCAGTGGTCATCTTGGTTCCAGGAGTTTCCTTAGTGTCACAATGCTCTCCATGCTTCCATGATTCCCCACAATGTCCCAATGCTCTCCATGCTTCCATTAGGCCCTGCTTTGCCACAATGGTCCCCTTGTTTCCATGAGGCCCCGCTGTGTCACAATGGACGCATGGTTCCGTGATGTTGCGTGGTGTCACCGTGCTCTTCTTGAATCCGCAGTGGAACCATGGACCATTGGTTCCATGCGGCCTGGCCGTGTCACAATGGGCTCCGTGATTCCATGATTCCCCACGGTGTCACAATGGAGCCTTGTTTCTAGGAGGTTCTGTACTGTCACAATTGTCTCCTTGATGCCATCAGCCCCTGCAGTGTCACAATGGCTCCTTGGTTCCATGAGGAACACAATAGCTTGGCATAAGCATTGAGCAACAGCTGCTGAACACACCTGGCAACATCTGCTTGCATCAAAAGAGGGCTTCAAGCTGACAATGGCACCAGCAGCTTCCATCTGCAACAGACACCCAGGGAAAGGACAGGCTGTGCCGGTTTGGACAAATGTGGAGGAAAATATCCTCTGATAGAAGGCAGGTTACACCCAGCCCTCCCCCACCAGCTTCGGGAAAAAAGAATTTTCCTGGGAAGAAAGTGAAAGAGATAAAAACTATTTTTTTAACAAACAGACAGGAAAAGGATAACAATGCTAAATATTAAAACCTCTCGCTGTGGAGAGAAACCTGGGATAATTTGAGAGTCCTTCCGTGTTTCGGTGGGGTCTCCTGAAACATCCATAGACAGCGAGGCCCGTGCAAAGAAACAGGGAGCGATTCTTGAGAGAAGTTTCAGAGCTCTTTCTTCTCCAGCCACATGGGCGGGGCACTGCCAAAGAACTGAGCAATCACGGCACAACCAGGGCCCTCCTGGCACAGGGCAACACAAAATAACCAGTGCTGAACAGGATTAGGGCACATGTCAGCAGGGAGCAGGGAGACCCCGTGCCCAGGCCATGCCTCTACCCCAGGGTCCCCTCTCCCATGACCTCATGGCAGGGGGGAGGAACCCCAACACTTCCGTAGGCGCAGTCTCTCTCCTCCTCCTTGGAGCTGGCTCATGGGCCCACATTCAGGGCCCCCACCTCGGGAGAAAATTCTCCCAATGTGCTCTGATGTTGAAACAGTCAAGAAGAGAAGAACGGATAAAAACCCCCAAAGTCCCAGGAAAACAAAGTTCAACTCTCCATCTCCCTCCAGAGAAAAGGAGCTGAAAACTGGCTCAAAAGAAACAAGGTTGCTTCCTCTGCTCTTGCTGCAAGCAGGATGCAGAGGAGTGTGTATGTGTGTCCTTGAACAAATGGTCTGAGAAGGTTGTCCGTTTTTTTTTCCCTCTTCCCCCTCTCAGGCTCAGTTGAAAGGCACAGAAATGCACAAAGTTCACTTCTGGGCATAGAGCAGCGATAGGGGATACACATGATAAAGTCACCCCAAGACACAGGGACAGAGAATTCAGTGGAAAGACTCCGAGAATTCTGCTCCCAGAGATAATTCCTGCTCACACTGACCCTTGTAGAAAGGGGACCTCGTTCCAGGCAGCCTGTACTGAGCATGTGGCTCCTGAGTGGGGTTTGTTGTTTAGGAAACCTGCTCCGGCTTTTCCATTCTTTCCTTCCAAACAGGAAAACTTCTCCTGGGGCTGTGTGCAGGCAGAGCCCTGAGGAGAGCAGGTGGCACATGGTGCGCTGGGCTGGGACAGCCAGCTGCAGAGCTCAAGGGAAGAAGCCCAAAGTGTCACAATGGCTCCTTGCCTTCACATGCAACACCTGGGTCACAATGGTCTCCTTGATTCCATGAGGCCCCACTGTGTCACAATGGCTCCTTGGTTCCATCAGGTTCCGCAGTGTCACCATGGTCTCCTTTGATCCGCACTGTCATCATGGACAATTGGTTCCATGAGGCCCCGCAGTGTCACAATGGTCCCTTGGTTCCATAGGTTTGATGTTGTAACAATGGACTCCTTGCTTCTATGAGCTAGCCTGCTTTTTGCAGAGGTGTCTTTGGTTCCAACAAGGCCCCGCTGTGTCTCAGTGCACCCTGGCTTCCATGTGGATCTGGAGTATCACAAAGGCTCCTTGGTTCCACCAGGTCCTGCTGTGTCACAATGGGTCCTGTGGTCCCTGAGGCGCCCCAAAGTCATCATGGAGGCTTGCTTCCATGAGGTTCCATTATGTGCCAGTGCTCATCTTGGTTCCAGGAGTTCCCTTAGTGTCACAATGCTCTCCATGCTTCCATGATTCCCCACAATGTCCCAATGCTCTCCATGCTTCCATTAGGCCCTGCTTTGCCACAATGGTCCCCTTGTTTCCATGAGGCCCCGCTGTGTCACAATGGACGCATGGTTCCGTGATGTTGCGTGGTGTCACCGTGCTCTTCTTGAATCCGCAGTGGAACCATGGACCATTGGTTCCGTGCGGCCTGGCCGTGTCACAATGGGCTCCTTGATTCCATGATTCCCCACGGTGTCACAATGGAGCCTTGTTTCTAGGAGGTTCTGTACTGTCACAATTGTCTCCTTGATGCCATCAGCCCCTGCAGTGTCACAATGGCTCCTTGGTTCCATGAGGAACACAATAGCTTGGCATAAGCATTGAGCAACAGCTGCTGAACACACCTGGCAACATCTGCTTGCATCAAAAGAGGGCTTCAAGCTGACAATGGCACCAGCAGCTTCCATCTGCAACAAACACCCAGGGAAAGGACAGGCTGTGCCGGTTTGGACAAATGTGGAGGAAAATATCCTCTGATAGAAGGCAGGTTACACCCAGCCCTCCCCCACCAGCTTCGGGAAAAAAGAATTTTCCTGGGAAGAAAGTGAAAGAGATAAAAACTATTTTTTTAACAAACAGACAGGAAAAGGAGAACAATGCTAAATGTTAAAACCTCTCGCTGTGGAGAGAAAGCTGGGATAATTTGAGAGTCCTTCCGTGTTTCGGTGGGGTCTCCTGAAACATCCATAGACAGCGAGGCCCGTGCAAAGAAATAGGGAGCCATTCTTGAGAGAAGTTTCAGAGCTCTTTCTTCTCCAGCCACATGGGCGGGGCACTGCCAAAGAACTGAGCAATCACGGCACAAGCAGGGCCCTCCTGGCACAGGGCAACACAAAATAACCAGTGCTGAACAGGATTAGGGCACATGTCAGCAGGGAGCAGGGAGACCCCATGCCCAGGCCATGCCTCTACCCCAGGGTCCCCTCTCCCATGACCTCATGGCAGGGGGGAGGAACCCCAACACTTCCGTAGGCGCAGTCTCTCTCCTCCTCCTTGGAGCTGGCTCATGGGCCCACATTCAGGGCCCCCACCTCGGGAGAAAATTCTCCCAATGTGCTCTGATGTTGAAACAGTCAAGAAGAGAAGAACGGATAAAAACCCCCAAAGTCCCAGGAAAACAAAGTTCAACTCTCCATCTCCCTCCAGAGAAAAGGAGCTGAAAACTGGCTCAAAAGAAACAAGGTTGCTTCCTCGGCTCTTGCTGCAAGCAGGATGCAGAGGAGTGTGTATGTGTGTCCTTGAACAAACGCTCTGAGAAGGTTGTCCGGTTTTTTTTCCCTCTTCCCCCTCTCAGGCTCAGTTGAAAGGCACAGAAATGCACAAAGTTCACTTCTGGGCATAGAGCAGCGATAGGGGATACACATGATAAAGTCACCCCAAGACACGGGGACAGAGAATTCAGTGGAAAGACTCCGAGAATTCTGCTCCCAGAGAATTCTGCTCACCCTGACCCTTGTAGAAAGGGGACATCGTTCCCGGCAGCCTGTACTGAGCATGTGGCTCCTGAGTGGGGTTTGTTGTTTGGGAAACCTGCTCCGGCTTTTCCATTCTTTCCTTCCAAACAGGAAAACTTCTCCTGGGGCTGTGTGCAGGCAGAGCCCTGAGGAGAGCAGGTGGCACATGGTGCGCTGGGCTGGGACAGCCAGCTGCAGAGCTCAAGGGAAGAAGCCCAAAGTGTCACAATGGCTCCTTGCCTTCACATGCAACACCTGGGTCACAATGGTCTCCTTGATTCCATGAGGCCCCACTGTGTCACAATGGCTCCTTGGTTCCATGCGGTTCCGCAGTGTCACCATGGTCTCTTTTGATCCGCACTGTGATCATGGACAATTGGTTCCATGAGGCCCCGCAGTGTCACAATGGTCCCTTGCTTCCATAGGTTTGATGTTGTAACAATGGACTCCTTGCTTCTATGAGCTAGCCTGCTTTTTGCAGAGGTGTCTTTGGTTCCAACAAGGCCCCGCTGTGTCTCAGTGCACCCTGGCTTCCATGTGGATCTGGAGTATCACAAAGGCTCCTTGGTTCCACCAGGTCCTGCTGTGTCACAATGGGTCCTGTGGTCCCCGAGGCCCTCCAAAGTCATCATGGAGGCTTGCTTCCATGAGGTTCCATTATGTGCCAGTGGTCATCTTGGTTCCAGGAGTTTCCTTAGTGTCACAATGCTCTCCATGCTTCCATGATTCCCCACAATGTCACAATGCTCTCCATGCTTCCATTAGGCCCTGCTTTGCCACAATGGTCCCCTTGTTTCCATGAGGCCCCGCTGTGTCACAATGGACGCATGGTTCCGTGATGTTGCGTGGTGTCACCGTGCTCTTCTTGAATCCGCAGTGGAACCATGGACCATTGGTTCCATGCGGCCTGGCCGTGTCACAATGGGCTCCGTGATTCCATGATTCCCCACGGTGTCACAATGGAGCCTTGTTTCTAGGAGGTTCTGTACTGTCACAATTGTCTCCTTGATGCCATCAGCCCCTGCAGTGTCACAATGGCTCCTTGGTTCCATGAGGAACACAATAGCTTGGCATAAGCATTGAGCAACAGCTGCTGAACACACCTGGCAACATCTGCTTGCATCAAAAGAGGGCTTCAAGCTGACAATGGCACCAGCAGCTTCCATCTGCAACAGACACCCAGGGAAAGGACAGGCTGTGCCGGTTTGGACAAATGTGGAGGAAAATATCCTCTGATAGAAGGCAGGTTACACCCAGCCCTCCCCCACCAGCTTCGGGAAAAAAGAATTTTCCTGGGAAGAAAGTGAAAGAGATAAAAACTATTTTTTTAACAAACAGACAGGAAAAGGATAACAATGCTAAATATTAAAACCTCTCGCTGTGGAGAGAAACCTGGGATAATTTGAGAGTCCTTCCGTGTTTCGGTGGGGTCTCCTGAAACATCCATAGACAGCGAGGCCCGTGCAAAGAAACAGGGAGCGATTCTTGAGAGAAGTTTCAGAGCTCTTTCTTCTCCAGCCACATGGGCGGGGCACTGCCAAAGAACTGAGCAATCACGGCACAACCAGGGCCCTCCTGGCACAGGGCAACACAAAATAACCAGTGCTGAACAGGATTAGGGCACATGTCAGCAGGGAGCAGGGAGACCCCGTGCCCAGGCCATGCCTCTACCCCAGGGTCCCCTCTCCCATGACCTCATGGCAGGGGGGAGGAACCCCAACACTTCCGTAGGTGCAGTCTCTCTCCTCCTCCTTGGAGCTGGCTCATGGGCCCACATTCAGGGCCCCCACCTCGGGAGAAAATTCTCCCAATGTGCTCTGATGTTGAAACAGTCAAGAAGAGAAGAACGGATAAAAACCCCCAAAGTCCCAGGAAAACAAAGTTCAACTCTCCATCTCCCTCCAGAGAAAAGGAGCTGAAAACTGGCTCAAAAGAAACAAGGTTGCTTCCTCTGCTCTTGCTGCAAGCAGGATGCAGAGGAGTGTGTATGTGTGTCCTTGAACCAATGGTCTGAGAAGGTTGTCCGGTTTTTTTTCCCTCTTCCCCCTCTCAGGCTCAGTTGAAAGGCACAGAAATGCACAAAGTTCACTTCTGGGCATAGAGCAGCGATAGGGGATACACATGATAAAGTCACCCCAAGACACAGGGACAGAGAATTCAGTGGAAAGACTCTGAGAATTCTGCTCCCAGAGATAATTCCTGCTCACACTGACCCTTGTAGAAAGGGGACCTCGTTCCAGGCAGCCTGTACTGAGCATGTGGCTCCTGAGTGGGGTTTGTTGTTTAGGAAACCTGCTCAGGCTTTTCCATTCTTTCCTTCCAAACAGGAAAACTTCTCCTGGGGCTGTGTGCAGGCAGAGCCCTGAGGAGAGCAGGTGGCACATGGTGCGCTGGGCTGGGACAGCCAGCTGCAGAGCTCAAGGGAAGAAGCCCAAAGTGTCACAATGGCTCCTTGCCTTCACATGCAACACCTGGGTCACAATGGTCTCCTTGATTCCATGAGGCCCCACTGTGTCACAATGGCTCCTTGGTTCCATCAGGTTCCGCAGTGTCACCATGGTCTCCTTTGATCCGCACTGTCATCATGGACAATTGGTTCCATGAGGCCCCGCAGTGTCACAATGGTCCCTTGCTTCCATAGGTTTGATGTTGTAACAATGGACTCCTTGCTTCTATGAGCTAGCCTGCTTTTTGCAGAGGTGTCTTTGGTTCCAACAAGGCCCCGCTGTGTCTCAGTGCACCCTGGCTTCCATGTGGATCTGGAGTATCACAAAGGCTCCTTGGTTCCACCAGGTCCTGCTGTGTCACAATGGGTCCTGTGGTCCCTGAGGCGCCCCAAAGTCATCATGGAGGCTTGCTTCCATGAGGTTCCATTATGTGCCAGTGCTCATCTTGGTTCCAGGAGTTCCCTTAGTGTCACAATGCTCTCCATGCTTCCATGATTCCCCACAATGTCCCAATGCTCTCCATGCTTCCATTAGGCCCTGCTTTGCCACAATGGTCCCCTTGTTTCCATGAGGCCCCGCTGTGTCACAATGGACGCATGGTTCCGTGATGTTGCGTGGTGTCACCGTGCTCTTCTTGAATCCGCAGTGGAACCATGGACCATTGGTTCCGTGCGGCCTGGCCGTGTCACAATGGGCTCCTTGATTCCATGATTCCCCACGGTGTCACAATGGAGCCTTGTTTCTAGGAGGTTCTGTACTGTCACAATTGTCTCCTTGATGCCATCAGCCCCTGCAGTGTCACAATGGCTCCTTGGTTCCATGAGGAACACAATAGCTTGGCATAAGCATTGAGCAACAGCTGCTGAACACACCTGGCAACATCTGCTTGCATCAAAAGAGGGCTTCAAGCTGACAATGGCACCAGCAGCTTCCATCTGCAACAAACACCCAGGGAAAGGACAGGCTGTGCCGGTTTGGACAAATGTGGAGGAAAATATCCTCTGATAGAAGGCAGGTTACACCCAGCCCTCCCCCACCAGCTTCGGGAAAAAAGAATTTTCCTGGGAAGAAAGTGAAAGAGATAAAAACTATTTTTTTAACAAACAGACAGGAAAAGGAGAACAATGCTAAATGTTAAAACCTCTCGCTGTGGAGAGAAAGCTGGGATAATTTGAGAGTCCTTCCGTGTTTCGGTGGGGTCTCCTGAAACATCCATAGACAGCGAGGCCCGTGCAAAGAAATAGGGAGCCATTCTTGAGAGAAGTTTCAGAGCTCTTTCTTCTCCAGCCACATGGGCGGGGCACTGCCAAAGAACTGAGCAATCACGGCACAAGCAGGGCCCTCCTGGCACAGGGCAACACAAAATAACCAGTGCTGAACAGGATTAGGGCACATGTCAGCAGGGAGCAGGGAGACCCCATGCCCAGGCCATGCCTCTACCCCAGGGTCCCCTCTCCCATGACCTCATGGCAGGGGGGAGGAACCCCAACACTTCCGTAGGCGCAGTCTCTCTCCTCCTCCTTGGAGCTGGCTCATGGGCCCACATTCAGGGCCCCCACCTCGGGAGAAAATTCTCCCAATGTGCTCTGATGTTGAAACAGTCAAGAAGAGAAGAACGGATAAAAACCCCCAAAGTCCCAGGAAAACAAAGTTCAACTCTCCATCTCCCTCCAGAGAAAAGGAGCTGAAAACTGGCTCAAAAGAAACAAGGTTGCTTCCTCGGCTCTTGCTGCAAGCAGGATGCAGAGGAGTGTGTATGTGTGTCCTTGAACAAACGCTCTGAGAAGGTTGTCCGGTTTTTTTTCCCTCTTCCCCCTCTCAGGCTCAGTTGAAAGGCACAGAAATGCACAAAGTTCACTTCTGGGCATAGAGCAGCGATAGGGGATACACATGATAAAGTCACCCCAAGACACGGGGACAGAGAATTCAGTGGAAAGACTCCGAGAATTCTGCTCCCAGAGAATTCTGCTCACCCTGACCCTTGTAGAAAGGGGACATCGTTCCCGGCAGCCTGTACTGAGCATGTGGCTCCTGAGTGGGGTTTGTTGTTTGGGAAACCTGCTCCGGCTTTTCCATTCTTTCCTTCCAAACAGGAAAACTTCTCCTGGGGCTGTGTGCAGGCAGAGCCCTGAGGAGAGCAGGTGGCACATGGTGCGCTGGGCTGGGACAGCCAGCTGCAGAGCTCAAGGGAAGAAGCCCAAAGTGTCACAATGGCTCCTTGCCTTCACATGCAACACCTGGGTCACAATGGTCTCCTTGATTCCATGAGGCCCCACTGTGTCACAATGGCTCCTTGGTTCCATGCGGTTCCGCAGTGTCACCATGGTCTCTTTTGATCCGCACTGTGATCATGGACAATTGGTTCCATGAGGCCCCGCAGTGTCACAATGGTCCCTTGCTTCCATAGGTTTGATGTTGTAACAATGGACTCCTTGCTTCTATGAGCTAGCCTGCTTTTTGCAGAGGTGTCTTTGGTTCCAACAAGGCCCCGCTGTGTCTCAGTGCACCCTGGCTTCCATGTGGATCTGGAGTATCACAAAGGCTCCTTGGTTCCACCAGGTCCTGCTGTGTCACAATGGGTCCTGTGGTCCCCGAGGCCCTCCAAAGTCATCATGGAGGCTTGCTTCCATGAGGTTCCATTATGTGCCAGTGGTCATCTTGGTTCCAGGAGTTCCCTTAGTGTCACAATGCTCTCCATGCTTCCATGATTCCCCACAATGTCCCAATGCTCTCCATGCTTCCATTAGGCCCTGCTTTGCCACAATGGTCCCCTTGTTTCCATGAGGCCCCGCTGTGTCACAATGGACGCATGGTTCCGTGATGTTGCGTGGTGTCACCGTGCTCTTCTTGAATCCGCAGTGGAACCATGGACCATTGGTTCCATGCGGCCTGGCCGTGTCACAATGGGCTCCGTGATTCCATGATTCCCCACGGTGTCACAATGGAGCCTTGTTTCTAGGAGGTTCTGTACTGTCACAATTGTCTCCTTGATGCCATCAGCCCCTGCAGTGTCACAATGGCTCCTTGGTTCCATGAGGAACACAATAGCTTGGCATAAGCATTGAGCAACAGCTGCTGAACACACCTGGCAACATCTGCTTGCATCAAAAGAGGGCTTC
The DNA here is from genome assembly GCF_041296385.1 of Aphelocoma coerulescens. NCBI lineage: Eukaryota > Metazoa > Chordata > Aves > Passeriformes > Corvidae > Aphelocoma > Aphelocoma coerulescens. The sequence goes on from NC_091026.1 coordinate 22,808,491, forward strand.
AAGCTGACAATGGCACCAGCAGCTTCCATCTGCAACAGACACCCAGGGAAAGGACAGGCTGTGCCGGTTTGGACAAATGTGGAGGAAAATATCCTCTGATAGAAGGCAGGTTACACCCAGCCCTCCCCCACCAGCTTCGGGAAAAAAGAATTTTCCTGGGAAGAAAGTGAAAGAGATAAAAACTATTTTTTTAACAAACAGACAGGAAAAGGAGAACAATGCTAAATATTAAAACCTCTCGCTGTGGAGAGAAACCTGGGATAATTTGAGAGTCCTTCCGTGTTTCGGTGGGGTCTCCTGAAACATCCATAGACAGCGAGGCCCGTGCAAAGAAACAGGGAGCGATTCTTGAGAGAAGTTTCAGAGCTCTTTCTTCTCCAGCCACATGGGCGGGGCACTGCCAAAGAACTGAGCAATCACGGCACAACCAGGGCCCTCCTGGCACAGGGCAACACAAAATAACCAGTGCTGAACAGGATTAGGGCACATGTCAGCAGGGAGCAGGGAGACCCCGTGCCCAGGCCATGCCTCTACCCCAGGGTCCCCTCTCCCATGACCTCATGGCAGGGGGGAGGAACCCCAACACTTCCGTAGGTGCAGTCTCTCTCCTCCTCCTTGGAGCTGGCTCATGGGCCCACATTCAGGGCCCCCACCTCGGGAGAAAATTCTCCCAATGTGCTCTGATGTTGAAACAGTCAAGAAGAGAAGAACGGATAAAAACCCCCAAAGTCCCAGGAAAACAAAGTTCAACTCTCCATCTCCCTCCAGAGAAAAGGAGCTGAAAACTGGCTCAAAAGAAACAAGGTTGCTTCCTCTGCTCTTGCTGCAAGCAGGATGCAGAGGAGTGTGTATGTGTGTCCTTGAACCAATGGTCTGAGAAGGTTGTCCGGTTTTTTTTCCCTCTTCCCCCTCTCAGGCTCAGTTGAAAGGCACAGAAATGCACAAAGTTCACTTCTGGGCATAGAGCAGCGATAGGGGATACACATGATAAAGTCACCCCAAGACACAGGGACAGAGAATTCAGTGGAAAGACTCTGAGAATTCTGCTCCCAGAGATAATTCCTGCTCACACTGACCCTTGTAGAAAGGGGACCTCGTTCCAGGCAGCCTGTACTGAGCATGTGGCTCCTGAGTGGGGTTTGTTGTTTAGGAAACCTGCTCAGGCTTTTCCATTCTTTCCTTCCAAACAGGAAAACTTCTCCTGGGGCTGTGTGCAGGCAGAGCCCTGAGGAGAGCAGGTGGCACATGGTGCGCTGGGCTGGGACAGCCAGCTGCAGAGCTCAAGGGAAGAAGCCCAAAGTGTCACAATGGCTCCTTGCCTTCACATGCAACACCTGGGTCACAATGGTCTCCTTGATTCCATGAGGCCCCACTGTGTCACAATGGCTCCTTGGTTCCATCAGGTTCCGCAGTGTCACCATGGTCTCCTTTGATCCGCACTGTCATCATGGACAATTGGTTCCATGAGGCCCCGCAGTGTCACAATGGTCCCTTGCTTCCATAGGTTTGATGTTGTAACAATGGACTCCTTGCTTCTATGAGCTAGCCTGCTTTTTGCAGAGGTGTCTTTGGTTCCAACAAGGCCCCGCTGTGTCTCAGTGCACCCTGGCTTCCATGTGGATCTGGAGTATCACAAAGGCTCCTTGGTTCCACCAGGTCCTGCTGTGTCACAATGGGTCCTGTGGTCCCTGAGGCGCCCCAAAGTCATCATGGAGGCTTGCTTCCATGAGGTTCCATTATGTGCCAGTGCTCATCTTGGTTCCAGGAGTTCCCTTAGTGTCACAATGCTCTCCATGCTTCCATGATTCCCCACAATGTCCCAATGCTCTCCATGCTTCCATTAGGCCCTGCTTTGCCACAATGGTCCCCTTGTTTCCATGAGGCCCCGCTGTGTCACAATGGACGCATGGTTCCGTGATGTTGCGTGGTGTCACCGTGCTCTTCTTGAATCCGCAGTGGAACCATGGACCATTGGTTCCGTGCGGCCTGGCCGTGTCACAATGGGCTCCTTGATTCCATGATTCCCCACGGTGTCACAATGGAGCCTTGTTTCTAGGAGGTTCTGTACTGTCACAATTGTCTCCTTGATGCCATCAGCCCCTGCAGTGTCACAATGGCTCCTTGGTTCCATGAGGAACACAATAGCTTGGCATAAGCATTGAGCAACAGCTGCTGAACACACCTGGCAACATCTGCTTGCATCAAAAGAGGGCTTCAAGCTGACAATGGCACCAGCAGCTTCCATCTGCAACAAACACCCAGGGAAAGGACAGGCTGTGCCGGTTTGGACAAATGTGGAGGAAAATATCCTCTGATAGAAGGCAGGTTACACCCAGCCCTCCCCCACCAGCTTCGGGAAAAAAGAATTTTCCTGGGAAGAAAGTGAAAGAGATAAAAACTATTTTTTTAACAAACAGACAGGAAAAGGAGAACAATGCTAAATGTTAAAACCTCTCGCTGTGGAGAGAAAGCTGGGATAATTTGAGAGTCCTTCCGTGTTTCGGTGGGGTCTCCTGAAACATCCATAGACAGCGAGGCCCGTGCAAAGAAATAGGGAGCCATTCTTGAGAGAAGTTTCAGAGCTCTTTCTTCTCCAGCCACATGGGCGGGGCACTGCCAAAGAACTGAGCAATCACGGCACAAGCAGGGCCCTCCTGGCACAGGGCAACACAAAATAACCAGTGCTGAACAGGATTAGGGCACATGTCAGCAGGGAGCAGGGAGACCCCATGCCCAGGCCATGCCTCTACCCCAGGGTCCCCTCTCCCATGACCTCATGGCAGGGGGGAGGAACCCCAACACTTCCGTAGGCGCAGTCTCTCTCCTCCTCCTTGGAGCTGGCTCATGGGCCCACATTCAGGGCCCCCACCTCGGGAGAAAATTCTCCCAATGTGCTCTGATGTTGAAACAGTCAAGAAGAGAAGAACGGATAAAAACCCCCAAAGTCCCAGGAAAACAAAGTTCAACTCTCCATCTCCCTCCAGAGAAAAGGAGCTGAAAACTGGCTCAAAAGAAACAAGGTTGCTTCCTCGGCTCTTGCTGCAAGCAGGATGCAGAGGAGTGTGTATGTGTGTCCTTGAACAAACGCTCTGAGAAGGTTGTCCGGTTTTTTTTCCCTCTTCCCCCTCTCAGGCTCAGTTGAAAGGCACAGAAATGCACAAAGTTCACTTCTGGGCATAGAGCAGCGATAGGGGATACACATGATAAAGTCACCCCAAGACACGGGGACAGAGAATTCAGTGGAAAGACTCCGAGAATTCTGCTCCCAGAGAATTCTGCTCACCCTGACCCTTGTAGAAAGGGGACATCGTTCCCGGCAGCCTGTACTGAGCATGTGGCTCCTGAGTGGGGTTTGTTGTTTGGGAAACCTGCTCCGGCTTTTCCATTCTTTCCTTCCAAACAGGAAAACTTCTCCTGGGGCTGTGTGCAGGCAGAGCCCTGAGGAGAGCAGGTGGCACATGGTGCGCTGGGCTGGGACAGCCAGCTGCAGAGCTCAAGGGAAGAAGCCCAAAGTGTCACAATGGCTCCTTGCCTTCACATGCAACACCTGGGTCACAATGGTCTCCTTGATTCCATGAGGCCCCACTGTGTCACAATGGCTCCTTGGTTCCATGCGGTTCCGCAGTGTCACCATGGTCTCTTTTGATCCGCACTGTGATCATGGACAATTGGTTCCATGAGGCCCCGCAGTGTCACAATGGTCCCTTGCTTCCATAGGTTTGATGTTGTAACAATGGACTCCTTGCTTCTATGAGCTAGCCTGCTTTTTGCAGAGGTGTCTTTGGTTCCAACAAGGCCCCGCTGTGTCTCAGTGCACCCTGGCTTCCATGTGGATCTGGAGTATCACAAAGGCTCCTTGGTTCCACCAGGTCCTGCTGTGTCACAATGGGTCCTGTGGTCCCCGAGGCCCTCCAAAGTCATCATGGAGGCTTGCTTCCATGAGGTTCCATTATGTGCCAGTGGTCATCTTGGTTCCAGGAGTTCCCTTAGTGTCACAATGCTCTCCATGCTTCCATGATTCCCCACAATGTCCCAATGCTCTCCATGCTTCCATTAGGCCCTGCTTTGCCACAATGGTCCCCTTGTTTCCATGAGGCCCCGCTGTGTCACAATGGACGCATGGTTCCGTGATGTTGCGTGGTGTCACCGTGCTCTTCTTGAATCCGCAGTGGAACCATGGACCATTGGTTCCATGCGGCCTGGCCGTGTCACAATGGGCTCCGTGATTCCATGATTCCCCACGGTGTCACAATGGAGCCTTGTTTCTAGGAGGTTCTGTACTGTCACAATTGTCTCCTTGATGCCATCAGCCCCTGCAGTGTCACAATGGCTCCTTGGTTCCATGAGGAACACAATAGCTTGGCATAAGCATTGAGCAACAGCTGCTGAACACACCTGGCAACATCTGCTTGCATCAAAAGAGGGCTTCAAGCTGACAATGGCACCAGCAGCTTCCATCTGCAACAGACACCCAGGGAAAGGACAGGCTGTGCCGGTTTGGACAAATGTGGAGGAAAATATCCTCTGATAGAAGGCAGGTTACACCCAGCCCTCCCCCACCAGCTTCGGGAAAAATGAATTTTCCTGGGAAGAAAGTGAAAGAGATAAAAACTATTTTTTTAACAAACAGACAGGAAAAGGAGAACAATGCTAAATGTTAAAACCTCTCGCTGTGGAGAGAAAGCTGGGATAATTTGAGAGTCCTTCCGTGTTTCGGTGGGGTCTCCTGAAACATCCATAGACAGCGAGGCCCGTGCAAAGAAATAGGGAGCCATTCTTGAGAGAAGTTTCAGAGCTCTTTCTTCTCCAGCCACATGGGCGGGGCACTGCCAAAGAACTGAGCAATCACGGCACAAGCAGGGCCCTCCTGGCACAGGGCAACACAAAATAACCAGTGCTGAACAGGATTAGGGCACATGTCAGCAGGGAGCAGGGAGACCCCATGCCCAGGCCATGCCTCTACCCCAGGGTCCCCTCTCCCATGACCTCATGGCAGGGGGGAGGAACCCCAACACTTCCGTAGGCGCAGTCTCTCTCCTCCTCCTTGGAGCTGGCTCATGGGCCCACATTCAGGGCCCCCACCTCGGGAGAAAATTCTCCCAATGTGGTCTGATGTTGAAACAGTCAAGAAGAGAAGAACGGATAAAAACCCCCAAAGTCCCAGGAAAACAAAGTTCAACTCTCCATCTCCCTCCAGAGAAAAGGAGCTGAAAACTGGCTCAAAAGAAACAAGGTTGCTTCCTCGGCTCTTGCTGCAAGCAGGATGCAGAGGAGTGTGTATGTGTGTCCTTGAACAAACGCTCTGAGAAGGTTGTCCGGTTTTTTTTCCCTCTTCCCCCTCTCAGGCTCAGTTGAAAGGCACAGAAATGCACAAAGTTCACTTCTGGGCATAGAGCAGCGATAGGGGATACACATGATAAAGTCACCCCAAGACACGGGGACAGAGAATTCAGTGGAAAGACTCCGAGAATTCTGCTCCCAGAGAATTCTGCTCACCCTGACCCTTGTAGAAAGGGGACATCGTTCCCGGCAGCCTGTACTGAGCATGTGGCTCCTGAGTGGGGTTTGTTGTTTGGGAAACCTGCTCCGGCTTTTCCATTCTTTCCTTCCAAACAGGAAAACTTCTCCTGGGGCTGTGTGCAGGCAGAGCCCTGAGGAGAGCAGGTGGCACATGGTGCGCTGGGCTGGGACAGCCAGCTGCAGAGCTCAAGGGAAGAAGCCCAAAGTGTCACAATGGCTCCTTGCCTTCACATGCAACACCTGGGTCACAATGGTCTCCTTGATTCCATGAGGCCCCACTGTGTCACAATGGCTCCTTGGTTCCATGCGGTTCCGCAGTGTCACCATGGTCTCTTTTGATCCGCACTGTGATCATGGACAATTGGTTCCATGAGGCCCCGCAGTGTCACAATGGTCCCTTGCTTCCATAGGTTTGATGTTGTAACAATGGACTCCTTGCTTCTATGAGCTAGCCTGCTTTTTGCAGAGGTGTCTTTGGTTCCAACAAGGCCCCGCTGTGTCTCAGTGCACCCTGGCTTCCATGTGGATCTGGAGTATCACAAAGGCTCCTTGGTTCCACCAGGTCCTGCTGTGTCACAATGGGTCCTGTGGTCCCCGAGGCCCTCCAAAGTCATCATGGAGGCTTGCTTCCATGAGGTTCCATTATGTGCCAGTGGTCATCTTGGTTCCAGGAGTTCCCTTAGTGTCACAATGCTCTCCATGCTTCCATGATTCCCCACAATGTCCCAATGCTCTCCATGCTTCCATTAGGCCCTGCTTTGCCACAATGGTCCCCTTGTTTCCATGAGGCCCCGCTGTGTCACAATGGACGCATGGTTCCGTGATGTTGCGTGGTGTCACCGTGCTCTTCTTGAATCCGCAGTGGAACCATGGACCATTGGTTCCATGCGGCCTGGCCGTGTCACAATGGGCTCCGTGATTCCATGATTCCCCACGGTGTCACAATGGAGCCTTGTTTCTAGGAGGTTCTGTACTGTCACAATTGTCTCCTTGATGCCATCAGCCCCTGCAGTGTCACAATGGCTCCTTGGTTCCATGAGGAACACAATAGCTTGGCATAAGCATTGAGCAACAGCTGCTGAACACACCTGGCAACATCTGCTTGCATCAAAAGAGGGCTTCAAGCTGACAATGGCACCAGCAGCTTCCATCTGCAACAGACACCCAGGGAAAGGACAGGCTGTGCCGGTTTGGACAAATGTGGAGGAAAATATCCTCTGATAGAAGGCAGGTTACACCCAGCCCTCCCCCACCAGCTTCGGGAAAAAAGAATTTTCCTGGGAAGAAAGTGAAAGAGATAAAAACTATTTTTTTAACAAACAGACAGGAAAAGGATAACAATGCTAAATATTAAAACCTCTCGCTGTGGAGAGAAACCTGGGATAATTTGAGAGTCCTTCCGTGTTTCGGTGGGGTCTCCTGAAACATCCATAGACAGCGAGGCCCGTGCAAAGAAACAGGGAGCGATTCTTGAGAGAAGTTTCAGAGCTCTTTCTTCTCCAGCCACATGGGCGGGGCACTGCCAAAGAACTGAGCAATCACGGCACAACCAGGGCCCTCCTGGCACAGGGCAACACAAAATAACCAGTGCTGAACAGGATTAGGGCACATGTCAGCAGGGAGCAGGGAGACCCCGTGCCCAGGCCATGCCTCTACCCCAGGGTCCCCTCTCCCATGACCTCATGGCAGGGGGGAGGAACCCCAACACTTCCGTAGGTGCAGTCTCTCTCCTCCTCCTTGCAGCTGGCTCATGGGCCCACATTCAGGGCCCCCACCTCGGGAGAAAATTCTCCCAATGTGCTCTGATGTTGAAACAGTCAAGAAGAGAAGAACGGATAAAAACCCCCAAAGTCCCAGGAAAACAAAGTTCAACTCTCCATCTCCCTCCAGAGAAAAGGAGCTGAAAACTGGCTCAAAAGAAACAAGGTTGCTTCCTCTGCTCTTGCTGCAAGCAGGATGCAGAGGAGTGTGTATGTGTGTCCTTGAACCAATGGTCTGAGAAGGTTGTCCGGTTTTTTTTCCCTCTTCCCCCTCTCAGGCTCAGTTGAAAGGCACAGAAATGCACAAAGTTCACTTCTGGGCATAGAGCAGCGATAGGGGATACACATGATAAAGTCACCCCAAGACACAGGGACAGAGAATTCAGTGGAAAGACTCTGAGAATTCTGCTCCCAGAGATAATTCCTGCTCACACTGACCCTTGTAGAAAGGGGACCTCGTTCCAGGCAGCCTGTACTGAGCATGTGGCTCCTGAGTGGGGTTTGTTGTTTAGGAAACCTGCTCAGGCTTTTCCATTCTTTCCTTCCAAACAGGAAAACTTCTCCTGGGGCTGTGTGCAGGCAGAGCCCTGAGGAGAGCAGGTGGCACATGGTGCGCTGGGCTGGGACAGCCAGCTGCAGAGCTCAAGGGAAGAAGCCCAAAGTGTCACAATGGCTCCTTGCCTTCACATGCAACACCTGGGTCACAATGGTCTCCTTGATTCCATGAGGCCCCACTGTGTCACAATGGCTCCTTGGTTCCATCAGGTTCCGCAGTGTCACCATGGTCTCCTTTGATCCGCACTGTCATCATGGACAATTGGTTCCATGAGGCCCCGCAGTGTCACAATGGTCCCTTGCTTCCATAGGTTTGATGTTGTAACAATGGACTCCTTGCTTCTATGAGCTAGCCTGCTTTTTGCAGAGGTGTCTTTGGTTCCAACAAGGCCCCGCTGTGTCTCAGTGCACCCTGGCTTCCATGTGGATCTGGAGTATCACAAAGGCTCCTTGGTTCCACCAGGTCCTGCTGTGTCACAATGGGTCCTGTGGTCCCTGAGGCGCCCCAAAGTCATCATGGAGGCTTGCTTCCATGAGGTTCCATTATGTGCCAGTGCTCATCTTGGTTCCAGGAGTTCCCTTAGTGTCACAATGCTCTCCATGCTTCCATGATTCCCCACAATGTCCCAATGCTCTCCATGCTTCCATTAGGCCCTGCTTTGCCACAATGGTCCCCTTGTTTCCATGAGGCCCCGCTGTGTCACAATGGACGCATGGTTCCGTGATGTTGCGTGGTGTCACCGTGCTCTTCTTGAATCCGCAGTGGAACCATGGACCATTGGTTCCGTGCGGCCTGGCCGTGTCACAATGGGCTCCTTGATTCCATGATTCCCCACGGTGTCACAATGGAGCCTTGTTTCTAGGAGGTTCTGTACTGTCACAATTGTCTCCTTGATGCCATCAGCCCCTGCAGTGTCACAATGGCTCCTTGGTTCCATGAGGAACACAATAGCTTGGCATAAGCATTGAGCAACAGCTGCTGAACACACCTGGCAACATCTGCTTGCATCAAAAGAGGGCTTCAAGCTGACAATGGCACCAGCAGCTTCCATCTGCAACAAACACCCAGGGAAAGGACAGGCTGTGCCGGTTTGGACAAATGTGGAGGAAAATATCCTCTGATAGAAGGCAGGTTACACCCAGCCCTCCCCCACCAGCTTCGGGAAAAAAGAATTTTCCTGGGAAGAAAGTGAAAGAGATAAAAACTATTTTTTTAACAAACAGACAGGAAAAGGAGAACAATGCTAAATGTTAAAACCTCTCGCTGTGGAGAGAAAGCTGGGATAATTTGAGAGTCCTTCCGTGTTTCGGTGGGGTCTCCTGAAACATCCATAGACAGCGAGGCCCGTGCAAAGAAATAGGGAGCCATTCTTGAGAGAAGTTTCAGAGCTCTTTCTTCTCCAGCCACATGGGCGGGGCACTGCCAAAGAACTGAGCAATCACGGCACAAGCAGGGCCCTCCTGGCACAGGGCAACACAAAATAACCAGTGCTGAACAGGATTAGGGCACATGTCAGCAGGGAGCAAGGAGACCCCATGCCCAGGCCATGCCTCTACCCCAGGGTCCCCTCTCCCATGACCTCATGGCAGGGGGGAGGAACCCCAACACTTCCGTAGGCGCAGTCTCTCTCCTCCTCCTTGGAGCTGGCTCATGGGCCCACATTCAGGGCCCCCACCTCGGGAGAAAATTCTCCCAATGTGCTCTGATGTTGAAACAGTCAAGAAGAGAAGAACGGATAAAAACCCCCAAAGTCCCAGGAAAACAAAGTTCAACTCTCCATCTCCCTCCAGAGAAAAGGAGCTGAAAACTGGCTCAAAAGAAACAAGGTTGCTTCCTCGGCTCTTGCTGCAAGCAGGATGCAGAGGAGTGTGTATGTGTGTCCTTGAACAAACGCTCTGAGAAGGTTGTCCGGTTTTTTTTCCCTCTTCCCCCTCTCAGGCTCAGTTGAAAGGCACAGAAATGCACAAAGTTCACTTCTGGGCATAGAGCAGCGATAGGGGATACACATGATAAAGTCACCCCAAGACACGGGGACAGAGAATTCAGTGGAAAGACTCCGAGAATTCTGCTCCCAGAGAATTCTGCTCACCCTGACCCTTGTAGAAAGGGGACATCGTTCCCGGCAGCCTGTACTGAGCATGTGGCTCCTGAGTGGGGTTTGTTGTTTGGGAAACCTGCTCCGGCTTTTCCATTCTTTCCTTCCAAACAGGAAAACTTCTCCTGGGGCTGTGTGCAGGCAGAGCCCTGAGGAGAGCAGGTGGCACATGGTGCGCTGGGCTGGGACAGCCAGCTGCAGAGCTCAAGGGAAGAAGCCCAAAGTGTCACAATGGCTCCTTGCCTTCACATGCAACACCTGGGTCACAATGGTCTCCTTGATTCCATGAGGCCCCACTGTGTCACAATGGCTCCTTGGTTCCATCAGGTTCCGCAGTGTCACCATGGTCTCTTTTGATCCGCACTGTGATCATGGACAATTGGTTCCATGAGGCCCCGCAGTGTCACAATGGTCCCTTGCTTCCATAGGTTTGATGTTGTAACAATGGACTCCTTGCTTCTATGAGCTAGCCTGCTTTTTGCAGAGGTGTCTTTGGTTCCAACAAGGCCCCGCTGTGTCTCAGTGCACCCTGGCTTCCATGTGGATCTGGAGTATCACAAAGGCTCCTTGGTTCCACCAGGTCCTGCTGTGTCACAATGGGTCCTGTGGTCCCCGAGGCCCTCCAAAGTCATCATGGAGGCTTGCTTCCATGAGGTTCCATTATGTGCCAGTGGTCATCTTGGTTCCAGGAGTTCCCTTAGTGTCACAATGCTCTCCATGCTTCCATGATTCCCCACAATGTCCCAATGCTCTCCATGCTTCCATTAGGCCCTGCTTTGCCACAATGGTCCCCTTGTTTCCATGAGGCCCCGCTGTGTCACAATGGACGCATGGTTCCGTGATGTTGCGTGGTGTCACCGTGCTCTTCTTGAATCCGCAGTGGAACCATGGACCATTGGTTCCATGCGGCCTGGCCGTGTCACAATGGGCTCCGTGATTCCATGATTCCCCACGGTGTCACAATGGAGCCTTGTTTCTAGGAGGTTCTGTACTGTCACAATTGTCTCCTTGATGCCATCAGCCCCTGCAGTGTCACAATGGCTCCTTGGTTCCATGAGGAACACAATAGCTTGGCATAAGCATTGAGCAACAGCTGCTGAACACACCTGGCAACATCTGCTTGCATCAAAAGAGGGCTTCAAGCTGACAATGGCACCAGCAGCTTCCATCTGCAACAGACACCCAGGGAAAGGACAGGCTGTGCCGGTTTGGACAAATGTGGAGGAAAATATCCTCTGATAGAAGGCAGGTTACACCCAGCCCTCCCCCACCAGCTTCGGGAAAAAAGAATTTTCCTGGGAAGAAAGTGAAAGAGATAAAAACTATTTTTTTAACAAACAGACAGGAAAAGGATAACAATGCTAAATATTAAAACCTCTCGCTGTGGAGAGAAACCTGGGATAATTTGAGAGTCCTTCCGTGTTTCGGTGGGGTCTCCTGAAACATCCATAGACAGCGAGGCCCGTGCAAAGAAATAGGGAGCCATTCTTGAGAGAAGTTTCAGAGCTCTTTCTTCTCCAGCCACATGGGCGGGGCACTGCCAAAGAACTGAGCAATCACGGCACAACCAGGGCCCTCCTGGCACAGGGCAACACAAAATAACCAGTGCTGAACAGGATTAGGGCACATGTCAGCAGGGAGCAGGGAGACCCCGTGCCCAGGCCATGCCTCTACCCCAGGGTCCCCTCTCCCATGACCTCATGGCAGGGGGGAGGAACCCCAACACTTCCATAGGTGCAGTCTCTCTCCTCCTCCTTGCAGCTGGCTCATGGGCCCACATTCAGGGCCCCCACCTCGGGAGAAAATTCTCCCAATGTGCTCTGATGTTGAAACAGTCAAGAAGAGAAGAACGGATAAAAACCCCCAAAGTCCCAGGAAAACAAAGTTCAACTCTCCATCTCCCTCCAGAGAAAAGGAGCTGAAAACTGGCTCAAAAGAAACAAGGTTGCTTCCTCTGCTCTTGCTGCAAGCAGGATGCAGAGGAGTGTGTATGTGTGTCCTTGAACCAATGGTCTGAGAAGGTTGTCCGGTTTTTTTTCCCTCTTCCCCCTCTCAGGCTCAGTTGAAAGGCACAGAAATGCACAAAGTTCACTTCTGGGCATAGAGCAGCGATAGGGGATACACATGATAAAGTCACCCCAAGACACAGGGACAGAGAATTCAGTGGAAAGACTCTGAGAATTCTGCTCCCAGAGATAATTCCTGCTCACACTGACCCTTGTAGAAAGGGGACCTCGTTCCAGGCAGCCTGTACTGAGCATGTGGCTCCTGAGTGGGGTTTGTTGTTTAGGAAACCTGCTCAGGCTTTTCCATTCTTTCCTTCCAAACAGGAAAACTTCTCCTGGGGCTGTGTGCAGGCAGAGCCCTGAGGAGAGCAGGTGGCACATGGTGCGCTGGGCTGGGACAGCCAGCTGCAGAGCTCAAGGGAAGAAGCCCAAAGTGTCACAATGGCTCCTTGCCTTCACATGCAACACCTGGGTCACAATGGTCTCCTTGATTCCATGAGGCCCCACTGTGTCACAATGGCTCCTTGGTTCCATGCGGTTCCGCAGTGTCACCATGGTCTCCTTTGATCCGCACTGTCATCATGGACAATTGGTTCCATGAGGCCCCGCAGTGTCACAATGGTCCCTTGGTTCCATAGGTTTGATGTTGTAACAATGGACTCCTTGCTTCTATGAGCTAGCCTGCTTTTTGCAGAGGTGTCTTTGGTTCCAACAAGGCCCCGCTGTGTCTCAGTGCACCCTGGCTTCCATGTGGATCTGGAGTATCACAAAGGCTCCTTGGTTCCACCAGGTCCTGCTGTGTCACAATGGGTCCTGTGGTCCCCGAGGCCCTCCAAAGTCATCATGGAGGCTTGCTTCCATGAGGTTCCATTATGTGCCAGTGGTCATCTTGGTTCCAGGAGTTCCCTTAGTGTCACAATGCTCTCCATGCTTCCATGATTCCCCACAATGTCCCAATGCTCTCCATGCTTCCATTAGGCCCTGCTTTGCCACAATGGTCCCCTTGTTTCCATGAGGCCCCGCTGTGTCACAATGGACGCATGGTTCCGTGATGTTGCGTGGTGTCACCGTGCTCTTCTTGAATCCGCAGTGGAACCATGGACCATTGGTTCCATGCGGCCTGGCCGTGTCACAATGGGCTCCGTGATTCCATGATTCCCCACGGTGTCACAATGGAGCCTTGTTTCTAGGAGGTTCTGTACTGTCACAATTGTCTCCTTGATGCCATCAGCCCCTGCAGTGTCACAATGGCTCCTTGGTTCCATGAGGAACACAATAGCTTGGCATAAGCATTGAGCAACAGCTGCTGAACACACCTGGCAACATCTGCTTGCATCAAAAGAGGGCTTCAAGCTGACAATGGCACCAGCAGCTTCCATCTGCAACAGACACCCAGGGAAAGGACAGGCTGTGCCGGTTTGGACAAATGTGGAGGAAAATATCCTCTGATAGAAGGCAGGTTACACCCAGCCCTCCCCCACCAGCTTCGGGAAAAAAGAATTTTCCTGGGAAGAAAGTGAAAGAGATAAAAACTATTTTTTTTAACAAACAGACAGGAAAAGGATAACAATGCTAAATATTAAAACCTCTCGCTGTGGAGAGAAACCTGGGATAATTTGAGAGTCCTTCCGTGTTTCGGTGGGGTCTCCTGAAACATCCATAGACAGCGAGGCCCGTGCAAAGAAACAGGGAGCGATTCTTGAGAGAAGTTTCAGAGCTCTTTCTTCTCCAGCCACATGGGCGGGGCACTGCCAAAGAACTGAGCAATCACGGCACAACCAGGGCCCTCCTGGCACAGGGCAACACAAAATAACCAGTGCTGAACAGGATTAGGGCACATGTCAGCAGGGAGCAGGGAGACCCCGTGCCCAGGCCATGCCTCTACCCCAGGGTCCCCTCTCCCATGACCTCATGGCAGGGGGGAGGAACCCCAACACTTCCGTAGGCGCAGTCTCTCTCCTCCTCCTTGGAGCTGGCTCATGGGCCCACATTCAGGGCCCCCACCTCGGGAGAAAATTCTCCCAATGTGCTCTGATGTTGAAACAGTCAAGAAGAGAAGAACGGATAAAAACCCCCAAAGTCCCAGGAAAACAAAGTTCAACTCTCCATCTCCCTCCAGAGAAAAGGAGCTGAAAACTGGCTCAAAAGAAACAAGGTTGCTTCCTCTGCTCTTGCTGCAAGCAGGATGCAGAGGAGTGTGTATGTGTGTCCTTGAACAAATGGTCTGAGAAGGTTGTCCGGTTTTTTTTCCCTCTTCCCCCTCTCAGGCTCAGTTGAAAGGCACAGAAATGCACAAAGTTCACTTCTGGGCATAGAGCAGCGATAGGGGATACACATGATAAAGTCACCCCAAGACACAGGGACAGAGAATTCAGTGGAAAGACTCCGAGAATTCTGCTCCCAGAGAATTCTGCTCACCCTGACCCTTGTAGAAAGGGGACATCGTTCCCGGCAGCCTGTACTGAGCATGTGGCTCCTGAGTGGGGTTTGTTGTTTAGGAAACCTGCTCAGGCTTTTCCATTCTTTCCTTGCAAACAGGAAAACTTCTCCTGGGGCTGTGTGCAGGCAGAGCCCTGAGGAGAGCAGGTGGCACATGGTGCGCTGGGCTGGGACAGCCAGCTGCAGAGCTCAAGGGAAGAAGCCCAAAGTGTCACAATGGCTCCTTGCCTTTACATGGAACACCTGGGTCACAATGGTCTCCTTGATTCCATGAGGCCCCACTGTGTCACAATGGCTCCTTGGTTCCATCGGGTTCCGCAGTGTCACCATGGTCTCCTTTGATCCGCATTATCATCATGGACAATTGGTTCCATGAGGCCCCGCAGTGTCACAATGGTCCCTTGGTTCCATAGATTTTACGTTGTAACAATGGACTCCTTGCTTCTATGAGCTAGCCTGCTTTTTGCAGAGGTGTCTTTGGTTCCAACAAGGCCCCGCTGTGTCTCAGTGCACCCTGGCTTCCATGTGGATCTGGAGTATCACAAAGGCTCCTTGGTTCCACCAGGTCCTGCTGTGTCACAATGGGTCCTGTGGTCCCTGAGGCCCTCCAAAGTCATCATGGAGGCTTGGTGCCATGAGGTTCCATTATGTGCCAGTGCTCATCTTGGTTCCAGGAGTTCCCTTAGTGTCACAATGCTCTCCATGCTTCCATGATTCCCCACATTGTCCCAATGCTCTCCATGCTTCCATTAGGCCCTGCTTTGCCACAATGGTCCCCTTGTTTCCATGAGGCCCCGCTGTGTCACAATGGACGCATGGTTCCGTGATGTTGCGTGGTGTCACCGTGCTCTTCTTGAATCCGCAGTGGAACCATGGACCATTGGTTCCGTGCGGCCTGGCCGTGTCACAATGGGCTCCTTGATTCCATGATTCCCCACGGTGTCACAATGGAGCCTTGTTTCTAGGAGGTTCTGTACTGTCACAATTGTCTCCTTGATGCCATCAGCCCCTGCAGTGTCACAATGGCTCCTTGGTTCCATGAGGAACACAATAGCTTGGCATAAGCATTGAGCAACAGCTGCTGAACACACCTGGCAACATCTGCTTGCATCAAAAGAGGGCTTCAAGCTGAGAATGGCACCAGCAGCTTCCATCTGCAACAGACACCCAGGGAAAGGACAGGCTGTGCCAGTTTGGACAAATGTGGAGGAAAATATCCTCTGATAGAAGGCAGGTTACACCCAGCCCTCCCCCACCAGCTTCGGGAAAAAAGAATTTTCCTGGGAAGAAAGTGAAAGAGATAAAAACTATTTTTTTAACAAACAGACAGGAAAAGGAGAACAATGCTAAATATTAAAACCTCTCGCTGTGCAGAGAAACCTGGGATAATTTGAGAGTCCTTCCGTGTTTCGGTGGGGTCTCCTGAAACATCCATAGACAGCGAGGCCCGTGCAAAGAAATAGGGAGCCATTCTTGAGAGAAGTTTCAGAGCTCTTTCTTCTCCAGCCACATGGGCGGGGCACTGCCAAAGAACTGAGCAATCACGGCACAACCAGGGCCCTCCTGGCACAGGGCAACACAAAATAACCAGTGCTGAACAGGATTAGGGCACATGTCAGCAGGGAGCAGGGAGACCCCCGTGCCCAGGCCATGCCTCTACCCCAGGGTCCCCTCTCCCATGACCTCATGGCAGGGGGGAGGAACCCCAACACTTCCGTAGGTGTAGTCTCTCTCCTCCTCCTTGGAGCTGGCTCATGGGCCCACATTCAGGGCCCCCACCTCGGGAGAAAATTCTCCCAATGTGCTCTGATGTTGAAACAGTCAAGAAGAGAAAAACGGAGAAAAACCCCCAAAGTCCCAGGAAAACAAAGTTCAACTCTCCATCTCCCTCCAGAGAAAAGGAGCTGAAAACTGGCTCAAAAGAAACAAGGTTGCTTCCTCTGCTCTTGCTGCAAGCAGGATGCAGAGGAGTGTGTATGTGTGTCCTTGAACAAATGGTCTGAGAAGTTTGTCCGGTTTTTTTTTCCTCTCCCCCCTCTCAGGCTCAGTTGAAAGGCACAGAAATGCACAAAGTTCACTTCTGGGCATAGAGCAGCGATAGGGGATACACATGATAAAGTCACCCCAAGACACAGGGACAGAGAATTCAGTGGAAAGACTCCGAGAATTCTGCTCCCAGAGATCATTCCTGCTCACACTGACCCTTGTAGAAAGGGGACCTCGTTCCAGGCAGCCAGTACTGAGCATGTGGCTCCTGAGTGGGGTTTGTTGTTTAGGAAACCTGCTCAGGCTTTTCCATTCTTTCCTTCCAAACAGGAAAACTTCTCCTGGGGCTGTGTGCAGGCAGAGCCCTGAGGAGAGCAGGTGGCACATGGTGCGCTGGGCTGGGACAGCCAGCTGCAGAGCTCAAGGGAAGAAGCCCAAAGTGTCACAATGGCTCCTTGCCTTCACATGCAACACCTGGGTCACAATGGTCTCCTTGATTCCATGAGGCCCCACTGTGTCACAATGGCTCCTTGGTTCCATGCGGTTCCGCAGTGTCACCATGGTCTCCTTTGATCCGCATTATCATCATGGACAATTGGTTCCATGAGGCCCCGCAATGTCACAATGGTCCCTTGGTTCCATAGGTTTGATGTTGTAACAATGGACTCCTTGCTTCTATGAGCTAGCCTGCTTTTTGCAGAGGTGTCTTTGGTTCCAACAAGGCCCCGCTGTGTCTCAGTGCACCCTGGCTTCCATGTGGATCTGGAGTATCACAAAGGCTCCTTGGTTCCACCAGGTCCTGCTGTGTCACAATGGGTCCTGTGGTCCCTGAGGCCCTCCAAAGTCACCATGGAGGCTTGCTTCCATGAGGTTCCATTATGTGCCAGTGCTCATCTTGGTTCCAGGAGTTTCCTTAGTGTCCCAATGCTCTCCATGCTTCCATGATTCCCCACAATGTCCCAATGCTCTCCAGGCTTCCATTAGGCCCTGCTTTGCCACAATGGTCCCCTTGTTTCCATGAGGCCCAGCTGTGTCACAATGGACGCATGGTTCCGTGATGTTGCGTGGTGTCACCGTGCTCTTCTTGAATCCGCAGTGGAACCATGGACCATTGGTTCCGTGCGGCCTGGCCGTGTCACAATGGGCTCCTTGATTTCATGATTCCCCACGGTGTCACAATGGAGCCTTGTTTCTAGGAGGTTCTGTACTGTCACAATTGTCTCCTTGATGCCATCAGCCCCTGCAGTGTCACAATGGCTCCTTGGTTCCATGAGGAACACAATAGCTTGGCATAAGCATTGAGCAACAGCTGCTGAATACACCTGGCAACATCTGCTTGCATCAAAAGAGGGCTTCAAGCTGAGAATGGCACCAGCAGCTTCCATCTGCAACAGACACCCCGGGAACGGACAGGCTGTGCCGGTTTGGACAAATGTGGAGGAAAATATCCTCTGATAGAAGGCAGGTTACACCCAGCCCTCCCCCACCAGGTTCGGGAAAAAAGAATTTTCCTGGGAAGAAAGTGAAAGAGATAAAAACTATTTTTTTAACAAACAGACAGGAAAAGGAGAACAATGCTAAATGTTAAAACCTCTCGCTGTGGAGAGAAAGCTGGGATAATTTGAGAGTCCTTCCGTGTTTCGGTGGGGTCTCCTGAAACATCCATAGACAGCGAGGCCCGTGCAAAGAAACAGGGAGCGATTCTTGAGAGAAGTTTCAGAGCTCTTTCTTCTCCAGCCACATGGGCGGGGCACTGCCAAAGAACTGAGCAATCACGGCACAAGCAGGGCCCTCCTGGCACAGGGCAACACAAAATAACCAGTGCTGAACAGGATTAGGGCACATGTCAGCAGGGAGCAGGGAGACCCCGTGCCCAGGCCATGCCTCTACCCCAGGGTCCCCTCTCCCATGACCTCATGGCAGGGGGGAGGAACCCCAACACTTCCGTAGGCGCAGTCTCTCTCCTCCTCCTTGGAGCTGGCTCATGGGCCCACATTCAGGGCCCCCACCTCGGGAGAAAATTCTCCCAATGTGCTCTGATGTTGAAACAGTCAAGAAGAGAAGAACGGATAAAAACCCCCAAAGTCCCAGGAAAACAAAGTTCAACTCTCCATCTCCCTCCAGAGAAAAGGAGCTGAAAACTGGCTCAAAAGAAACAAGGTTGCTTCCTCTGCTCTTGCTGCAAGCAGGATGCAGAGGAGTGTGTATGTGTGTCCTTGAACAAATGGTCTGAGAAGGTTGTCCGGTTTTTTTTCCCTCTTCCCCCTCTCAGGCTCAGTTGAAAGGCACAGAAATGCACAAAGTTCACTTCTGGGCATAGAGCAGCAATAGGGGATACACATGATAAAGTCACCCCAAGACACAGGGACAGAGAATTCAGTGGAAAGACTCTGAGAATTCTGCTCCCAGAGATCATTCCTGCTCACCCTGACCCTTGTAGAAAGGGGACCTCGTTCCAGGCAGCCTGTACTGAGCATGTGGCTCCTGAGTGGGGTTTGTTGTTTAGGAAACCTGCTCAGGCTTTTCCATTCTTTCCTTGCAAACAGGAAAACTTCTCCTGGGGCTGTGTGCAGGCAGAGCCCTGAGGAGAGCAGGTGGCACATGGTGCGCTGGGCTGGGACAGCCAGCTGCAGAGCTCAAGGGAAGAAGCCCAAAGTGTCACAATGGCTCCTTGCCTTCACATGCAACACCTGGGTCACAATGGTCTCCTTGATTCCATGAGGCCCCACTGTGTCACAATGGCTCCTTGGTTCCATCAGGTTCCGCAGTGTCACCATGGTCTCCTTTGATCCGCACTGTCATCATGGACAATTGGTTCCATGAGGCCCCGCAGTGTCACAATGGTCCCTTGGTTCCATAGGTTTGATGTTGTAACAATGGACTCCTTGCTTCTATGAGCTAGCCTGCTTTTTGCAGAGGTGTCTTTGGTTCCAACAAGGCCCCGCTGTGTCTCAGTGCACCCTGGCTTCCATGTGGATCTGGAGTATCACAAAGGCTCCTTGGTTCCACCAGGTCCTGCTGTGTCACAATGGGTCCTGTGGTCCCTGAGGCGCCCCAAAGTCATCATGGAGGCTTGCTTCCATGAGGTTCCATTATGTGCCAGTGCTCATCTTGGTTCCAGGAGTTCCCTTAGTGTCACAATGCTCTCCATGCTTCCATGATTCCCCACAATGTCCCAATGCTCTCCATGCTTCCATTAGGCCCTGCTTTGCCACAATGGTCCCCTTGTTTCCATGAGGCCCCGCTGTGTCACAATGGACGCATGGTTCCGTGATGTTGCGTGGTGTCACCGTGCTCTTCTTGAATCCGCAGTGGAACCATGGACCATTGGTTCCGTGCGGCCTGGCCGTGTCACAATGGGCTCCTTGATTCCATGATTCCCCACGGTGTCACAATGGAGCCTTGTTTCTAGGAGGTTCTGTACTGTCACAATTGTCTCCTTGATGCCATCAGCCCCTGCAGTGTCACAATGGCTCCTTGGTTCCATGAGGAACACAATAGCTTGGCATAAGCATTGAGCAACAGCTGCTGAACACACCTGGCAACATCTGCTTGCATCAAAAGAGGGCTTCAAGCTGACAATGGCACCAGCAGCTTCCATCTGCAACAAACACCCAGGGAAAGGACAGGCTGTGCCGGTTTGGACAAATGTGGAGGAAAATATCCTCTGATAGAAGGCAGGTTACACCCAGCCCTCCCCCACCAGCTTCGGGAAAAAAGAATTTTCCTGGGAAGAAAGTGAAAGAGATAAAAACTATTTTTTTAACAAACAGACAGGAAAAGGAGAACAATGCTAAATGTTAAAACCTCTCGCTGTGGAGAGAAAGCTGGGATAATTTGAGAGTCCTTCCGTGTTTCGGTGGGGTCTCCTGAAACATCCATAGACAGCGAGGCCCGTGCAAAGAAATAGGGAGCCATTCTTGAGAGAAGTTTCAGAGCTCTTTCTTCTCCAGCCACATGGGCGGGGCACTGCCAAAGAACTGAGCAATCACGGCACAAGCAGGGCCCTCCTGGCACAGGGCAACACAAAATAACCAGTGCTGAACAGGATTAGGGCACATGTCAGCAGGGAGCAGGGAGACCCCATGCCCAGGCCATGCCTCTACCCCAGGGTCCCCTCTCCCATGACCTCATGGCAGGGGGGAGGAACCCCAACACTTCCGTAGGCGCAGTCTCTCTCCTCCTCCTTGCAGCTGGCTCATGGGCCCACATTCAGGGCCCCCACCTCGGGAGAAAATTCTCCCAATGTGCTCTGATGTTGAAACAGTCAAGAAGAGAAGAACGGATAAAAACCCCCAAAGTCCCAGGAAAACAAAGTTCAACTCTCCATCTCCCTCCAGAGAAAAGGAGCTGAAAACTGGCTCAAAAGAAACAAGGTTGCTTCCTCGGCTCTTGCTGCAAGCAGGATGCAGAGGAGTGTGTATGTGTGTCCTTGAACAAACGCTCTGAGAAGGTTGTCCGGTTTTTTTTCCCTCTTCCCCCTCTCAGGCTCAGTTGAAAGGCACAGAAATGCACAAAGTTCACTTCTGGGCATAGATCAGCGATAGAGGATACACATGATAAAGTCACCCCAAGACACAGGGACAGAGAATTCAGTGGAAAGACTCCGAGAATTCTGCTCCCAGAGATCATTCCTGCTCACCCTGACCCTTGTAGAAAGGGGACCTCGTTCCAGGCAGCCAGTACTGAGCATGTGGCTCCTGAGTGGGGTTTGTTGTTTAGGAAACCTGCTCAGGCTTTTCCATTCTTTCCTTGCAAACAGGAAAACTTCTCCTGGGGCTGTGTGCAGGCAGAGCCCTGAGGAGAGCAGGTGGCACATGGTGCGCTGGGCTGGGACAGCCAGCTGCAGAGCTCAAGGGAAGAAGCCCAAAGTGTCACAATGGCTCCTTGCCTTCACATGCAACACCTGGGTCACAATGGTCTCCTTGATTCCATGAGGCCCCACTGTGTCACAATGGCTCCTTGGTTCCATCAGGTTCCGCAGTGTCACCATGGTCTCCTTTGATCCGCACTGTCATCATGGACAATTGGTTCCATGAGGCCCCGCAGTGTCACAATGGTCCCTTGCTTCCATAGGTTTGATGTTGTAACAATGGACTCCTTGCTTCTATGAGCTAGCCTGCTTTTTGCAGAGGTGTCTTTGGTTCCAACAAGGCCCCGCTGTGTCTCAGTGCACCCTGGCTTCCATGTGGATCTGGAGTATCACAAAGGCTCCTTGGTTCCACCAGGTCCTGCTGTGTCACAATGGGTCCTGTGGTCCCTGAGGCGCCCCAAAGTCATCATGGAGGCTTGCTTCCATGAGGTTCCATTATGTGCCAGTGCTCATCTTGGTTCCAGGAGTTCCCTTAGTGTCACAATGCTCTCCATGCTTCCATGATTCCCCACAATGTCCCAATGCTCTCCATGCTTCCATTAGGCCCTGCTTTGCCACAATGGTCCCCTTGTTTCCATGAGGCCCCGCTGTGTCACAATGGACGCATGGTTCCGTGATGTTGCGTGGTGTCACCGTGCTCTTCTTGAATCCGCAGTGGAACCATGGACCATTGGTTCCGTGCGGCCTGGCCGTGTCACAATGGGCTCCTTGATTCCATGATTCCCCGCGGTGTCACAATGGAGCCTTGTTTCTAGGAGGTTCTGTACTGTCACAATTGTCTCCTTGATGCCATCAGCCCCTGCAGTGTCACAATGGCTCCTTGGTTCCATGAGGAACACAATAGCTTGGCATAAGCATTGAGCAACAGCTGCTGAACACACCTGGCAACATCTGCTTGCATCAAAAGAGGGCTTCAAGCTGACAATGGCACCAGCAGCTTCCATCTGCAACAGACACCCAGGGAAAGGACAGGCTGTGCCGGTTTGGACAAATGTGGAGGAAAATATCCTCTGATAGAAGGCAGGTTACACCCAGCCCTCCCCCACCAGCTTCGGGAAAAAAGAATTTTCCTGGGAAGAAAGTGAAAGAGATATAATCTATTTTTTTAACAAACACACAGGAAAAGGAGAACAATGCTAAATATTAAAACCTCTCGCTGTGGAGAGAAACCTGGGATAATTTGAGAGTCCTTCCGTGTTTCGATGGGGTCTCCTGAAACATCCATAGACAGCGAGGCCCGTGCAAAGAAACAGGGAGCGATTCTTGAGAGAAGTTTCAGAGCTCTTTCTTCTCCAGCCACATGGGCGGGGCACTGCCAAAGAACTGAGCAATCACGGCACAAGCAGGGCCCTCCTGGCACAGGGCAACACAAAATAACCAGTGCTGAACAGGATTAGGGCACATGTCAGCAGGGAGCAGGGAGACCCCCGTGCCCAGGCCATGCCTCTACCCCAGGGTCCCCTCTCCCATGACCTCATGGCAGGGGGGAGGAACCCCAACACTTCCGTAGGTGTAGTCTCTCTCCTCCTCCTTGGAGCTGGCTCATGGGCCCACATTCAGGGCCCCCACCTCGGGAGAAAATTCTCCCAATGTGCTCTGATGTTGAAACAGTCAAGAAGAGAAGAAGGGAAAAAAAACCCCAAAGTCCCAGGAAAACAAAGTTCAACTCTCCATCTCCCTCCAGAGAAAAGGAGCTGAAAACTGGCTCAAAAGAAACAAGGTTGCTTCCTCTGCTCTTGCTGCAAGCAGGATGCAGAGGAGTGTGTGAGTGTCCTTGAACAAATGGTCTGAGAAGTTTGTCCGGTTTTTTTTCCTCTCCCCCCTCTCAGGCTCAGTTGAAAGGCACAGAAATGCACAAAGTTCACTTCTGGGCATAGAGCAGCAATAGGGGATACACATGATAAAGTCACCCCAAGACACAGGGACAGAGAATTCAGTGGAAAGACTCTGAGAACTCTGCTCCCAGAGATCATTCCTGCTCACACTGACCCTTGTAGAAAGGGGACCTCGTTCCAGGCAGCCAGTACTGAGCATGTGGCTCCTGAGTGGGGTTTGTTGTTTAGGAAACCTGCTCAGGCTTTTCCATTCTTTCCTTGCAAACAGGAAAACTTCTCCTGGGGCTGTGTGCAGGCAGAGCCCTGAGGAGAGCAGGTGGCACATGGTGCGCTGGGCTGGGACAGCCAGCTGCAGAGCTCAAGGGAAGAAGCCCAAAGTGTCACAATGGCTCCTTGCCTTTACATGGAACACCTGGGTCACAATGGTCTCCTTGATTCCATGAGGCCCCACTGTGTCACAATGGCTCCTTGGTTCCATCGGGTTCCGCAGTGTCACCATGGTCTCCTTTGATCCGCATTATCATCATGGACAATTGGTTCCATGAGGCCCCGCAGTGTCACAATGGTCCCTTGGTTCCATAGATTTTACGTTGTAACAATGGACTCCTTGCTTCTATGAGCTAGCCTGCTTTTTGCAGAGGTGTCTTTGGTTCCAACAAGGCCCCGCTGTGTCTCAGTGCACCCTGGCTTCCATGTGGATCTGGAGTATCACAAAGGCTCCTTGGTTCCACCAGGTCCTGCTGTGTCACAATGGGTCCTGTGGTCCCTGAGGCCCTCCAAAGTCATCATGGAGGCTTGGTGCCATGAGGTTCCATTATGTGCCAGTGCTCATCTTGGTTCCAGGAGTTTCCTTAGTGTCACAATGCTCTCCATGCTTCCATGATTCCCCACATTGTCCCAATGCTCTCCAGGCTTCCATTAGGCCCTGCTTTGCCACAATGGTCCCCTTGTTTCCATGAGGCCCAGCTGTGTCACAATGGACGCATGGTTCCGTGATGTTGCGTGGTGTCACCGTGCTCTTCTTGAATCCGCAGTGGAACCATGGACCATTGGTTCCGTGCGGCCTGGCCGTGTCACAATGGGCTCCTTGATTCCATGATTCCCCACGGTGTCACAATGGAGCCTTGTTTCTAGGAGGTTCTGTACTGTCACAATTGTCTCCTTGATGCCATCAGCCCCTGCAGTGTCACAATGGCTCCTTGGTTCCATGAGGAACACAATAGCTTGGCATAAGCATTGAGCAACAGCTGCTGAACACACCTGGCAACATCTGCTTGCATCAAAAGAGGGCTTCAAGCTGAGAATGGCACCAGCAGCTTCCATCTGCAACAGACACCCAGGGAAAGGACAGGCTGTGCCAGTTTGGACAAATGTGGAGGAAAATATCCTCTGATAGAAGGCAGGTTACACCCAGCCCTCCCCCACCAGCTTCGGGAAAAAAGAATTTTCCTGGGAAGAAAGTGAAAGAGATAAAAACTATTTTTTTAACAAACAGACAGGAAAAGGAGAACAATGCTAAATATTAAAACCTCTCGCTGTGCAGAGAAACCTGGGATAATTTGAGAGTCCTTCCGTGTTTCGGTGGGGTCTCCTGAAACATCCATAGACAGCGAGGCCCGTGCAAAGAAATAGGGAGCCATTCTTGAGAGAAGTTTCAGAGCTCTTTCTTCTCCAGCCACATGGGCGGGGCACTGCCAAAGAACTGAGCAATCACGGCACAACCAGGGCCCTCCTGGCACAGGGCAACACAAAATAACCAGTGCTGAACAGGATTAGGGCACATGTCAGCAGGGAGCAGGGAGACCCCCGTGCCCAGGCCATGCCTCTACCCCAGGGTCCCCTCTCCCATGACCTTATGGCAGGGGGGAGGAACCCCAACACTTCCGTAGGAGTAGTCTCTCTCCTCCTCCTTGCAGCTGGCTCATGGGCCCACATTCAGGGCCCCCACCTCGGGAGAAAATTCTCCCAATGTGGTCTGATGTTGAAACAGTCAAGAAGAGAAAAACGGAGAAAAACCCCCAAAGTCCCAGGAAAACAAAGTTCAACTCTCCATCTCCCTCCAGAGAAAAGGAGCTGAAAACTGGCTCAAAAGAAACAAGGTTGCTTCCTCTGCTCTTGCTGCAAGCAGGATGCAGAGGAGTGTGTATGTGTGTCCTTGAACAAATGGTCTGAGAAGGTTGTCCGGTTTTTTTTCCCTCTTCCCCCTCTCAGGCTCAGTTGAAAGGCACAGAAATGCACAAAGTTCACTTCTGGGCATAGAGCAGCGATAGGGGATACACATGATAAAGTCACCCCAAGACACAGGGACAGAGAATTCAGTGGAAAGACTCCGAGAATTCTGCTCCCAGAGATAATTCCTGCTCACACTGACCCTTGTAGAAAGGGGACCTCGTTCCAGGCAGCCTGTACTGAGCATGTGGCTCCTGAGTGGGGTTTGTTGTTTAGGAAACCTGCTCAGGCTTTTCCATTCTTTCCTTCCAAACAGGAAAACTTCTCCTGGGGCTGTGTGCAGGCAGAGCCCTGAGGAGAGCAGGTGGCACATGGTGCGCTGGGCTGGGACAGCCAGCTGCAGAGCTCAAGGGAAGAAGCCCAAAGTGTCACAATGGCTCCTTGCCTTCACATGCAACACCTGGGTCACAATGGTCTCCTTGATTCCATGAGGCCCCACTGTGTCACAATGGCTCCTTGGTTCCATCAGGTTCCGCAGTGTCACCATGGTCTCCTTTGATCCGCACTGTCATCATGGACAATTGGTTCCATGAGGCCCTGCAGTGTCACAATGGTCCCTTGGTTCCATAGGTTTGATGTTGTAACAATGGACTCCTTGCTTCTATGAGCTAGCCTGCTTTTTGCAGAGGTGTCTTTGGTTCCAACAAGGCCCCGCTGTGTCTCAGTGCACCCTGGCTTCCATGTGGATCTGGAGTATCACAAAGGCTCCTTGGTTCCACCAGGTCCTGCTGTGTCACAATGGGTCCTGTGGTCCCTGAGGCGCCCCAAAGTCATCATGGAGGCTTGCTTCCATGAGGTTCCATTATGTGCCAGTGGTCATCTTGGTTCCAGGAGTTCCCTTAGTGTCACAATGCTCTCCATGCTTCCATGATTCCCCACAATGTCCCAATGCTCTCCATGCTTCCATTAGGCCCTGCTTTGCCACAATGGTCCCCTTGTTTCCATGAGGCCCCGCTGTGTCACAATGGACGCATGGTTCCGTGATGTTGCGTGGTGTCACCGTGCTCTTCTTGAATCCGCAGTGGAACCATGGACCATTGGTTCCGTGCGGCCTGGCCGTGTCACAATGGGCTCCTTGATTCCATGATTCCCCACGGTGTCACAATGGAGCCTTGTTTCTAGGAGGTTCTGTACTGTCACAATTGTCTCCTTGATGCCATCAGCCCCTGCAGTGTCACAATGGCTCCTTGGTTCCATGAGGAACACAATAGCTTGGCATAAGCATTGAGCAACAGCTGCTGAACACACCTGGCAACATCTGCTTGCATCAAAAGAGGGCTTCAAGCTGAGAATGGCACCAGCAGCTTCCATCTGCAACAAACACCCAGGGAAAGGACAGGCTGTGCCGGTTTGGACAAATGTGGAGGAAAATATCCTCTGATAGAAGGCAGGTTACACCCAGCCCTCCCCCACCAGCTTCGGGAAAAAAGAATTTTCCTGGGAAGAAAGTGAAAGAGATAAAAACTATTTTTTTAACAAACAGACAGGAAAAGGAGAACAATGCTAAATGTTAAAACCTCTCGCTGTGGAGAGAAAGCTGGGATAATTTGAGAGTCCTTCCGTGTTTCGGTGGGGTCTCCTGAAACATCCATAGACAGCGAGGCCCGTGCAAAGAAATAGGGAGCCATTCTTGAGAGAAGTTTCAGAGCTCTTTCTTCTCCAGCCACATGGGCGGGGCACTGCCAAAGAACTGAGCAATCACGGCACAAGCAGGGCCCTCCTGGCACAGGGCAACACAAAATAACCAGTGCTGAACAGGATTAGGGCACATGTCAGCAGGGAGCAGGGAGACCCCATGCCCAGGCCATGCCTCTACCCCAGGGTCCCCTCTCCCATGACCTCATGGCAGGGGGGAGGAACCCCAACACTTCCGTAGGCGCAGTCTCTCTCCTCCTCCTTGGAGCTGGCTCATGGGCCCACATTCAGGGCCCCCACCTCGGGAGAAAATTCTCCCAATGTGCTCTGATGTTGAAACAGTCAAGAAGAGAAGAAGGGAAAAAAAACCCCAAAGTCCCAGGAAAACAAAGTTCAACTCTCCATCTCCCTCCAGAGAAAAGGAGCTGAAAACTGGCTCAAAAGAAACAAGGTTGCTTCCTCTGCTCTTGCTGCAAGCAGGATGCAGAGGAGTGTGTGAGTGTCCTTGAACAAATGGTCTGAGAAGTTTGTCCGGTTTTTTTTCCTCTCCCCCCTCTCAGGCTCAGTTGAAAGGATCAGAAATGCACAAAGTTCACTTCTGGGCATAGAGCAGCAATAGGGGATACACATGATAAAGTCACCCCAAGACACAGGGACAGAGAATTCAGTGGAAAGACTCTGAGAATTCTGCTCCCAGAGATCATTCCTGCTCACACTGACCCTTGTAGAAAGGGGACCTCGTTCCAGGCAGCCTGTACTGAGCATGTGGCTCCTGAGTGGGGTTTGTTGTTTAGGAAACCTGCTCAGGCTTTTCCATTCTTTCCTTCCAAACAGGAAAACTTCTCCTGGGGCTGTGTGCAGGCAGAGCCCTGAGGAGAGCAGGTGGCACATGGTGCGCTGGGCTGGGACAGCCAGCTGCAGAGCTCAAGGGAAGAAGCCCAAAGTGTCACAATGGCTCCTTGCCTTCACATGCAACACCTGGGTCACAATGGTCTCCTTGATTCCATGAGGCCCCACTGTGTCACAATGGCTCCTTGGTTCCATCAGGTTCCGCAGTGTCACCATGGTCTCCTTTGATCCGCACTGTCATCATGGACAATTGGTTCCATGAGGCCCCGCAGTGTCACAATGGTCCCTTGGTTCCATAGGTTTGATGTTGTAACAATGGACTCCTTGCTTCTATGAGCTAGCCTGCTTTTTGCAGAGGTGTCTTTGGTTCCAACAAGGCCCCGCTGTGTCTCAGTGCACCCTGGCTTCCATGTGGATCTGGAGTATCACAAAGGCTCCTTGGTTCCACCAGGTCCTGCTGTGTCACAATGGGTCCTGTGGTCCCTGAGGCGCCCCAAAGTCATCATGGAGGCTTGCTTCCATGAGGTTCCATTATGTGCCAGTGCTCATCTTGGTTCCAGGAGTTCCCTTAGTGTCACAATGCTCTCCATGCTTCCATGATTCCCCACAATGTCCCAATGCTCTCCATGCTTCCATTAGGCCCTGCTTTGCCACAATGGTCCCCTTGTTTCCATGAGGCCCCGCTGTGTCACAATGGACGCATGGTTCCGTGATGTTGCGTGGTGTCACCGTGCTCTTCTTGAATCCGCAGTGGAACCATGGACCATTGGTTCCGTGCGGCCTGGCCGTGTCACAATGGGCTCCTTGATTCCATGATTCCCCACGGTGTCACAATGGAGCCTTGTTTCTAGGAGGTTCTGTACTGTCACAATTGTCTCCTTGATGCCATCAGCCCCTGCAGTGTCACAATGGCTCCTTGGTTCCATGAGGAACACAATAGCTTGGCATAAGCATTGAGCAACAGCTGCTGAACACACCTGGCAACATCTGCTTGCATCAAAAGAGGGCTTCAAGCTGACAATGGCACCAGCAGCTTCCATCTGCAACAAACACCCAGGGAAAGGACAGGCTGTGCCGGTTTGGACAAATGTGGAGGAAAATATCCTCTGATAGAAGGCAGGTTACACCCAGCCCTCCCCCACCAGCTTCGGGAAAAAAGAATTTTCCGGGGAAGAAAGTGAAAGAGATAAAAACTATTTTTTTAACAAACAGACAGGAAAAGGAGAACAATGCTAAATGTTAAAACCTCTCGCTGTGGAGAGAAAGCTGGGATAATTTGAGAGTCCTTCCGTGTTTCGGTGGGGTCTCCTGAAACATCCATAGACAGCGAGGCCCGTGCAAAGAAATAGGGAGCCATTCTTGAGAGAAGTTTCAGAGCTCTTTCTTCTCCAGCCACATGGGCGGGGCACTGCCAAAGAACTGAGCAATCACGGCACAAGCAGGGCCCTCCTGGCACAGGGCAACACAAAATAACCAGTGCTGAACAGGATTAGGGCACATGTCAGCAGGGAGCAGGGAGACCCCATGCCCAGGCCATGCCTCTACCCCAGGGTCCCCTCTCCCATGACCTCATGGCAGGGGGGAGGAACCCCAACACTTCCGTAGGCGCAGTCTCTCTCCTCCTCCTTGCAGCTGGCTCATGGGCCCACATTCAGGGCCCCCACCTCGGGAGAAAATTCTCCCAATGTGCTCTGATGTTGAAACAGTCAAGAAGAGAAGAACGGATAAAAACCCCCAAAGTCCCAGGAAAACAAAGTTCAACTCTCCATCTCCCTCCAGAGAAAAGGAGCTGAAAACTGGCTCAAAAGAAACAAGGTTGCTTCCTCGGCTCTTGCTGCAAGCAGGATGCAGAGGAGTGTGTATGTGTGTCCTTGAACAAACGCTCTGAGAAGGTTGTCCGGTTTTTTTTCCCTCTTCCCCCTCTCAGGCTCAGTTGAAAGGCACAGAAATGCACAAAGTTCACTTCCGGGCATAGAGCAGCGATAGAGGATACACATGATAAAGTCACCCCAAGACACAGGGACAGAGAATTCAGTGGAAAGACTCCGAGAATTCTGCTCCCAGAGATCATTCCTGCTCACCCTGACCCTTGTAGAAAGGGGACCTCGTTCCAGGCAGCCAGTACTGAGCATGTGGCTCCTGAGTGGGGTTTGTTGTTTAGGAAACCTGCTCAGGCTTTTCCATTCTTTCCTTGCAAACAGGAAAACTTCTCCTGGGGCTGTGTGCAGGCAGAGCCCTGAGGAGAGCAGGTGGCACATGGTGCGCTGGGCTGGGACAGCCAGCTGCAGAGCTCAAGGGAAGAAGCCCAAAGTGTCACAATGGCTCCTTGCCTTCACATGCAACACCTGGGTCACAATGGTCTCCTTGATTCCATGAGGCCCCACTGTGTCACAATGGCTCCTTGGTTCCATCAGGTTCCGCAGTGTCACCATGGTCTCCTTTGATCCGCACTGTCATCATGGACAATTGGTTCCATGAGGCCCCGCAGTGTCACAATGGTCCCTTGGTTCCATAGGTTTGATGTTGTAACAATGGACTCCTTGCTTCTATGAGCTAGCCTGCTTTTTGCAGAGGTGTCTTTGGTTCCAACAAGGCCCCGCTGTGTCTCAGTGCACCCTGGCTTCCATGTGGATCTGGAGTATCACAAAGGCTCCTTGGTTCCACCAGGTCCTGCTGTGTCACAATGGGTCCTGTGGTCCCTGAGGCGCCCCAAAGTCATCATGGAGGCTTGCTTCCATGAGGTTCCATTATGTGCCAGTGCTCATCTTGGTTCCAGGAGTTCCCTTAGTGTCACAATGCTCTCCATGCTTCCATGATTCCCCACAATGTCCCAATGCTCTCCATGCTTCCATTAGGCCCTGCTTTGCCACAATGGTCCCCTTGTTTCCATGAGGCCCCGCTGTGTCACAATGGACGCATGGTTCCGTGATGTTGCGTGGTGTCACCGTGCTCTTCTTGAATCCGCAGTGGAACCATGGACCATTGGTTCCGTGCGGCCTGGCCGTGTCACAATGGGCTCCTTGATTCCATGATTCCCCGCGGTGTCACAATGGAGCCTTGTTTCTAGGAGGTTCTGTACTGTCACAATTGTCTCCTTGATGCCATCAGCCCCTGCAGTGTCACAATGGCTCCTTGGTTCCATGAGGAACACAATAGCTTGGCATAAGCATTGAGCAACAGCTGCTGAACACACCTGGCAACATCTGCTTGCATCAAAAGAGGGCTTCAAGCTGAGAATGGCACCAGCAGCTTCCATCTGCAACAGACACCCAGGGAAAGGACAGGCTGTGCCGGTTTGGACAAATGTGGAGGAAAATATCCTCTGATAGAAGGCAGGTTACACCCAGCCCTCCCCCACCAGGTTCGGGAAAAAAGAATTTTCCTGGGAAGAAAGTGAAAGAGATATAATCTATTTTTTTAACAAACAGACAGGAAAAGGAGAACAATGCTAAATATTAAAACCTCTCGCTGTGGAGAGAAACCTGGGATAATTTGAGAGTCCTTCCGTGTTTCGATGGGGTCTCCTGAAACATCCATAGACAGCGAGGCCCGTGCAAAGAAACAGGGAGCGATTCTTGAGAGAAGTTTCAGAGCTCTTTCTTCTCCAGCCACATGGGCGGGGCACTGCCAAAGAACTGAGCAATCACGGCACAAGCAGGGCCCTCCTGGCACAGGGCAACACAAAATAACCAGTGCTGAACAGGATTAGGGCACATGTCAGCAGGGAGCAGGGAGACCCCGTGCCCAGGCCATGCCTCTACCCCAGGGTCCCCTCTCCCATGACCTCATGGCAGGGGGGAGGAACCCCAACACTTCCGTAGGCGCAGTCTCTCTCCTCCTCCTTGGAGCTGGCTCATGGGCCCACATTCAGGGCCCCCACCTCGGGAGAAAATTCTCCCAATGTGCTCTGATGTTGAAACAGTCAAGAAGAGAAGAACGGATAAAAACCCCCAAAGTCCCAGGAAAACAAAGTTCAACTCTCCATCTCCCTCCAGAGAAAAGGAGCTGAAAACTGGCTCAAAAGAAACAAGGTTGCTTCCTCTGCTCTTGCTGCAAGCAGGATGCAGAGGAGTGTGTATGTGTGTCCTTGAACAAATGGTCTGAGAAGGTTGTCCGGTTTTTTTTCCCTCTTCCCCCTCTCAGGCTCAGTTGAAAGGCACAGAAATGCACAAAGTTCACTTCTGGGCATAGAGCAGCGATAGGGGATACACATGATAAAGTCACCCCAAGACACAGGGACAGAGAATTCAGTGGAAAGACTCCGAGAATTCTGCTCCCAGAGATCATTCCTGCTCACACTGACCCTTGTAGAAAGGGGACCTCGTTCCAGGCAGCCTGTACTGAGCATGTGGCTCCTGAGTGGGGTTTGTTGTTTAGGAAACCTGCTCAGGCTTTTCCATTCTTTCCTTCCAAACAGGAAAACTTCTCCTGGGGCTGTGTGCAGGCAGAGCCCTGAGGAGAGCAGGTGGCACATGGTGCGCTGGGCTGGGACAGCCAGCTGCAGAGCTCAAGGGAAGAAGCCCAAAGTGTCACAATGGCTCCTTGCCTTCACATGCAACACCTGGGTCACAATGGTCTCCTTGATTCCATGAGGCCCCACTGTGTCACAATGGCTCCTTGGTTCCATCAGGTTCCGCAGTGTCACCATGGTCTCCTTTGATCCGCACTGTCATCATGGACAATTGGTTCCATGAGGCCCCGCAGTGTCACAATGGTCCCTTGGTTCCATAGGTTTGATGTTGTAACAATGGACTCCTTGCTTCTATGAGCTAGCCTGCTTTTTGCAGAGGTGTCTTTGGTTCCAACAAGGCCCCGCTGTGTCTCAGTGCACCCTGGCTTCCATGTGGATCTGGAGTATCACAAAGGCTCCTTGGTTCCACCAGGTCCTGCTGTGTCACAATGGGTCCTGTGGTCCCTGAGGCGCCCCAAAGTCATCATGGAGGCTTGCTTCCATGAGGTTCCATTATGTGCCAGTGGTCATCTTGGTTCCAGGAGTTCCCTTAGTGTCACAATGCTCTCCATGCTTCCATGATTCCCCACAATGTCCCAATGCTCTCCATGCTTCCATTAGGCCCTGCTTTGCCACAATGGTCCCCTTGTTTCCATGAGGCCCCGCTGTGTCACAATGGACGCATGGTTCCGTGATGTTGCGTGGTGTCACCGTGCTCTTCTTGAATCCGCAGTGGAACCATGGACCATTGGTTCCGTGCGGCCTGGCCGTGTCACAATGGGCTCCTTGATTCCATGATTCCCCACGGTGTCACAATGGAGCCTTGTTTCTAGGAGGTTCTGTACTGTCACAATTGTCTCCTTGATGCCATCAGCCCCTGCAGTGTCACAATGGCTCCTTGGTTCCATGAGGAACACAATAGCTTGGCATAAGCATTGAGCAACAGCTGCTGAACACACCTGGCAACATCTGCTTGCATCAAAAGAGGGCTTCAAGCTGACAATGGCACCAGCAGCTTCCATCTGCAACAAACACCCAGGGAAAGGACAGGCTGTGCCGGTTTGGACAAATGTGGAGGAAAATATCCTCTGATAGAAGGCAGGTTACACCCAGCCCTCCCCCACCAGCTTCGGGAAAAAAGAATTTTCCTGGGAAGAAAGTGAAAGAGATAAAAACTATTTTTTTAACAAACACACAGGAAAAGGAGAACAATGCTAAATGTTAAAACCTCTCGCTGTGGAGAGAAAGCTGGGATAATTTGAGAGTCCTTCCGTGTTTCGGTGGGGTCTCCTGAAACATCCATAGACAGCGAGGCCCGTGCAAAGAAATAGGGAGCCATTCTTGAGAGAAGTTTCAGAGCTCTTTCTTCTCCAGCCACATGGGCGGGGCACTGCCAAAGAACTGAGCAATCACGGCACAAGCAGGGCCCTCCTGGCACAGGGCAACACAAAATAACCAGTGCTGAACAGGATTAGGGCACATGTCAGCAGGGAGCAGGGAGACCCCCGTGCCCAGGCCATGCCTCTACCCCAGGGTCCCCTCTCCCATGACCTCATGGCAGGGGGGAGGAACCCCAACACTTCCGTAGGCGCAGTCTCTCTCCTCCTCCTTGCAGCTGGCTCATGGGCCCACATTCAGGGCCCCCACCTCGGGAGAAAATTCTCCCAATGTGGTCTGATGTTGAAACAGTCAAGAAGAGAAGAACGGATAAAAACCCCCAAAGTCCCAGGAAAACAAAGTTCAACTCTCCATCTCCCTCCAGAGAAAAGGAGCTGAAAACTGGCTCAAAAGAAACAAGGTTGCTTCCTCTGCTCTTGCTGCAAGCAGGATGCAGAGGAGTGTGTATGTGTGTCCTTGAACAAACGCTCTGAGAAGGTTGTCCGGTTTTTTTTCCCTCTTCCCCCTCTCAGGCTCAGTTGAAAGGCACAGAAATGCACAAAGTTCACTTCTGGGCATAGAGCAGCGATAGGGGATACACATGATAAAGTCACCCCAAGACACAGGGACAGAGAATTCAGTGGAAAGACTCCGAGAATTCTGCTCCCAGAGATAATTCCTGCTCACCCTGACCCTTGTAGAAAGGGGACCTCGTTCCAGGCAGCCAGTACTGAGCATGTGGCTCCTGAGTGGGGTTTGTTGTTTAGGAAACCTGCTCAGGCTTTTCCATTCTTTCCTTGCAAACAGGAAAACTTCTCCTGGGGCTGTGTGCAGGCAGAGCCCTGAGGAGAGCAGGTGGCACATGGTGCGCTGGGCTGGGACAGCCAGCTGCAGAGCTCAAGGGAAGAAGCCCAAAGTGTCACAATGGCTCCTTGCCTTCACATGCAACACCTGGGTCACAATGGTCTCCTTGATTCCATGAGGCCCCACTGTGTCACAATGGCTCCTTGGTTCCATCAGGTTCCGCAGTGTCACCATGGTCTCCTTTGATCCGCACTGTCATCATGGACAATTGGTTCCATGAGGCCCCGCAGTGTCACAATGGTCCCTTGGTTCCATAGGTTTGATGTTGTAACAATGGACTCCTTGCTTCTATGAGCTAGCCTGCTTTTTGCAGAGGTGTCTTTGGTTCCAACAAGGCCCCGCTGTGTCTCAGTGCACCCTGGCTTCCATGTGGATCTGGAGTATCACAAAGGCTCCTTGGTTCCACCAGGTCCTGCTGTGTCACAATGGGTCCTGTGGTCCCTGAGGCGCCCCAAAGTCATCATGGAGGCTTGCTTCCATGAGGTTCCATTATGTGCCAGTGCTCATCTTGGTTCCAGGAGTTTTCTTAGTGTCACAATGCTCTCCATGCTTCCATGATTCCCCACAATGTCCCAATGCTCTCCATGCTTCCATTAGGCCCTGCTTTGCCACAATGGTCCCCTTGTTTCCATGAGGCCCCGCTGTGTCACAATGGACGCATGGTTCCGTGATGTTGCGTGGTGTCACCGTGCTCTTCTTGAATCCGCAGTGGAACCATGGACCATTGGTTCCGTGCGGCCTGGCCGTGTCACAATGGGCTCCTTGATTCCATGATTCCCCGCGGTGTCACAATGGAGCCTTGTTTCTAGGAGGTTCTGTACTGTCACAATTGCCTCCTTGATGCCATCAGCCCCTGCAGTGTCACAATGGCTCCTTGGTTCCATGAGGAACACAATAGCTTGGCATAAGCATTGAGCAACAGCTGCTGAACACACCTGGCAACATCTGCTTGCATCAAAAGAGGGCTTCAAGCTGACAATGGCACCAGCAGCTTCCATCTGCAACAGACACCCAGGGAAAGGACAGGCACAGAGAATTCAGTGGAAAGACTCCGAGAATTCTGCTCCCCGATGTCGTTCTGGCCCATGACACGGCTGCCATGGCTATGAGGATGGCTCTGCTGCCGTTCCTGCCTTGGGGGAGGATGGTCTGCAGAGCGGGGCTGCCCTGGGCACTGTCAGAGGGACAGGGCAGGATGGCTCCTGCTGCCCGGGCCGGCTGCAGGCTCTGAAGCTGGGCAGCAGCCAGGGGTGCTCAGGGCTGTCCTGCAGAGCAGCTCCTGCAGCCCTGAGGGCTCTTTGCCAGGCCAGGGCATCTGCCACCTGCCAGGGGCAGCTCTCAGCCTGCCTTGGAGCTCCCCATGGGCTGTGGGGAGGAGTTGGAGGTGGAAGGAGCAACCCCCCTCAGGGCAGACTCCTCCTGCTGGGGAGGTGGTGCTACATGGCCAGGGCTGCTCTCAGCTTTCTCTTCAAGGGAAGGGAAAGGGGCTCTCAGGTTTGTCTGTGTCACTGAGACTCCTGCACTGCCGCCCTGGGGATCAGCAGCTCTGCCTCAGATCTCCCTCAGGAAGTGCCTCCTCACACTCCTCTGCCTGCAGACAGCACCAGCAGCACCTTGGCTTGCAGCATCTCCCTTTGTCTGAGCTGCCCTTCAGGCCCTGCTGCCAGGGAGATGCCCCTGGGCAGTGCCCTGTGCTGGGAGGGCTCTGCAGGGCAGAGCTGAGCCCCCAGGGCTGGGCTGGGCTCTGGCAGCACTGGCAGGGACAAGCCTTGGACCCAGAGAAACAGCTGCCAGGAGGCACAACTGCAGGCAGCAGAGAGCCAGAGCAACCACAGCTGCACAGGGAAAGGGAGAAGGGTTTAGAGCAATGGTTTTGAAATTGGGGCCTTCAAAAAGTCACTTTATTTTTCAAGCCCATTTTAAGTACAATCACCAGGAAATAGAGGGAGGTGAAATGAGCAAAGGGCACCTGTGTGGGGACCAGCAGGTCCGACTGCACTGGGGCACAGGGAGCCCTGTTTTCCCTCAGGGCCCCCAGTGTTCCGGCTGAGAGCAACGCTGAGGATGAGGCAGCAGCACAAACCTGAGCTCAGAAATCAAAAAGCTTAGCCAAGTTCCCTCACAGGAGGAGAAGTGGTTTTGCGGGAATTCGTAAGAAAATAGAATAGAATCGATTCAGGGGAATCTGTCCCAGCTTGTCAATGCCTTCTTCCAAGAGTTCACAATGCCCAGAGGGAAGAAATGTCCAACAGCAGCTCCATCAGGCACTTCCTCCTGCTGCCATTGGCAGACACGCGGCAGCTGCAGCTCCTGCACTTCTGCCTCTTCCTGGGCATCTCCCTGGCTGCCCTCCTGGGCAACGGCCTCATCATCAGCGCCGGAGCCTGCGGCCAGCACCTGCACAGCCCCATGTTCTTCTTCCTGCTCAGCCTGGCCCTCAGCGACCTGGGCTCCATCTGCACCACTGTCCCCAAGGCCATGCACAATTCCCTCTGGGGCACCAGGCACATCTCCTACTCAGCATGTGCTGCTCAGGTGTTTTTCTTTCTGTTCTTCATCTCAGCAGAGTATTCCCTCCTCCTCATCATGTGCTACGACTGCTACGTGTCCATCTGCAGAGCCCTGCACTACGGGGCCCTCCTGGGCAGCAGAGCTTGTGCCCACATGGCAGCAGCTGCCTGGGCCAGTGCCTTTCTCTACGCTCTCATGCACACGGCCAATACATTTTCCCTGCCCCTGTGCCAGGGCAATGCCCTGGGCCAGTTCTTCTGGGAAATCCCACACATCCTCAAGCTCTCCTGCTCCAAATCCTACCTCAGGGAACTTGGGCTCATCGCTGTCAGTGCCTGTTTGGTATTTGGCTGTTTTGTGTTCATTGTTTTCTCCTATGTGCAGATCTTCAGGGCCGTGCTGAGGATCCCCTCTGAGCAGGGCCGGCACAAAGCCTTTTCCACGTGCCTCCCTCACCTGGCCGTGCTCTCTCTGTTCCTCAGCACTGCCATGTTTGCCCACCTGAAGCCCCCCTCCATCTCCTCCCCATCCCTGGATGTGGCCCTGTCAGTTCTGTACTCGGTGGTGCCTCCAGCCCTGAACCCCCTCATCTACAGCCTGAGGAACCAGGAGCTCAGGGATGCCCTGAGGAAAATGATGGCTGGATTTTTTCAGCAGCAATGAAGTGCTGGTTTTGTTCTCCACAGCTGCAGTGTAACTCAGTGCAGGCCCAGCCTGTCTGCTCAAGTTTTTCAGAGTGGTTGTGTGCGTGCAGGGTTTCCTTTTTCATTTTGTGATAATGTTGTGCACAATGGAACTTTATTTATCCCATCACCATCCCATTACTGGGATCATTCATCCTATTTAGAATTCACTGCTTACACCTCGAATTTTACCCAGAGACAATGGAAATGAGGAATCACCTCCTCTGTGCACTTTAGCAAAATAAAGGATCCTGCAGCAACTTGTTGGTCAGAAATGCTTCCTTTGAAACCTCATCTGAATCTGGCAGGGCAGTGCCTGTGTGCAGAGGGGGAGAGAAGCTGAGTCCCAGCACAGCAGCAGGGCCAGGCAGCAGCAGCACTCGGTGCTTTCAGAGCTGCTCTGTTTATCCTTCCACGCTGTCCTTCTGTCCTTGGGGGAGTCCTCAGCTCTGGCTGCTGCGCTGCTGTCCTGCTCTGTGGCTGTCCTGTGAGCACAGGAGGGGTTGACAGATTTGTGTTATTTAAAAGTAGACAGCAGTGGCTGGAAGTGCTGGGCTGATCAGTGAAGTTTTTCAGAATTTTATGGCCCTGGCATGTGAGTCACAGGTGGATCACAGCAAGTCCTGGAGCTGCCAACCTGAACATGAATAACAGAATGGACAAAGCTGCAGCTTAAACGTGACTTAAAAATAAATCCCCAGAGTGGCCAGCCCAGAGATCGTGGTCTGTGAACTGGAACAACCACATTACAACAGGGACTGCAGACCCACCAAAACCCCACCCAAACCCAGCTCAGAGGGGCCATGGTGGCCCCGTGGCAACCACTGGGCACCAAAGCAGTGAAGCCGTGGAGAGCGAGAGGCTCAGTGGCTGACATTTCTGTGGGACGGGGCTGTCGTGTGAGGGGTGGGGGCTTTAGATCCCAGGGGAATCATTGCCCAGG
Organism: Aphelocoma coerulescens; assembly: GCF_041296385.1. Lineage (NCBI taxonomy): Eukaryota > Metazoa > Chordata > Aves > Passeriformes > Corvidae > Aphelocoma > Aphelocoma coerulescens. The sequence goes on from NC_091026.1 coordinate 22,847,102, forward strand.
GAGTTTTTGTTCAGGTCTTTAGTGCATTGATGCTGCCTGGACTCCAGGCACCCACCAAAGCTGCTCTCTCACTCCTGTCCACAGCTGGACAGGAGAGAGAAAATATAACAAAGAGTTCATGGGTTGAGATAAGGACCAGGAGAGATCCCTCATCCAACAACGTCCCAGGCAAAACAGGCTCAACTTACAGGTATCAAGTGAATTTATTAATAACAAAATCAGAGCAGGATAATGAGAAGTGAAAGAAGAGCTTTCAAAACACCTTCCCCTCCCCTCCATCCTTCCCACCGATGGCACAGGAGACAGGGAATGGGGATTGTGGTCAGTTCATCTCCTGTGGCTTCTCCCGCTGCTCAGGGAGAGGAGTTGTTCCCCTGTGAGACCGTGGGGTCCCTTCCCACGGGAGACAGTTCTCCGTGAGCGTCTCTGACGTGGGTCCAATCTGACGAGCAGCAGTCCTCCCAAAACTGCTGCGGCGTGGGTCACTCTTCCATGGGGTCAGTTCTTCAAGGCCAGGCTGCTCCAGCCTGGGAGCAGAGCCCCTCTGCACCGGCTCTGCCCCTGGATCACAGCCTCCTGCAGGCATCCACCTGCTCCGGCGTGGGCACCTCCCCAGGGGCTGCGGGTGGATCTCTGCATCCCCCGTGGATCCCCAGGGGCTGCGGGTGGATCTCTGCATCCCCCAGGGATCCCCAGGGGCTGCGGGTGGATCTCTGCATCCCCCGTGGATCCCCAGGGGCTGCGGGTGGATCTCTGCATCCCTCAGGGATCCCCAGGGGCTGTGGGTGGATCTCTGCATCCCTCAGGGATCCCCAGGGGCTGTGGGTGGATCTCTGCATCCCTCAGGGATCCCCAGGGGCTGCGGGTGGATCTCTGCATCCCCGTGGATCCCCAGGGGCTGCTGGTGGATCTCTGCATCCCCAGGGATCCCCAGGGGCTGCGGGTGGATCTCTGCATCCCCAGGGATCCCCAGGGGCTGCGGGTGGATCTCTGCATCCCCCATGGATCCCCAGGGGCTGCAGGGGCACAGCTGCTCCACCATGGTCTCACCACAGCCTGCAGAGGAATCTCGGCTCTGGCTCCTGGAGCACCTCCTCCCCCTCCTTCTCCACTGCCCTTGGTGTCTCCCTGTTGTTTCCCTCACATGTTCTCCCCTCCTCCTCTTCTCTGACTACAAAAACACCGTGTCCCACTTTGTTTTTATTTCCTTCTGAAATCTGCTATCACAGAGGCGTTACCAGCCTCCCTCAGTGGCCCAGCCTTGGCCAGTGCCATGTCCATCTTCAGAGCCATCGGGGATCGGCTCTGCCGGACATGGTGGAAGCTTCCAGCAGCTTCTCACAGAAGCCACCTCTGTGGCCCCCCCGCTACCAAAAACCAGGCGTGCCAAACCAACACACACAGGAAGGAAAGCACGGAGCCCCAGCGCTCCAGGGCAGGTGAGAAGCAGCTCTCGCCATGCCAAGGTCAGCCGGAGCTGCCAGGTGGCCCCAGGAGCCCAAGGCAGCCAGAGCTGTTCCATGGTCCCTTGGTTCCGTGGGCCCTGCAGGGTCACAAAGGCCCCTCGGTTATTTGGGGCCCAGCAGTGCCACAGTGGCCCCTTGGCTCCATGGAACGCCACAGGGTCACAATGGTTCCCTTGGTGCCACCAGCCCTGCAGGGTCACAACGGCCCCTGGGTTCCACGAGGCCACGCGGGGTCACAGTGGTCTCCAGAGGAAGGGCAGCACCGAGCCCCAGGGTTTCAGGGGCAGATGAGACACAGCCACCAGAGGCCAAGGCCAGCCACATCTGTCTGTCCTGGCAGGTTTGTCTGGGAGCAGCCCTTGGATATTGGGAATTTGGGAGGTGGAACCCCAATTTTGGCCATGGGCACCTTGTCGAGTAACGCAGTTCTGTGCTCGCTGCACGAGCTCTGGCGTGCCCTCGCTCAGAGAGAGTCCAGCTGTGTTACTTCTGTGCATCGCAGAAGCAACTTTGGCATCAGGAAAAGTGCTGCTGGCTGAGCTCGCTGGCTTCTGTGCAGAGGAGACACGGCAGGAGCTGATGCTATCGGCTCACGTTAGTTGGGAGATAAAGGAAGAGAGAGAGGGTTCTGGTCTGGCTTCCAACAGGTTTATTGTCAGAAGTTTAGCAACCAGAACATGGCAATGATCTTAATCCGGGATCCCGTCGAGAGGCTTTTCCCTCAGTTTTAGAGGGGGGTTGGAAACCGTGGGGAAAGGGGAAAACAACCAAAGAGTTACAAGCCAGGGGGAGGATACAATTCAACAAGAACTACTGGGAGATACAACAAAGAACCAGTGAACAACCGAGTAAGAGGGAATTCTCCCAAACAGGGAAAGGCAGTTTGGAGCCAGGTGCAGCCCTGGGGGGATGTGACTTAAGCTCCTGAGCCGCCCATTGACCACACCCTGCGAGTCTGTGTCCCGGGGAAATTCGATCCACGGGAGGGTCAGGGTTGATCGGCATCTCGCTGCCCCAGCCCAGCAGTGGGCTGGGTCATAGCAACAGCTGAGAAGGATGGGTGTTTTCCACATGAAAGAAAAGCACAAAGTCCGGGTGTTTTGGGAGAAGATGAGAGGTGGCCACCATGGGTGAGGGCAGCCAGACCTGTCTCTCATGGCAGCTTTTGTCTGGGAGCAATCCTTGGATAGACAGAATTTGGGAGGTAGAATTTCAGTTTTGGCCATGGGAGCCTGGATGAGAAGGACGGTTCTTTTCCTTAGGAAGGAAAGCACGGAGCCCCAGGAGCCCCAGGGCTCCTGAGCCAGCCCCTGCTGCCCCGGGAGGGAATTTGGGGAGGGGGCAGAGGGAGTGCGCAGCCCCCGCCGGGGGATGACCCCGGCCCAGCGCCCTTCGTTCAGCACCGAGCTGGGCGTGGGGCCGCAGGAGGAAGA